>NC_134316.1:31875040-32230040 GCF_964195595.1 Calonectris borealis
TATTTTGCTGAATCCGGGGGGTTGTTTACAAAACTCCTGTTTATTCATTTGATGGTCCAGAGTCAGCAATGTTTTCACAAGTAAATATTCCCTAGCATCTAAAATACTGCTACAGAATATGACACAATCACTTCTGTGAGGAATGATCTTTCTCTTTAGAATCACTGAATTTTATGAAGGCTGGCAAGAATCAGAATAAACAATCATCTGAGTGTAAATCTTCATTGTATTGTAGTGTAATGATGAGGTTAAGCCTACAGTTCACTATTAACTTAAATTCATGGTACAGTGGAAAAGCATTCCCTATCTTGCCACTTTGTCCTTCTCCTTCCTCTTACCCCCTCTTCCTTGTCTTTTTCCCATTGGCTGCTCTTCTGCCAGATCAGTTTCCCATTCCAGATTACTATACATCTGCACAAACACTTTTCCTGGCATGACAGAAAGAGTGTCATGAGGGTTAGAGGTGAGTACAATGTGAACAGTAACATTACCAAGTATCTAATAGGAGCCTATAGTGGCTAAAATAATACTTGAATGTATACAGAAAAGAATATCAAAGAGAAAGAAGTCAACCATGTTACCTCTGTATTTAAAACAGCTGTAACTGGAAGAGTAGCAGTGAAGATAATCAACCTTTAGAACAGCTAATTTTCCAGCACAGAACATTTTAAAACAAGGAGGAATCTCCTTTCTGAAAGTCACGAGTCTAACCACAGTCACTGCACTTGCAGTAAGAATTCATTCAAGGAAATGTTATGGCTTGTTTTGGGTAGAACATCATATTATCTCCAGTTTATGGAGAACATTCTTTCAAGCCTTAGTTTGTCATTCTATCAATCTGTTCCGATAAACATTTAATAATTTTGTTAACATCATACAATATTTTTTATTCAATCATTTTGTGAGTGAGTGATTTTCATGGAATCTGATTCATTATAGAGATCAAATAGAAGATTTTTTTCTGTTATAAAATTTCATAGCTAAAATGAGGTTTTGAACTATGTTCATGTTTTTGAGCATTATACGTGAAAAAATTACTGTGAAGCCAAATTCAGATGAGCCAACCTCACTAAAGAAAACACAACTGGGTAATTGATGTAATAAAGCACATAATCTAACTTATAAGAACAAGAACACTAAGTTTGTTGACTCTAATATCTCTAATTTACCAGAAAGTTTAGGCCAACTTGGAAATAACCTTCATATTTTAACTCTGAGGAAATTTATACACTAAAACTGGTTTCCAAAGGATGTATGACTTTTGCTCTCAGAAAGAAGGCACTACTGGAACAATCTTTTATCAGTACTAATATTCCTCAGGATTCCAACAGAACAATTCACATTTCTGACATTATACTTGAACCTGACTTTAATGAACAACATGTTTTTTTGGTTCAGTTATCTCACATATTCAGATTACCTTTATCTCATATATTTTGACAAGGACTGTTTTGATATTAAGTAACTCTAAAATTACAGACAATCAGACAAATGTTTTATCACACTAAAATTTATATTTAATAGAGTTTAGTAAGTAGCTACAAATTGTAGAATTCATCGATAACACAAAAACCATTTGGAAAACGAGAGCTAACAGCCATAAATATCCCTGGACTCTTAGTAGGACTGAGATGAGATTATGATCATACTATAATTTGTTGGAGCTAGTACCTCACCCTTGGTCAAATCAATTTCAATTAAAAAAAGTTTTCCTTCATTAGTAAACATGTTGATAACAACATAATGAAATGCATGCAGCTTCACTGGACACCTATTAGGCATTCAGCCCTGCATCATCTTACTTTTAGAAATATCTGAAATATCTTCCTTGACTTGAACTGCTAATGAATAGCTAGTGTGATATTGTCAGACAGAATCAACCTCAGGGGAGGGGTGGGATTAGTAGGGAATCAGAATACTATACCATTGAGTATCACCGATGATGTAGAGGTATAATATCTACTTCTTTCCAAACACTCTTTTCCAAAATGTTCAATCATTTTGAACAAAATTAATTGCAGTTACAAGTCTATCATAGGGTAAAAAAGTCACTGTAAGTTGACAAGCATAATTTATTTATGTGTTCTAGAATTAAACTAACAGATGTTATGAGAACTCTTGGCTGGGATGATGCAGAGTGCAGACATTTCTATATCTATGTCAATGCCTAATGATATTTCAAGGATTAAAATAAATAGCAACCTTTGAAATCTAAAAGTGTATTTTTATTCAAAATATGAGATGATAATAGAAGCAGATGATAACCAGCAATTGAAGAAGCAGTTATTAAAACAAGCAGAGGGATTTGTAGCCACTACTCACAAAGGATCTAGACTCTGCAGAAGCCCTTCAAATCAAGGCCAGATCACATGACAAGCGTGCCACTAAGATAAGCAACTTTACAGATATCATAGACATCATCCTACTGTTTGCAATTTTAAATTGTGATAGCTTTTTCAGCGCATCAGGTTATATCAAGTAAGGAGCTGATCCATAAATTGCTGTAACTACACTGTCTTCATCCAGATATATACCTCATCACAATTTGTTGTTAAATTTTTATGGCACTATTCAAACATATTAATATCTTTTATATCTTTTTACTCATGGGAACTAATATATCAAGGAACAACTTGAGGAAACAGACAAATTATCTTGAATTTGATTATATTATTCCCTGCTATTGAAGCTGGCTTGAGTCATTGCACAAAAATATAGAGCATAAATTAAATTCTCACCTCACATTAGTCTCAAGTGAGACTAATGAGCTCAAGTTCCTCCTCTCAGAGCAGTTTTTCTTTTGACGTTAAGTAGCCATTGCATAAAATTACTATCTCCAATATGAAATCATGTGGTTTTAAAAATCCATAAAAATAATGCAATCTTTGACAAAAAAAAAAAAACCTTTTCATTTAGTTACATCAATCTGCAAACCTAGTATTGTATCGCTCATCCAACTGGCAAACACAAACTCTCAGTCCTACTGCATCAGTAAAAGTTTGTTTTCTTTTAGGTTAATCCTTTTAAAGAATACAAGGGTCAAGATCCCTCAAAAGCACAGTGATTGCTTTCATGTAGAGAGTTTGGTTGAAAAAGCAAATGTTTTTAAAGAGGAAAAGGTTTGTTGTTTTATCACTCTTTTGCACCACTCTAGGTTTTACAGTGTTTCAGTAGATATCCTTATGCTCCTTAATGATTAATATTTCTCACTTTGAATTGAAAAGCCACTACAAGTAACAAAAATGATTCTTTCATTAATCAGGTACAATCATAATTTCCTCTCAGCTTTCATTTTTATTATGACTTTGAATTTTTTCCAGTAAAGTACATTGTAAATAGAGAAAATGTGATTTTTTTTTTTCTCAAGGGAAAAAGGTTTGTTATTTTAAAATTACAGCACTGAAGATCAAAATAAAGTGACTGTTCATTGTACTATCCAAATAGCCTATCTTTGTACAAAAAAACCTTTCATTTTCACAACTAAATTGACTAAAAGGCACTGTTACCTAGCAACATTCATTGTGTTTATGACCTTTCATCCAATCTGAGCTCACAGATGTGCTTCTGAAGCTAATAAACATACATCATACAGTCCCCGCCTGCTTTGATGGAATATATGAGCCCTTAGAGCAGACTGTGAAATGTCCTTTCTAAAAAACAAGAGAAAATATAAAAATTAGGAAAAACAGGATACATTTGAAAATAGTTTAAAAAGTCTGAACTATGAACTTGAAATCTCTCTCAATCAGTCTGGTGTCTTTTGCAGTAAACTGAAAATTTGCCCAGGAAGTTGTAGCCTTGCACACAAACATACTAGGTGTATGATTGATAGACATATTTTTTGTTATATTAATGAATGCACTGATCCTGACCCTTCTGAAATCAAGATGTCTTGAAGAAACTTAAAAGAGAAAAGGCTTGGATTATAGCAGATACTGACTGCCTGAGTTTCAGATAATAGTAATATTTTTTGCGTTAATAAAGATTACATTTATAGATGTCTCCATGCTTTATATACATGATCACTAAGTTTAATCAGTAAAAGTTCTGTCCCCACATTAATCACGTACATACTCTGAAATAAAAGTATCAATACACTGTATAGCATTCTGAGCTAAGCTTACAGGGAAAACATTGTATCCCCTATGTTTATAGGGCAATTTGACAGTAAAAAGCACTGTATAAGTACTATTATTCTTGCTTCTTTCAGGTTTAGATAGCTTGCACAAGCTCTCATGCTAAGTTGCAATTATAGTTCAAAAGTTACAATACAAAGTGACATTTGCTGGGTTCCATCTTTATTTTCTCTTTGACTCCATCCACACTTTTTCTCTATTTGTAATTGAAATGAATACACTTTCTAACACTTCAGACTTTCTATGGAAACTGAAAATGAAATTCTGTTTTTCAGTTTTTTGCACCATCACCAATTGTAAAGACTTTGTAGCCAGAACTTTACAAAGACTTGTACAGAAGCAATTGAACGACAATATAAAATTTGGCTTGCTTTTCTATAAGCAACAGCTGGAGTAACTTTCTTTTGCCAAGAAAAGAAAAATTAGAAATTCATTGATCATACATGGTCAATAAATACTCTTTTTGCAAGCACTTTTTCTGGATATAACACCTGCAGAATTCTGTGGGTCAAATTCTGTTCTCAATGTATGTGGGGGTTGTGCAGCTGTCTCACCTTACTACAGCTGTAAATGAAAGTAGAATTTTAATATTTACCATTCAATTAGCTGAAGTCCAAGCACAGGATACAGTGTATAACTGTGAGACTTACCATGACATATACTAAAAAAAAAACCAAACTCATTTAAATCTTGTGTATTTTTTTCCATTATTATAAAAAACTGCTTTAATAAACTCAGTTCCACAGTACTGTCTGATGTAACTGTAGTCAATTTTCAATAAGAGGAAAACGTGAATATAATCTTCCAGATGACAGCCACTGTCTGAGATTTATCGCATGGCAACAATAGCTTGGTTGGGTCTACCTATACTTTTGACAGAACCTAGATTAACAGAAATACAAATGTGTTAGAGATGCACATTGTACAAATTGTTAATTTTATGTCATTTTGATAATTAAACTATTGTATTCAGCACATTTGAAAATCTGCTGTTTTAGAACCTGAATACAAATTTCAATGCATGATGATGACTCCCATTAGTAATGAAAAACTAAATGTTCGGTGATCAGTTTCAAGTCGTCTGGATAATTTCTCTGACCAATTACAGTTTAGAAAATGTAACTCTAGTAATTCTCTTCCATTAGATATTACTGTCTGGTGAGCATATGTAGCCTTCCTTGGGATTTCAGGAGGTTGATAATGTGATATATGTATCTCAACATTGAATTAAAATCAAATAAATGTATAAAACTTGTGCTTGTCAATATCAAAAATTTGCATGTGACAGATATTATCTTGCTTCCAGAAAACTTAAACATAAGTTCAGTCTCAGTAGAATCAACCTACTTACAGTGTCTATTTAGCCTCAAAATGTGATCCTGGTGACTGTATTCATACACACATCCATATAGATATACTGTATATATACATAATATTTTTATACATGTGAAAATAATAAATACACACACACACACACAAATGCACAGAAGTCCAGTTCTTGAGGTTTAAAGTGAATGAATTATTATTATGAAATAGTAAAGAAAAGGCACATTATGCTAATAGCTCTTGAACCCATTTCAAAACAACATCCAGAGCATAGACTTCTTCGAGGAACCAAAGATAATACCAGTTATAATTTCAGGGTGGCGGATGTCTGAAATATTTATGAACATATTTTAGGAATAAGCAGAAACAGATTATAAAATGACCGTTCTCCATTAGATTTACTGTAGTTCTTGCAGTTTGAGTTCTGAATCCTCTTCAGTCCACTGGCTTGAGTACTCCAGAATACTGACTCAGTATGAAGACCTAACCAACAACACAGCTTCAGAACCAGCAGCGCAGTTTCAGAACTTTCAGAGTGTTGAGAAACACTCAAGTATTTCTTCACCTGGATCACTATAGTAAAGGTGATTTGTCAGAAGAGTTCTGCTAAGACAAAGAGTAGATGGTGGGCATGCAATTGCTTTAGAAACTAGTGCATATGTTTTTATTATTTTTTTTTAAATGCCTTTTCACCATGTTCTTTATTTATGCCTCACAAAATACTTATGTATCTCACATGGCCTATTCACATTTAGATTGTCTGTACTTTATCTATATGGAGTATAAAATGATTTGCACTATAAGCCTAATCTTGGCTCCTTTTCCAATTAAAACAAGACGTGATATATCAGATATAATCCCAATCTAGGACAGAGCATTCTTGGCAATCTGGGAAGAAATTAAAATAAATTATGAGGAGTCATTCAAGAAACATACTTTTTTTTTTCTTTTTCTTCCTTCTCTTTTTGTTTTTTGTTTGTTTGTTTGTTGGGGTTTTTTTGTGGGTTTTGTTTGAGTTTTTGTTGTTTTTCATTTAACTCATATGACTGAGGCAGTGTTTCTTAACAGGAATACATTCAGAGATTAGAAGATGGGTAAATGTTTAAACTAAGAATTTTTCTAGGTCATAATATCTCTACCTTCTATATCAGCTATCAAATTAAGGTTATAACAACATGTTTTCTTAGGTATTCTCAGTAAGTATAATCCCATTTTGAATATCTTTTCTGAGGCATTTCAAATATGTTAAGATACAAGTCAACCTTCAGGTGATACTATAGTACAGCTATACAGAAAAACCTCCATCAAGGGAAGGAAAGGAAAATCGAATATGATGGGAAACAGGGATGCACACCTGGTCGTAGTAGAAATCATCTACCCTTTATATAATAGAGACCTCAATAACATTTACTTCAAATCATCTGTTTTGTTTTGTCTTGCTTGCTTCTGATATAACCACTAGTCTAAAGAAACCGTTGTGGTACAGTGATGCAGCTGGGAAAAGAAATTCTTTCTCAGTATATTTATTACACTGAGATAACAGAAAAAAAATCTATATGAAGCACCAAATTAAGGACTGAAAACGAAATTCCAGGAAAAAACAGAGGTGCTGAGAATTACTGTCATAGGCTATCTTCTCCTTTGTCCCCTTCATCACTTCTAGCTAACAAAATTACCATTAGGAAGATACTTCATTGATAGCTTTTCTTCTTCTGTGCCAAGGGTCCATTAAAGAAAAAAAAACTTGTAGTAGGGAATCTAACAAGAAACACTACCCCTGCTGCTGTCTCAGAAATCTTCTAATATTAGAAGAATGGAATGCACATTTCTCAGGATGATCCTCATACAACACCCATGGGGATTAAAAGCTACCTATGTATGACCATAGCTATGACCTGGTTGACGTTGGAAGGGACCATTGGAGGTCATCTTGTCTAACCCTCCTGTTCATGTGAGGATCAATGAAATCAAGGACCTTCTTTCATGAACTACATCTTTCATTAAAATACTTCATAATATTTTTATAAGTTTGTATCATCATGAGTCTTGGACTAGAACGCCACTTTATGAAGCGTTATAACAACAAATAGAAATTAAAATGCCTTCCACAAAGTTTATTCTCAATGCTTAAGTCAATACCTGGGTAAATACACAGAAGTATAAAGGATAAGAGAAGAATGAGTTCGGTGATAAGCAGTGAAATCAGCATACCATGGGGCAGGAAAAAAAAGGATTATTTTGAAGAGATTGCACATACAAAAAGAAGACTCCAAGCAATGATAGCACTTAAGGACATTTTTGGCTTTAGGCATGGATAATTCTATTGATTCACACTCTTTAATAAATCATCTCCAAAAAGAATACTAAACTTTAAAGTATTTTAAGCAGACATAACTGATTCAACTACAGAATGTTATAATCGCAAAAGCAGGTATTTAAAATGTAGTCAATAAAAATAGTTTCATCGTTACCAGTTTCTTCACAGAGCAGCCAGAGATCCTTCTAAAATAGAGTAGATTCTGTACTATGAGGCAATACAGAGTTACTGTCATGTGAGCTAATGCAGATTTAGGGAATTCAGCACCGAGGATGTGGAAACACTTAGAAGAGCCATTGAGTTAATTGCATCTATTTCTAGGTAACTTATCTAAACAAATGCATATGAAAAATAAAATTATGACAGAAATGTAGATATAGTCAATTCCACCCTCCAACGTCAGAAAATGTGGAAAATTTTCAAAAATTCAGAGGCTGCTTTCAGTTTCATAGTTGCTCTGTACAAAGGGAGTTGGAGAGCACCCACTCTTATCTAAGTCTTAGTCAAACACAGTGGTATAGTCACACATGGCTGGACGTAAACTCCTACACCATGGGGTCTGGGCCTCCTTTACATTTTCCAATTCCTTTGTAAGTTTCCTGAGCTCTATTTTTAAATTATTTAGCTTTTTTCTCCTGTTGCTAAGATTGGAAAGTTATTCTAAAATTTTACAACTGTAACAGTTAGGAATGTATTTTTCAATTTTCATACTGATTTGAATTATTGTCTAATTGTATGAATTTGTTCTTCTGCCAACATTATCTTCTAGCTAAAGTAATGCTTCTCCTTCCTGTTGTATTATTGTTTATACACAGCATCTTTCTTAAAAATCAGTGGTCAGAATTTTGTTGTGTATTCCCCATATGGCTTCAGCAGGGGTTTAAGTAGCACTGATGTTTCCTTCTCTACTGGAAGTAATTCAGCTGACACGTTCTAGGGCTGCATTTTTTCTTTTTCACAATTGTACTATATTCATGGCTAACAGTCATCCTGCAATCACCCAGTACAAGCACATCCTTCTCTTCTTCCTCAGTTGCTTCTAACTGATGAGATGCCAGACTAATTTAAGTTCTTACTGCTACCTCACTGCAGGTTCTTCTGCTCCTTACTGTTCACCATATTTTGATTATCATCTTTATTATTACTGGTTTCCAATACTAGCTTTGTGTTATTAACAAATTTCAAAAGGAGGCTGCATTTTCTGCAAATATGATTAGTAAAATATTAAAAAAAGATTGGCCTCAAGACTGCTTTTTAAGGAAATCTAACCATATACCCACACAATCAGCCTCATACTCCTTCCTCTTTCACCACTAAAATGGTGGTCTCACAAATATTTTGTGTCATCACCTCATATACCTTCCTATAGTCCACAGAAATGAAATTTGCCATAATTTCTTGAGAAATTAAGTTACTTTCGTACAATCCTCTTCCATAATCTGCTGTAGCATTTTAGTCCTCTGAATGAAATTACTTTCTTCAAATTTTATTGTTTTACATGCTGCTAAGATGTGACTAACTAGCTTGTAATGCCTATATTGTTTTTCTCCTTTTTATATACAAGCACTACATTTTTGTTTTCTATTGCTGACCTTACTACTATTATTACTGACCTGATTTATTTAAAATATTTGATCATAAACTTGTAACTTCATATGATAAAAACAAAAAGTTAATTGTATTCATCTGATATGAAGCACAATCAAAACGGGGAAAAATGGTCAGTCGGAATCCTTGTGTTGATGTGAAATATTGACAGAGCACAGTATTATCACAACTTGCAGCAAGCTATGTCTATTCCAACCCAAAATCTTATGAATAGGACCAACAAGAGACAGAGTTACCAGAAAGGACAGATGACCAATAAGATTCTTTTGGTCTCCTACTACTGACGAACCCCAGAACCTGGGGACACAAGCTGACGTTGGTTCTGTTGGTTCAGAGCAACATACAAAGGTCTGTCTTGTGGCATATGTGGTTCTTGTTACAATTAACTGTGCCCTTGTTTTTCAAGGACTAGGGGACAGGAGCAGACTGCAAAGGACTCCTTCCATAAATTAACATAGAAAAAAAACATTTGTGCAGGATGAAGCAATCCTCTTGGTATGTTACATCACTAAGATTACATGTCCGTACTGCTTTTTAGTTCTGAGCAATATGGATTTGGGGCTTTCTTTTTCCTTTTTTTTATACATAGGAGTAAGTGTATATCTGCCTACATTATCTTAAATAAGACTGAATTATTGGAAGGAAGGCTAGGTCAAATCTGAAAATCTGGAACAATGATGGTAGGAACTATTTTCTTTTTATCCTTTTGTACATCAAATATTTCACAGAATTTCACAGAAATCTATGAAATCCAATATACAATAATGAAGTAATTTCTGGGAATACCTAAAACCTAGAAAGAAGTAAAATGGACAATAATACAAAATCTTTCAAAGATCATGCTTTATATCCTATGTTTTTCAACAACAAAAACATGAAAATATTTTTTATTGTTCTGAGTCTATTTTTTTAAATTGAACCTATGAGTTTTCCATGTGAACAGGAATTTCCAGAATCTTACAGAGAAGAAAGGACCCTGATGTGATTGTCTTGTCCATTTGCCTGCAGCTATAAGGCATCAATCATTCCTCACATTTCTCATTTGTTTGTGTTGTCTAAAAATGCCCAACAACAAATATTTCACAATTTCCCTAAATAATCTCATTGAATGCTTTGCTTTTCTAAAGTTAGGGGGGAGGGTTCTAATATATAATTTTTTATGTTTTGACTATTTAAGCCCAAGTGCTTCTCATTGCCAATAAACATAAAGAAAAGTTCTTACCCACTCAGGAATTTCTACAACTTTGAACACTTAAGTGGCCTGGTATTTCTGTGTGATTTCGTTTCTAGATTGAGCATACCCATGTTCTTCCAAAATGACTGTATAAATAGCATGTTTTCTAGAGCTCTAATTATTATTTTTATTTTCTGTGTCTTCTTCCTTTTCTGCTCAAGGTATCATTTGTACAGAAGAGAGAAAATATTTTCAAAATATAACAGTCTCTAAATAAAATATTGTTATTTATGTAGCCCATTATGAAAGTTCTTTTGCATCACAGCATGATATTGCACCCAGCATCTCTCAATCCTCTTCCCCAAAACTATCAGTATACCAGTAACCTTCACTTTGTTCTTACAGAATTGATGTTTTCTAAATAAAAAACTCACTCTTGTCCTAATTTAATTGCAATGATTTACTTTAAATCATTTATCACTATTTTATGTTCATTTCAAATTTGCCTCTTGACTTGTGACAGGTTTGCAGCCCCTCCCAGCTTTCTGTCACTTGGAAATTTGCATCCTCCCTATCCCATCATCCATATCATCCCTGAAAATACAAAATTGGACTGGACTCTGGACCAATTTATGATAGAAACCACATGAAGTGTTTCATGACTGCCTAACCTTTAACAAATACTGTTTGCATAAGTTTTTCAACTGCTTGTTTAATCACCTTTTCAGGATTTCAGTTAGGCCATAATACCTCAGGCTCTTAATGGTTTTGTCATTAGAACATAGACAAAACATTCAATTTGTCAAGATTCATCATATCTATCACTGCCTTTATATTCTCTGTTTTAATAAAGAAAATTATATGTAGTTTTGAAAAAAAGATATTAAACAGGAAACGCAACTAAGAGTAAGACTTTTCTTTCCACAGAAAAACGAAGCTGGGTTTGCGATTTACTTATGTGAATCTTTATTCATAATCTCATTCTCAATTAGATCTAAGGAAAAAAAAATCTCATAGACTTTAGGAATGAGATTTCTAAGTTTGACCCTCTAATCATTCCATTACCATGGAGATTGACTCTGGTCATTGCAGGCAGCTCAGTTTCAAAGAAAAAAAAATAGTATTGAATCTGTTTAAAATCATGAATACAGCTTTTAGTAATGATAAGTAAAATAATAACATTCTAAATTATGTGATTTTCTGTGCTGTTTAAATATTATCTAATTTTCCATTAACAAGCCATCATACCTGAAATGCACAAAACAGCACCTATAATAGGAGCGCAGGAGACACTAAGCTCAAATGTTTCTTTTGTGGTTTGATAATAAAACAATAGCGAGAACAGTTACAAATTTCATGAGAGATGTGGCAAGTTGCACAGTGGTTTCATTCTTTAGCTAGTTAAGTACAACTATTTTTGGCAAAACAGAAGGGCAAGATTGTTTGAAAGGAGGAAGCAGACAGAGAAGAACAACAGATGGAAAAGCTTTTTTTCCTTTTTGAATTAAAAGAAATAAAATTATTAAAACGTAGTTTTAATGAAAATCTGAGTTAAATGTCATTCTACAAAATTATTGTAATCTTATGAGGATATGCTGGTTTTGTGCCTGTATTAAAAAAAGGTGATTTATTGCAATAATCTCCAATCAACAAATGGGACATATGTAATATAAGATCAAAATACTATATATTACATATAAAAACATTTATTCAGGCAATTCCTTTCAGAAGATGGCTTAATCAAAAAGATTTACTCAAAAAAAAGCAACTTACTATAAAGTCCAACTTCAAATACACTAGAAAATTAATTAAGAGCTAACAGTCCATGAATAAGTGAAGAATATGACTGAACAAACATGTCAGTAAAGTCCCAACCTCAAAGCTTTATCAAGGCTGCAGTGCCTTTGCAGGGAGAGAGGCAGAGTGAAAGGTGGAATTGTTTCCTCATCAAGTCAAAAGGGTAGTTCGTATTCGCCCACTGCTCTGACCAAACCTCCCCATTTATTCCAGGGAAAGGAGACAACCTCCACACTAGCAATACAATAACGATTACACAGAATTTCAGAGGTGCACACAAAACCAAAACATGGACATGGCCAATATTTTTACATGATCATAGTGTATGTCCTACTGATGATTAAGATGTAGATACTTGTGCACTCTGGTGCTGAGCAAAGCAAAATAGCTCTTTTTCAAGCACTTCCCATTTTTTTCTTAGACTTATGTTTTGCAACCACGACCCCTTTAGCAAGGAGTTCCACAGCTCTCTTGTCCATAGTAAATAAGAGTTCACTTAGGCTATATTTAAATCCTGGGACAAGAGCCAACACGTAGCTCCTCGTTCATCTAGAACCTGGAATCACAGGAAAAGTAAAAGAGAAAGAAGGGACAGAATGCATGAACATCCTGTCCAAACCTGACTTAAGATGCATCCTGGGATGTACATCCAGATCTGGATGTACATTTCTCTTAAGATCTGAGGACCATCCAGACATATTTAGCTGTTGAATATCATATCTATGGTTCAAACTTTTACAGAGGGTGGCAGCTGTCTGTCAATAATGTCTAGAAACTGTGATCATCTAGCTGACTCAAAATGAAAATAACATGCCCATAATGGAGGGTGTTTTTAAAAATCAGCATTTTGTTTATCATTGCACGTACCCCAATGTATGTACACACTATGAATTTTGAGACATTCATATACAAAAAACATAGAGAAAACATATGTATATTTAGAGACCTACTAAACTTCCTTGGATTTGAATGAAAGGCTTTGCTGTAATTGGCTAACAATTACTTAAAACATATTCTAGAATATAATAGCCACAGAGATTTTTTAACTTGCAGAATGTCAACAGGCAGATTTTTTAAGATATAAACCTCATCATCAAAAGGAGAAAGTACACAGAAGGATGCTATAGAAATTTATATATTTTTGCCCTAATTTGTTGCAGTATTGTTGTAATTCCAACGCAAACAATAGTTTCACACACTTTCTCTGATACTATAATGTACCCCTCTTTTATTATAGAAGTTGAATGAGGGGAAATTTCATTTTGTTCCTGCAAGAGATCTCGTAAAAGTTGAACTCCTATTCCAACTACATTTACCAAAAAAAAAAAAACTTTTTGGGGTTTGTTTGGGGGATGAAAGGATATATACATATAATAGCATGTATATATCAATATATACAGATATTGGGACTATTCAAGCTGTGTCCATAGTGCATGTTCAACCACAACATTGTCCAAGGTTTTACCCACTGTTTAATCAGCCTTCTCTCCTGGCCATGTTCTTATGCATTTCCATATCTTTCTGTATTATCCGTCAGACAAAGGTGAATATGAAATGAGAGCTTAAGAAGTAAAGAGAGTGCCCAAGTATACCACTAGAAAGGCATAATAAAGTCTTAAGAAGCAGGGAGGAATATTGGCCTCATTGTGACTCTAGGAAAAACCAGTGGCAAAGGTAACTCTGATGGGTGTTCTTCCTGCGTGTCCCTGCTGCAAGGATGAAATCACTTTCAGGCTGAAACTCATTAGAGGCAGCTGGGAATGACTAGCATTATTCTAGTTGTTTCATGGCATTAGTTATTCATAAGAATGGTCAGAGAAAGATGACTGGCCATGGTGATGGCAGAAACACTGGCAATACAAGTGACAGTTGTCAGTTAAGACTCTGCTCAGACACCTGATCCAAAACTATTTTAAAATCAGTAGAATTCTAATCAGACTGTAAATCTTCAGATAGGTTTCCTAATTACCCCTTATGCATCTCATCCTTACCACTTATGTAGATAATGCTTCTCTTGGGTCAGATTCCCAGTTTCTGAGCAATACTACTTTGGCTTGAATAAAATTTCAAGCTTCTCTACATACTGTTAACCTTTTAAAATTTCCCTTCCTGCTTCTTTATTTGGATATGTAGCTTTTTGACAATTCAATTCTTTTATAAGTCTCTTGCATTCAGAAAATTATTCTTATTTCATTACTTTTGCCTTCCAGCTTCCTTTTTTTTAATCATTCCCCTTTAAATCTTGATATCATAAAGCTACAAAGAACTCATTAGGAACAGAAAAGCAGTTATTTTTCTTTATTTCATTTTTAAAATAAAGCTTAGGCCCTAACGTACAATCAATTAGAACATAAAGTTTCTAGTATAAATGCGAAGGATCTAAGAGGTTTAAAGAAAAACATATGAGAACCCACAGCTTGAAAAATAGTTTATCCTTATTTCCTTCAGGTAAACAATGCCCTTTTCTTAAAATCCATGGTAATCTGTTGTTGGCATTCTGTTTTTAGTGATTTAAACATATAAACTCTACAGCTCAACTGACATACTGGTATCTCTCTGTAAAGAGAAGCCTATCTCTTCCAAATAGCACATAAATCATGTGATTTAGTAGTTTCTATAGTAACAACATTTTTTTTTTAATTGAATAGCAGAGTAAATAGCTGTACACAATCTTCAAAACTTATTAGCTCCACTAAAATTGTGGTAACTTCCCTCCCAGTCTCCTCTTCAATTAAAACCAATAGTTTTATTATTTGCACCAAACAATGTCCAACTTTTGGAGTCGTCAAGAGCTTCAAGTGTGCAATGACAGAAAAAAACAAACTGAAGGTATGAAACTACAAATTCCCTTGACTTTAGATTGTAAACAAGTGAATGTTCCAAAAGATTTTATTGTTATCATTAGTCATAGAAGTAAAAGAAGCAAACAAATCCTGACCTGAAAACCTGTCTTTGAAATTGATGATCATGCTTATACAAGTATGAATATTACTTTTTAGTGCCAAAAGATCAGCAGAAAGCAAGACTTTATAAACAGTCTGTTAAAAGTTATATGCAATAATCAGATCAGTATCACAACTGAATGGTTGGTGTGTATTTATTTGATATTTTGGATATAAAATACTTCTAATAAAAAGTATGACTTAAGATCGTATTTTTGAGTTCCTTATACTATGTCATGCTGTAGACTTATGCTATAACAAACCTGCAACATGAAGTTGTAAGGACTTCATTTATTAATGTGTCATAAAGAAGCTCTGGATCAGGCCCATACAGCATAATACTGACAATATCTCTGATCTATAGTTAACTGTAGTACTATAACATTTGCATAAACACACTAACCTTAAAAATTTCTCTATATTTTTCACATAAAGTTTGAGATGTAATATCTCCAGAAAGGAATAATACCTGCTTCCAATTTTAAAGCTATTTGTTTAAGAAAGAAGAGATTTTTTTGTTTGAAACTACGTCTATTCTTTCCCAAGTAACTAGCGATAGGACAAGAGGAAATGGCTTCAAGTTGCGCCAAGGGAGGTTTAGATTGAACATTAGGAAAAATTTCTTTACTGAAAGAGTGGTCAGGCCTTGGAACAGGCTGCCCAGGGAAGCGGTGGAGTCACCATCCCGGGAGGTATTTAAAAGACGTGTAGATGAGGCCCTTAGGGACATGGTGTAGTGGGCATGGTGGTGTTGGGTTGACGGTTGGACACGATGATCTTAGAGGTCTTTTCCAACCTGTATGATTCTATGATTCTATGAAATGTACTATGTGGACTAAACAAGATGTACTGCCTTTATTGTCTTTGATAAGTGCTGCAAAACCAATCCCACTATCAAAATCTTTGTCGTACTGTATACTGTAGTACAAATAGGAATGTGCCCTTTAGCCCAATTTTTTTTTGTTATAAAATATAGATCTCATTAATACCCTTAATTATACATGCTAAAAACGAAATCTTAACAACAATCTCAGTACACACACAATAATTTTATGAGCTTCATCATGACCTTTGTCAAACACTATTTTCCACTTCTGATCTCTTCATTCTTTTCTTTTTACTGAAGCAAAACACATACTGTTTTTGATTGAGTTCAGTTTATTTCTTAAAGACAGGAAAACCTTTGAAAAAGGCTATGGATAGTTAGTGTTTTACAAATAAATGCAAAGAGACATACTCTCATGTTTTCAGAATATGCCATGAGAACCATTGCTGGATCCTAGGTTTTATATGCATATGCATCTGTTGTTAAAAACTACTATTAAAATTTGTAGATAGTCAGCAACTTCAAGTTCAAATGTTTACACAGAACCTTTAGAACAAAACTGTTTGATATCAGACTAAAATGTAAGCTTTAACTCTGAACAGCCTCTTTTGCTGCCATTTTTAAGGGCCTAAAAATGTGCATATGTCCTTTTGAAAACTTAGTCCTTCACTTTCAAAAACTACAGGCCCACAAATAGCAGCTGTACTTGCTAATTTTGTCTTCTGAAAATAAAGCTGACTAAATACCTCCAAAGTATTATTGAGACTTAGTGATCTTCAAAAGTTTTTTCCCCCTATCTTTAATTCAGACACATAGACATCAATGTAAATGTGTGGTTTAATTCCATGGTGAATTTGGCCTGAAATATAGATTAGCAAAATTGGAAACAGCTGTGCAAGAAACTACTTTCCTCTTCCATTTATAGTATTGTATCCCAATATAAACTCCATCATTTTAGTATAAAGTGATACCCCCCCTACTCTCTCTTCTCATCCAGATGTTTATGGATTTTTCAGATAATCTTCAGCGAAATTGCCAAAACCAACAAAAAGTCTTAACATGTAAATTCAACATATTGTTTCATGCTCATCATGGCCTTTTCTGCATCAGTGCCAATCCTCATTAGATTTCAGATGTACTTCGGTCGACACTGCTACAGAAAAGAACTCTGACTCATCATCTCATTGTGGGCTGGGTTCTTATTTAATTTTTTTGTCTGATTCATGAACTGTTTTTTTGAAATTCTAAAAATGGTTCATGAATTGCTTGGGAGATGGGAAAATTAATAATAATGATCCAATTTACTGTACATTGAATTGAACTGATTATCATGCAACATACCGACAGACTTTTTCATGGCAAATAAGTTCTATAGACAGAGGGTTTGTTTCCCTTCATACTGGACATGTCATTATACTGTAAAATAATCATTAAGCTCTTAGGCCAAAATCCAGCAAAGTGCTTAAGCACTTGCTTAATTATAAGTTTATGCAAACTCTAAAGTGAAACTACAGAAGAGTCAAATTATATTCTTTATTATAGCTGTGACAAACTTTAGAGTTATGCATATACTTAAATATTTTGGTGCATCTTTTGTACATTTAAAGATGAGTGGTACTATATAAATTCATAAAATAACTATTTTTAGTAGTCTATTTTCATATATATGGAAATATTCATCATTTTTAGAATGTCTGTAACATTGGCTGTTTGCTGTCAGGTCAAGGGGTTACGTTCACCTCCAACTGACCACAACTAAATAACTGCTAATTATCTTATTGGAAATAGTTTTAGAAAGCTTGATTTATCAGATGTTTGAGAAAGATGAAATACTGCATTTTGCTTTTCAAGGATTAGGTTAGATAATTCTCCTGTAGAAGCTGATAAATCCACTTGCCTATGCAAAAAATAATTATCAGAAGCACAAAGAAGAGCTAGCTTTAGAGATTTAATTATTTATTATTTCATTTTTAGCATAACTAGTGGTAAGTGCATATATTACTCTTATTCTAATGATTTCTGTAACCTAAGAACTTTCCTTAGTCATAACCTTTCAATGCAGTTTTAAATTTTCTTTTAAATTACTACTTCACATGTGTAGCCTGTTTATGAAGTGGAATAGGCTACTGTAAGCAAAAGGAGGTATTTATTGCAGGTAAACAGGCACTCCAGCACGGCATGTTACCTTGCCTAACATTTAGGCTGCTAAGTCTTGCAGTGGAGTACGGAATCCTGAATTAAATTCTGAAGGTCACTGAAGGGTTTATGGCGCTATGCTGATCTAACTATGCTGATCAAGGAGCTGCCTACAACAAATTAATATGGAATCTCTGAGAACGAGGGTATGTCATGAACACTGTTCCCTTCCATCACTTAATCACTTTATTAATCAGGTTTCTGCCTGAATATTTTTGCTAAGAGGTCATTATATAAAGACTAGATAAATATTATCAAGGCTCAAAAGACCATATTCTATGAAAACCACCAAGGGAAATCATGAATCTTTTCACTTTAACACCTAGTACATAAAAAATAGGACCTTACCACTATAGTTTAGCTATTTTGTGCACCAGCTAGTACGTCTGATGCGGAGCCTGCTTCTAAAGGAGTAAGTTGAGCGTTATCGAGGTACACTCCCTAAATCAGACCCTGAAGGGAAGATAAATGGGATCACTGGGATTTGGCTTGGGCATCAGAGATTCTGAAGTGTTCAGGAAGCTCAGGACTGATATTTCTTTCATTTCCCAGACAGAAACACAGGGGGTTTAACTCCCAGGATACTAAAATATTTAAGCATAGGTACTTCGTTAAATGAGTTTCCTCAAAGGCAGTATGTTGCCTAACACACTAGAATGTAGTCAGCCTCTGTTGCCTGATACTCAGGCAAACTCACAGGGAGGTAGCTTGGTTTATCCTGTGGCACAGTACGCACCTTAAGATATCTGATTGATCTTTACAGTGTTAGCTGGATTGTGACATATGATCCAGAATTTTACCTTTTTAATTTTCTTAGGAACTGCTCTGCTAAGGATAAATGTCCAATTTGAAAACTTGGATCTCACCTAGGATTTGAGAGAAGTGAGATAAAAGTTGTCGGAGATTAACATAAAAATTTCAGAAAACAATAATTAAAACCAGAATTCCTACGCTGCTTCTGAAGATTGATATCCCATGACAATGAGCTTTGATAAATCACTCTAGCTGAGAATCTATTCTTATGCTCTTTACAGAGTGTGTGTAATAAATCAATATACTGACAGATTTAAGAAAACCTCTCATTCTATCCTCATTGCATGAGATATCTTTGCAATACAGTAAAATCTTTTTTCAGTACTGGAAGTCTTCCACTGAGTGATGTGTATAGAACATTGCTTCCTTCCTCGGTAACACAAATATTCAAAGAAAATGTATTGTTCTCTGTGCAGTTTTGTTTAACTGATTTCTTTCCATGGCACCTAAACCAACCACTACAAGAGCTTTTAAAGTTACAAATTAACACCTGATCTAATATATAATAATGATATAAAAATCATTAATCACTGCTTAATTATTTTTTAATAAATATGATGTAACGTAAAACCTCAGCTCTGAGTAATAAAAACACAGAGACAGGAAAAGATAAGCAATAAAGATGAGACATGAAATGATGCAATATTAGAAGAGACAAAAAATTAGTTTGAAAAGATCTGTCAGGACTATTTCAGACAGAACTCAAAAAAAATACTGTATATTGCATGGAACAGTATCACTTAAAACAGAAGCACTGCTCAACATTTAATCTCTATTCTCAACACTAAGTTTATGTTTAATTACATTTCAGTAAAGCAGGACCAATAACTTTAATTAACTGTCCTGACATTTTTTCACATGCAGACCCTACCTTAAAGCAAAACAAAAACTCTGAGTTGAAGCAGGGAAGATTAGGGATTGTTTTTCTTAAATGCACTATGAATAAAAATTCTTCTTAACAATTACCATGTACAGAAATTCTTATCAGCGTTAAATAATTCACATTGCAACAGCACCTAGGAACCCTAGACATTAATTAGGATCTCTTTTCACCATGCACTTTGCAAACTGCACAATAAAAATATGGTCTTTTACAACAAAGAATTAACAAGAATTACAGGGAAATATCTTGCTCGATTCTTTTGGGCTTAGTTTGCTTTAGCAAGCTTGCTTGCTTTGTTTGGACAAAGTCATTTCCAGAATTTCCACAGATGCGTGTAAAATAAGGAAAGGTTTTTCTTTCGTGCGCTTAGGCCTACTACCATTGAGAATAAAAACATAAACAAGTTTCTAACTAAGGTAAGTCCAACATACATATCAATTTTTTTTAATTTTCTTTTTTGTTACATGTGCTTGCATAGCAGCTGCTTGGGTGTTTCACCCTTGAGAGAACCCAATAACTGCACAAAAAATGCACATGGGTTTTCCTCCCTCCCCGACTTTGAGGAAGACAAAAAACACATTAGTGAATTTATACTGTATTCCTTCAGCATTCATCAACTTAACGTTATTTGAAAAATCAAACAAAGCACAGCAAAGAATAAGGCTGTACTTGAATAAAACTCTCAATATTTTTTCATGGTTTCTTTTTTAAGGAGTCAGAAGTTAGTGTATTTGATTTTTTGAATTAAAGTATTTTGAAAGTAGACTGACTCGTAGAAATGCTGCTCGGTTGTGCATATTTCTTAGTAAAAAGCGACCATTTTCTGAGGATGCAAAACTTGGGGAAAAAAAAGGCAAAAATTAAAAAAGCAGGCTAGTTTTCTTTGCAATGCTTCAATAAAGGCAGACAAAACCCAAGGAATTTAAAAAGACAAAACATACATGATAAACAAAATGTTTGCAGTTCTGCTAGACAAATTCTTAAATTGCTTATGTGCTCTTTTGTAAGCACAGTTACCATACAAAGACATAGTCTTACCAAATTCATCCAATATTTTGGCAGTAGGAAGTATTAGATATTTCATTTATAACTGAAAGCTATCTTTGTTTTGAAAGTGGAGGGAGACCTGCAGGTATCTGAGGCGTACATGGACATCTACCTATCCATTCCTAATGCCTTTGTTCATGCAAGTCAAATCAGCTCCATATATGTGCACAATTATCCATTATATAAATTATACTGCATGAGTAAAGTATATTTTCACATACTTGGGTTTTTTTTCACATGCAAATGTTCTCCTTCAAGTATTACCAACCTTCCTCAAGAATTAAAGCCAAAGCAAAGATTTTTAAGTAAAACTCTTAAGGCAATTATTTCAAGAGAAAGTTCAGATAAGAAAGATGACAGATCAATTTTTCAACAAAAATAGCTCTATTCTATAGAAAAAAAACCCTTAGATTTCTGAGGCACTAAAGCATTTTTCCATTAAGAATTCTTCCATAGCCATTCAATTTCTCAGGGCAATTTTTGTAAATTTTTTTTTAGCAAGTTTTAATGTCCATTTTAACAGTTGCATGCTTAACTCCGGCCGTCAGCTCAAACTGGATCTGCAGTTTTTCAGGCTAGAAGTTCACTATTATGTACACCACTAATTATTTTTCATAATTATAACAACTATACTTATGAAAAACTTGGAAGCAAGGATCAGCAGTTATAGTTCCATCTGACATTATCTTCCCTCTAAGAATCTAAGCAGGGTTAGGGTAGATCATCAGAGTAGGAGACAAGACAGATGTCTACTGTTAACATACCCATAGTAGTCCAAAGAGTGGTATCAATTTTTCCAGTTGGCATTCTATCCTCCACACCTAATGCCACATCTATAGCAAATTATTCAGAATCACACAAAAACTGCAAACCTTGAAAGTGACACTATAATTGCCTGATTTTATTTACTCTTTTTTGACCACAAGACTTTCAACTCTAGTGTATCATCAACAAAGGTGTCATGCTTTGTTGATAAATGCTTGACAATGAAATACAGAAAGTATAAAACAAAAAAAGCATATGGACTTTTGTAACTTTTGTTATTTTAATTTAAAACTGTTTATTTTATTCAAGTACTAAAGAGAAGAATTATGTTATCAAAGAAAGCCTTTTTCCATCAGTATTTATGCAAGAATTTGGAAAAACGCTGCACAAAACTTTCAGGGAAGCATTTATAAACAGATGGAGAACCAATGAATTTAAAATAAGACAAATTAATTAAGACAAAAGTTGGGCACCATCTAAGGAAGATTTCTCAGAATCAGAGTTTTGGACACAGGTGCATATGTTCTGCCTTTTTTTTTTTTTCCTTTTAACTTGTTCTACAGCTTCTACAATTTAAGAAATGTTTTTCATATGATAAACATAACTCTTAATGGCTCCAGTGTCCTTAGGCAATATTACATACTTTGGGAAGAAAATGTAACAGAAATTTTTTTGCTTATTAAGAAACACAATATTAGAGCAAGCACAAACAGTGGATCGGTTAGATTAACTTTCTAGGATACACACATGAGGATACAATACGCAGAAGGATCTGTGCTATACATTTCAACAACAGCTACTATTTGGTGAAATAAAATGATTGCACCTACTGAGTTTCCAAAGCTTAAATCATGCTGAAGGGAACAAGGATTTTAAACAATGTTATAAAATTGCAGATATACTGAACTTATTTACCAGGTCTTGACAGTGATAACTAGCATAAGCGATGCAACAGAATAATCATATTTTTATAGATGTCTCATTCTACTGTTCCATGCAGTATGCCAGTACAACCTAAAAAACTATTTGAATAATCCAATGCAAGTCTGCAACTTATATTAAGTGCATCTTCCATGACACTCTGAAAGGCTAAGTTCATTAAATGCAGTGCACTCCACCCACATTATAGGAGAACCCTTGGAGGACTAGAGAGACCTGTTCACAATGATAATTAGAGTGGGTTTGATGTGGTTGGAAACTAAGGTATAGTAAGTGTCCTTGTTCTAGACCTATCATTCAGAACAGAAATCCTTATAATAAAACTAAGCATATGTTTGGAATTTTTAGAAGTGTGACAACTGAAAGGGAAAAAATTGAAATTTTGTAATGGTAGAAGTTACAAAATAGACATAAGCACAATTAAAGAGTTTTCTTTTCACTATTTATAGGCACACAAAACTGCCCCAAACTTTTAAAAACCTTTTGAACATGTAAAGGAGAATAAAGTTCTTTCTGACCTGAAAAGATTACTCTGGTAGGTGATAGCAAGCTTATGACGGCAAAGTGAAGCTCCATAGCCGTTTAAAACTTTAATACTTATAACCTGTATGAAATGTTTAAAATTCAATACTGAATATAAAATATCGTATCTTCCAAGAATATACTGACAATTAATCACTCAAGAAATATATGTACTTAAACAATATATAGACAGAGAGCTGCACTTCAAATTTTTTTCCTGAAATGCAGATTATTAATCTAAGCTTTATTTTAAATTAGACCTAAAGTGGTTCTATTTTAAGGATTTGAGATTAGCTTCAAAAGATTATGGATAATTACAATTTTATCCAATGCAGGGATAATTTATTCTTAAAATGAAATATTGAAATAGGTATAAACCTGAAAAATTTCAGCTGAAATCTCAGGCCAGACTTGCAGAGGCTTATGGCCCCACAAGAATTATAATTGAACATAATGAAGGCTAATCATCACTAGAATGCAGGTTGGTTAGTAATGATTAACCTACTTGTTTTGTAAGTATTACAAGGTTGAAATTATTAATTAGAATCTAATTAATAACTGTATTACTACAAAACTTCTTCACTTTAGAACTCGGAATCAATAATGAATATTAACTATTGAACATTCATTATTGAGTTAATTATCCATCTACACTGCAATTCCTTTATGACAAAACACACAAGACAAGACAGAGTGTTTATTATGGCCCCACAAGAGTGACACTAGTTAAAGGCTTTCTGAGGGGAGTGCTGTTTGTTTTGGTTTTTTTTATAATGGATCTGATTATGACAATTTGACAATTTGAGAATAAAACTACCCTTTAGCGCAAGTTCTCATAAGCTTTCTCTAGCCAATTTTTTAAATTTCTGCTAAACCATTTCTAAGGCCTTATTTATACAGGCATCTGTATAACAGCTGAACTCGCACCTGGGTTAAACTTCTTTTAAGTGAGCTTTTTTGGTCACATTACACCTTAATGTTCTTTTTGCTTCAATGTCGATTCACGGTGGACTCACCAAATATTGCTTTAGTCTGACTAGAACAGTGATGAACAGAGCCTGGTCAACATGTCCTTTTATCTCTTTATCAGTATCATCTACTGTCTTCTGATCTAATAAGAAAAAAACCTAGAAGTTTCTCTGAGAAAACACAAGTTTCAGGTGGTAACAGGTTGAACTGTATTATATATCAGGAAAGAGCTGGTATTTACTGAGCCTGCCCTATGTAATTCAGTGGAAAAAATGACACGTAAATGCCCCATGTGACTTGTATCCCAAGCCAGTCTTTTCTTACCAGACAATTTTAAGCCTGAGACAGTCTATTTTCACAGGAAACATGACCTTTTAAAAGGACTTGTTTTCTGATCACTGTTTATGATATTAAAGTATTATGATAGCCCTTTAGCAAATCCCCTTCTTCTTTTTCAGATGGAGATGTTATTTTAGAATTCTACTTCGAAACACACCTGCTTGGGGAAAGTTTAGACCCAAACTCTTAAACTCAGCAGCAATGCTAATACATTCTCAAGATTTTTGGTGTTGATCTTACTTTACTTTATGATGCTAGTTACTCTGGTTACTCATTATGCTAGTTGCTACTGAACATGAATATCCTCTATATGACAAGAAAATTATGTACAAAAATTCCCTAAACTACACTGTCAAATTCATAAAAATATTTTTAATCCAACTCTGCATTGCTAGAGGTAAAGTTGCTTGAAACACACAGAGAATAAAAGCATTCTTAATTTTTAAAATGACAATTTTTACCTAAACCATGTCACATCTGTGACAAGACACAAACTGCTGTTCTCTTTTTGGCAGTTTACTACTTAATGAAGCATGTAAGTACCAATAAAAGACTTATTAAATGAATTTAAGGTGAACTGTATCATTATTTTGTTATTCAAACATTTAAAAACCTGCAAAAACCAAAGATGTAAGTAATACCTAGTTAATTTGTAAGTTCCCCACTGAACTTCTGAAAATATTTTAATATTGTTTCTCTGCCACAGTATTTGCAGTCATAAACACATCTTAATTCTTTTGCACTGTAAGAAAATATTTCCATTATGAGATCACATAAGCACATGAACTCTTAAGTTTTTCCTGTTTGATGAAGTTCTCTATTATTTATATTTTGCACTGCATTTCGATAGAACCTCTTCTAAAGGTGTGTGCAGAAACTAAGATGAGAGACCAAGGTGAGTGTTACAAATAATCATCAAGCCTAGCAAACTCATGTGAAAAGACATAACTGTTTCAGGAGCCCCTTTTGAGTGTATACATTCCCTTCCTCAGTCTAGAGGAGGAATAGTTTTAATGTTTTACTTCAGATGTGCTGAAGAACCAAATCAATATTTACTGTGCCCTGAGATAGATGGGTGTCGTGGTTTAACCTGGCAGGCAGCCAAATACCATGCAGCCGCTCATTCACTTCCCCCGCCCCCCCAGTGGGACGGGGAGAGAATCGGAAGGGTAAGAGTGAGAAAAACTCGTGGGTTCAGATAAAGACAGTTTAATAGAACAGAAAAAGGGAAAATAATAATGATAATGATAAAATATACAAAATGAGTGATGCACAATGCAATTGCTCACCACCCGCGCTGACCGACAACCAAGTAGCGATCGGTACTTCCTGGATCACGCCTACCGGTCATATACTGAGCATGACGTCACATGGTATGGAATACCCCATTAGCCAGCTGGGCTGGCTGTCCTGATTATGTTCCCTCCCATCTTGTGTACCTAGCTCAGTCAGTAGGCACGGGAGCTGTCCTCGGACTAGGAGGGCACTTAGCAACAACTGAAAACATCGGTGTGTTATCAACATTCTTCTCATACTAAATCCAAAACACAGCACTAGGAAGAAATTTAACCCTATCCCAGCCGAAACCAGGACAATGGGTTTGTGACGTCATCCATTTTCTGTAGGATTTTGGAAATTTGGCCCTTTCTAGATTTTATTGAAGAATCCACCTAGACTAATATTTTGGAGATTTGCTCTCCTGTAGTGCAGTTTAATAAAACATGTGCAGTGCAGTGCAATAAATTTATTTGTAAACATTCCAGGACAATTATTTACTAACTTTAAATACGGTAATACAGGAATGTAGAAAGTTATAAATATTCTAAAATTCCCTCTCCAGAACAATCCTTGAAGTCATATTCAGGTAGATTAAAAGGCTAACTTTGGATAATGTCTTCCTTTATGTTTGGAAAGTGCCTTCCATCACTTCCAGAGAAGCTAAACACTACACATGGCTAAGATATTCTAATTAAGAGAATGTCGTATTATCTAATTGAGAGAATGTAAAATAAGCCTGCCAAATCTCTGAATTATGGGAACAAAATTCTCTGAGACTTTCTGTTACCACTGGCAAAAATGGGATACCAGCACACACCATCTATCTCAAAACCTCTCAGAAAATCAAATTTGTATACTGACCTTTTCAAACGTAGACCATAGTGTCAGTAACTTTTATATTAGGACTTCTATACTTTTAGATTTGTATGCACACCATAACTTCAAAATTTCTGTTTTGGCCATGGGCTATTACATATTAAAAAGGCTCTTCTTCATTGTTCGTGTTGTTAACAAAACAGTCATGGTATTGACCAAGGAGGACCTGCAAAGGATACCTGCTCCAGCAGGTTATATCAGCACACATTGATCGGAAGAACAAGTAAAGGAGGAGTACAAGGTCCTCTTTTTCTTCCCTCAAAAGAAAGTTATCAACTGCTTTCAAGCTTCATAATTTATATAACTGCAACTGTATAACTGGAAGTGAAAATACAGTCCTAGGAAAAGGAAAAAAGACGTGTCATGCCTAGTACACAGATGCATGTAGCCAGCTGATACACCAAAAGCAGACATTCCAATGTTAAAGTAAAAAAAACTGTGACATCTTAATCAGAGATCAAGTATAACTTATTAAAGTAAAACCAGAGTTACTGAAGTTTAGTACTTCCAAGACATCTTACCAAATAAAGCAGAATATGCATAATATAGAAAATATAAACCTGACAGTTAAGATGCAAAGGAACAGCTATTCAGGCCACTGGACTGTCTGGATAAAGGCACGTAACACCATTGCAGGTAGCGTTATAGTAAGAGAGTTTTGAACCACGCAAAACGGATTCAACAAAAATTATTTTACTCCATAACCAATGGACCTCATTAATTTGTAACTTTGTGTCCTGTTTAGGAACTTTTTTGCATTTTATAATGTCTAACTCATGGTGTACAGTAAAAGTTCAAATTTAATTTGGTTTGGTGTCACCACCAACAGTGGCAGGGGAAAACTATTACTAACTCAGACACTGTACATCATGCTTCAAAGAGGTTTATTTATCGATATTAGTATGAATATCACAGCTTGGATACTTGTATATAAAGCAATATGAAATCAGAAACATCCTTGGTACACAATACCAGATACATGCCAAATAGCCTATTTATATAGTTAATACACAGCCCCATATTTCTATTAATTGTCAAGCATGCATGGCATCACGTGGTAGCTTGAGGAGGGCTAACCAGGATCTGCTTTTATTCAGTCATTATTTAACAAATTTGATGAAGAGAGAGAACACAATGTTTATCTCTGACCACAAGCTGGGGAGAGTTGGAACAATTCTGAAGGCCACGTTTAGAATGCAAAGGGATCTTGATAAACTGGAAGAATAGTCTGAAATCAGAGAGATGTAATATTTTACATATCTTCATTGCATTCTCTTTGAGGAAGAAAAACAACTAATATAAAAACAAAGAATGGAAAACAATTGACTAGACAAATATCATAGCAAAGCACCACTAAAATAATAGAAAGTATTTCTCACTGAAAATCAAAGTAAAGGAGAATAAAGTATAAAAGGTATTATAAAGGTATCTAAGCAAATTTATCATGCCAGTTCTTGTTTTCTCTCCAAGAGACAGTCCACAGCATGATATCATATGAAGCCCGTGTCACGGATCACTTCAATGAATGTCGCTTTAAGTAAGTTTTACTTTTATGGCAATGGGATCAACAATCAGGCCATTTACAGATCATACATAATGGTCTTACATTAATAATTTCATAAGATGTTGTAGGTAGAGAGATACAGTCTGCAGTATTCTCAACAGGCTATAAAAATGCAAATATTTTGCAAAGACTATTTTTTTTATAAGGTCACAAGAGGCCTTAACGTGACACCAGCAAAACATGTTAATGGGTATATGTGAATGGACTAAGTTTAATAGAATTGTGAACAAAACTTCTAAATATAGAAAATGGAAAACTCTGGCAGCATATCCTACCTTCAGTGTCCACTGCATTTCATGGCACCAACCATTGCACTTTTTATCAGTTTATCACAGTCTGAAAGGTAAGAAATTTTTACATCCAGTCTGCCTAATGAAGTTTGAATAATTAAGCAGTAAAAGTGGAAAATAATAAATCGAAGTTACTCATACAAGCTTTACTTTATCTGTGTCAAAGTAAGTCATTCAATGACACAACATGAAGATAAAGTAATATATGAAACTTGTTATGTCACCTAAAGCACATATGTATGATTTTTATCTCCATGGCTATTGCACTGTGCTGTATCCTTTTTCTCCATTTCATCCAGACTTTCAGCCCTACAAGAACATGCCATGACTCCCTGACTACTGATATCCTGATATTGATATTCCTCCTATTCCTTCTAGATAACGGAATGTTTGGGATGGCATTCACCTGAGCTTTATCCTAACATGCAGTCCAGACTTCACATGCTTACTCAGATTCATAAAATATTCCTGGGTTCTTCAGTTAGGCTGTACATTTCTGCAGGTATATCTGATTAACAGGAAGCATGTATATATAAAAAGTATAATTATAAACAATAAAAGTGACAGTGAGAAAATACACAATAAGAGTAACATTATGCCATTAAATAATTCCAATAAATGAAGTTTTTACTGCCTTATAATTTACTGTGAATTTAAGGAAAAGCATTATGTTACATTGAGACAAAAATAAAGTCTTAAATTGTATAGTTTTTAAAAGAGGGAAAAATAGCATCTGTATGAGCATAATTGCAACAAAATTAGGTTTAAAGCAGGAAGAATGAAAAATTAGTGTAAGACTTTTTTTTTTGCATATAATGCTGCAGAGTAAGCACATTTCATTTGAAAAATAGTATGCAACCTTGTGCATAACTACAAAGCAAAAATAATGCACAATGTTAAACTGGATATTTACTGAATCAAGTGATTAGTAAGAAAGTCTTTATTTGAGGACTTTTTTATTCAAGGTGTAACTGCTGTTTGCAGGAAATATTTGAGAATATGTGTTCAAATACATATGAAAAAAACAAGAAGTGTTCATATATATCTGAGAACCTTGCATTTTTAATTTTCCAGACTATTACATGTGTAAAAGATAAATGATATCATGTAATTTGATCCCAGAAACTGAAGTGTGTTATGGCACTGTGGTTCTGAAAGAAATAAAAGTAAGTACTAAGATGTATGGTTTACCAGTTTTATTATTTACAATTTAACACTTGACCTATAATCTTTATTTCAAAGTAACTGCTTAATTCTAAAAAGAATTCAGAATCTAAAAAATGCATTTTATTCATTTACTGTTTTGCATTTGCAGAAATTACTATTACTAAGTTATTGCAACTGCAATAAAATCTTATTACATCAACAAAATGGGTGAGATCTTCATCAAAACTCTATCTTTTGCCTGCAGCTGCTAATATCAATCCTACAGGGCTGAAGGATTAGATAGAATGCATTAGCATAAATTTAAAAAGATGAAATGCAATATTCTGAGACCTTGCCTACTCCTTTTTATTACACTGGAAATTAACCTCTCTGAAAACAGGAATTTGGATATCCTTGTGCATATTTAGGCTATTGACTTAGCCTATTTTAATGAATAAAGAATTGATGTAGATACAAAGTCCTGAACACATGCAAGAAGCAGAAACAAAAAGGCTTTATACCATTAACCGTCAAAGCTTGTGCCAAATTACATTTGAGTAAAAAGAGTAAAAATATTCTAGAAGGGCAGTGGAGACCTATGTGCCCTGCAAATCTGCTGTTAGCAGACAGTGTCAAGAAACTGGCAGGACCATATAGCTCTATGAAGTGGAGGGACAGGATGCTGTGACACAAGACCAGCAACTAGTACTGCTAGGACTGTTGTTCAGGGTTAGGGCCACCCAGAAAGACCAAGTTTACACAGTCAGATTTAATCTAAATGAATAGTGTGTCCTGATTCCATACATTTGGAAAATACTGCCCTGTATAGTTTGCTTTGTTTCAAACAATAAAGATTAAAAAAAATGCATTACATTTGATACAGAGGCAGAGGTACAGTGGTGTTAATGAGTTGACTTGAACAAGAGATTGAGTAGAAGTTTGAGCAATGATCATCTGAAATCATCTAGATTGAGTAGATGGACAAGATTTTGGTCCATCTACTTGGAGAGATAAATAATCACAGAGCTAAAATAAGGTTATTCATGATTGTATTTTAAAAAATTCACATGGAGAGTGCTATCTCACTAGATAAATTTTAATGTCATGTACAATTCAGCAGTAAAATTGGAAGTGGCAGGAAGATTAAAGCATTCTAAAGCTCAAATTATCATTGCCTAATATAAAGCTTAGGAACTCAGACTCTCTCTCTCTGCTTGTTAAATGCTCTAATTGTTGTTTACTCATTTTGTTGCTTAGCTTGTTTGTTTTTATTGATTTTGTTGTTGAGTATTTTGTTGCATTTTGCGCTTATTGTGGTTTGGGTTTATTGTGCATTTTAATGCAAATGAAAAATGCAAAAATAAGTGATTTTGTACTAGCGTGAGGTTTTTTCCTGTTTTGCTTTTTTTTCCCTTAAAAACTTTGCATCTCAAATCTACCGTGCTGCCAAATGGACCTCTGGATCACACTTGGCTAAGTGACAAGATTGTATTCATTGATGAATGTACCTCACAGCATCTAAATAATATGCTGGTATAGATAGATTATGTAAATGTAAATCAGAACAGGTCCTAGGAACATTAACATTAATGTACATGGATAGTAAGCATATCACATAGGCTCAGGAAAGCACCAAGAATAAATCAGATAGAGTAGACTGTAGAATATGACCCTCTGTAATCTTAAATCCTGCTCCTGAAAAGTACTCAGTGATGATAAAACCCTGCATGCATGCAGAATCTGGCAGATTTTATGCATTTGAAAGACAAAGAATCTGACAATTTAGCCTAAACTTCTTTTTGTCTATCACTTAAAACAATACCAAACTCTTCTTTGCTTGTTTACATTAAGCATCAACTCTCCTTTTAGTAGCAGTCATAATTAATATGGATTTGTTAAAAAGCACAAAGGGCTAATCCTTTCTCTGTATGCAGTTTCCAAACGACTAACTTGGACACGTGATGGGGATGTGTTTGCAGAACAGAAGATTATGCTGCTAGTGGCCAGATAAGAACTAGATATTTGGACCAAACCACCTGCAAGAAGCCTTTATTTACCCTTTTAAAGTTGCTCTGAAAATAGTAAACCAAACCTTTAGCTGGAATAAAAGAACTGTAGTAGCTCAGCACGAAGAATCTAGCTGCAGTGATCGTCTCTTCTTTTCTTTCCCTCTCCCTTTCCCTAGGGAGTTAGGTGCAGACCATGAACTCGCGTTTTCAATGAAAAGGTTCCTTTAGAATGAGAAAGCAGTTTTTTCACAGGTTCTTATCTAAATTTTTGTGTTGACTATTGCATTGTTGTACCACTGGATTCATGAAACATGCTTCTGCTAGAACCTGGATGGAGTTCACTAACCCACTTATTAAAAGCCACTACATGTTCATTGAATCGTCAGTGAGAAGAGTGCATACTGTGTACCAAATTTACTTAGTTTTTAGTTACATTATGGTAAATAGCATTCTTAGTTACAATATGGTAAAATCAAAGGCACTTTTTAATATAATGATAATAAATCCAGCCCCTATGATTCACTGTTTTGTTTTTTTACACTGTGTGATCATTCTTAAAAAGGTGTGCTTTAGAGTACTCTCATTTCAATTTTTGCATTAAATACCCACTATCAACTCAGTGATATTTAGGAATTTTATATAATTTGTAGCAGATTTTAGTATTGAATTTTAGGTCCAAATTACTTTTGCTTGATTAAATTTTCTTCTGCAGCCTGTCTGTCTCTCCCTGATGTGTCTGACTCAGTAACTGGGAAAGAAGTGTCTTCTATCAATCAATGACAGAAAGTGCTGAATCTGAAAATGCTGACTGAGCACCATGGAAGGCAGGCAGGCTGCTGATAGCAGTCAAGGGAAGTTAAAAAATTTCAATATGAGTGTTAAATGCCTTTTAAAAAGTTATCCAAAGATTAATCAGGAACAAAAAATTATGCTCCTCAGGCAGGAGGAGCAAAAAGTACAAAAAAACCATTAACCTGAGATTGGCATTTACAGAACAAAATAAAAGAATTTTATTACCCCAGCTGAACTTTCTCCAATGACAAAGACTAAAAAACCAAGGACATGTTTCATGATTGGCCTCTCAATATTGTATGCCAAATAAGATTTTAAATATTCCACAGCGAACTAGAAAGAGATTAAGTAAACATATTAAAACCGCCTAAGAGTTCTTAAACAAGGATGAATGTTTACAACAGCATGTAACTTCAGTAATGACTTTCCAAGATTATAACCAATTTCTATGAAGAACTGCAGCACTATCCATTGCTGAGACAGTGATTATTATTCACTTTCATTGTCTATTGATTACTTAGCTTACATATAAAATATGTACAGAATTTAATTTATATTTAATGTATATTAATACATACCTATATGTATGCACACCTATAGTAACATGTTCAATTAACTGCGGACCTGTACATCCTGTTATAAACATATAAAATTATCATTCTAAGAAACAACTGTAATTGGCCTGTTTAGGAGCAGAAAATCGTGTCTGTTCAACCTCATTATTTTCCCAGTCATGAATGAAGTTTTCACTCTTCATATGCAGGAATTAACTATGTAAAATAACAACTGATGTTAGGAATTGTACATGTGAATATTGAACTTAGTTTTTATTTTGTAATAATGTTTTCTTTATTTTGAGAACCTTGTTTTCAAGCCATATTTCTGAAAATACTGGCTTCTTAATAAAATCTAGGGAGCTCCCCCTTCAAAGAAGGGTTTGGCAAGGCCAAAATTGCACAGGTAGTGCCAACAGAAAAGAGCCATGTAGAAGAATAGGAACTGATTTTCTGCAAAGCCAATTGATTTGATAATTGTAGCCCATATTGGCAGACAAATTCAAGATGTCATTTAGCAGTCCTTTGTCAAGGTTAATGAATATGCTTGTCTCTGGCTAGTAAGAACAGCATCACTATGGATCACAATTAGCTTCTCACAATCATCTGTTGTTTACATCGCACAGAGCAATGTGCTATTTCATAGATACGAAACTACCTATTTTATGTTCTGCCCTATACAAGGGAACTTTTGCGTACACATGGCAAATGGGTTGCACTGAGTTCCTAACATGAAAATTCAGAGTTTTTAAACAAAAATGCTATTTAGGAAGTGAAAGGACCATGGGCCAAAAGCTGATTAAAAGCTCTGAAGGTGAACTTCCAGCCAAGGCATTATTTTCCTTTTGTTAGTTAGTGTCCCATTCAGGATATTGTAGATTTTTATACTGGGACTGTGCAGTTCCAATTAGATCATTTTGCACTGGTGATAATTTAATTCTGTGAATTTCAATCACTAGCTTAAAATTTCAAATCTTATATTTTTATTGAATTAGTTATATTCAATCTACACACTGTTCTGCTAAAGTAATTGTTATCAAGTGGAAGAGGAACTTTCAAAATCTGGGACACATCTTTTCATCGTATGTAGACAAGAAACCAAATATCTTCCCTCCATTTTTAAATTAAGTAAAAAACCATATTCTTTGAACAATGATATTCAGCTGCTTATTAAATTTTTGTTGGCATATTTGCTCCCAGTTCTCTAACAAATTAATTTCATTTTCATATATGCTCACAGGAATCATTCTTAAAATCAACAAAATTACTTGTGGGAATCAGAGAGAATTTGACTCAGGCTTTCTGCTGAATAGTTTCTAAGATTTTCTTTTATAATCACAAGGGTTCTTGACAATAAAATTAAGATCATAAAAGAATAATCTTGCAAACCAGATCTTTCTTTCCAACTGATACTGTTAGTATCAGTTCGTTACTCATGACTACATACATTCATTATTACACTGTTTTAAGAGATGTTAGAGATCCATAATATTAAATTGATCAAAGTGAGTTATCAGATATGACAAAATATGGACTTTTTGTCCATTATCAGAAATCAAACTAAATTGTAGTCTATAACAGAAGCTTAGACATTAATGTATTTGTCCTGATATTACCAAAGCCTTTAGTGACTGAGTAAGTTTCAAAAAACAAAAAAAAACAATCTCATAAAATGTGTACAGTAAAAATCTAGTAATTCACACTGGCTGGAAGTTCCATCACAGACTACTGTGTTTTATGATTTAATGTAGTAAACAAGTGAACAAATACAATTAAAAACAGAGTAATGCATCTTAAAATGCATTTATTCATTTGTTTGACAAGTATAATTTTGTTATGATAGTACTTCATAGTATACTTGTAAATGTTCAACAGTGCATTTGGCAAAAGTAATGTAGTCTAAGTAACACAAGATTTCATTAAAATACAGTTACAGCATCTTCATCTGAAATGTGGAAATATTTCTAGTGTATGGAACTATACAGACTAGTAAGTAATGAATTATGAAGAATTTACTTTAGGAAAATAGTAAGAAATATACATTGTCCATGAAAAGAATATCAAAACTCATTTATTTTTCACCCACCAGTGGGAGAACTTGTGTATTCACTTTTAAGACTGTAATTTAGTCTATGTGTTCTCTACAATATTCTCAATCTTCCCAACAGAAATACTGCTAATGTAGCTACTCTTCGTCACTGTGAAACCATTTCTAAAATGAACACAAATACCTGAGCATATCTGCACCTGTAAGCACCAAAATCAGAAGACTGACTGAAAAATACTAATGAATTCTTGCTGGACAATGAAAGTGAAATATTTTTTCATACAAAATCTTTTCTGGTAGCAGAAGGAGAATAACGGTCTACTGAAGTTTTCTCAGAGAAGGTCTGAAAATGTGACTGGTTTTCCCCTTCTCTCAAAATCTATCATTTCCAAGTGGAAACGGATGAAAAACAGAGTAGCAGAAAGCAGGTACACATATTAGAAAAAAAAAAACATTTTTCTACTTTCAAAATGAAATTAAATTTTTGAAAGTCTAAATGTTTAAAACTCGTTTTTTTTTTCCCAAATAATGCATTGTCACTGTTATCCAAACTACAGAACCTTCCTAGTGCAGGGATAAGGGTTTTAAGATGAAAGGACAAATTAATCTTTCAAAACATTTTCCCCTTTTTTTTTTTTTCATGTTTGAAAGGTATAATCATAGAATCATAGAATCATTAAGATTGGAAAAGACCTCTAATATCATCCAGTCCAACCATCAACCCAACACCACCATGCCCACTAAACCATGTCCCTAAGCACCTCATTTACATGTCTTTTAAATACTTCCAGGGATGGTGACTCAACCGCTTCCCTGGGCAGGCTGTTCCAAGGCCTGACCACTCTTTCAGTAAAGAAATTTTTCCTAATGTCCAATCTAAACCTCCCTTGGTGCAACTTGAGGCCATTTCCTCTCGTCCTGAAGGTGATAAAAACTATTTCTTTAAAAAGTTATGTCAGCATAACTTTTTTTATATAACTTTATTTTTTTATTATCCCATCTTCCCTGGAAGCAACAAACTATAGTTGCACTCACCTGAAAAATTCTCATTGTAGAAATTTCTAGTGGTACAATTCAAATAAGTGGCCAAGAAACATGAACAGTTTGATCACTCATCGAGTTAGCCTTATCAATGTAAATGCAACAAGGTAAAAAATAGGACAGAAAATAATTTGAATTTGAACACTTGTATTGGCCAGTAACACAGAATAGTTCGTATTTATATTCCAGTATAGTTTTATGGAAAAGTGAGAATTGCCACATAATGATCCAGAGGCAAGAGTGTGAATATGTGTTGGTACACATAGTCTTTACGTAAAAATGAAAGCTTTTAGTACTTGAGTATTGAAAATAAAAGTACTTGGCTGAGAAAACAGTCAAGATCCTATGAAATGATAAATTAACAATATCACTACCTTTGGCTGAAATATTTTTCGAATTTGGGTGAGAGCACTTGGGTTCCAGTACTGGAGTCAGGCATAGCTTTTGCACAATACCTACAGACATTAGGCAGTTTGCAGTCCAGATGTTGGCCTGAAACTCAATGCCAGAAATAACGCTTTAGTTCAGAAATCACCTCACTGATTTGTTCAAAGCTCAAATACCCAAAAAAGGCATTTCTTAGTTTGCTGCTTGAACTGTTTTGTCAAAACATGTAGCTATTAAGCCTAGCTTCGTGCCAGTTGAAGATTGTGACCAGGAAAAAACAGCTATTTACATTAATGTATTCGGCCATTTTTATGCACAGTTTCATTTTTAACTGCATTGATTGCTATCAGCTCTGCTAGGTTGTCTTCTACTAGTCCCATTAAGTTCAAAAAAATCACTGACTAAACTTTCTCAAAGGAACAAAATTATCTATCATCATATTTCAGTACTGGCTCACCATATCCATTGCAGGAAGCAAATTAAGTCTTAACATGTACTTTACTCTAGAAACTACTAATGTGATAAGAAAAATGACATTACCTACAGCTATCACATGACTGGTGCAAACTGTGCATCTGATCCAATTCCTGGTAATGACAATGGCAATGTTTCCATTGATGTCACTGGCACAAGGTCAATTCCTGAAGGGGAAAGTTTGTCCTTCTGGAATCAGTTGAAAACATGATGGAGTCGGAATATTACACCCTCCTCTAAGGTACTGGTGACTAAAGGAATTTTCTTAAAATAGTTCACAACAGGTTCATGGTTTGGCTTTTTTACAGTATAACATCCCCCCTCCTGTCACTGCCATTACTCTTGAGACAGGGTAAACTTCAAAAGTGAAGGACTGCAATTACGTGTCATTATGGTGAACAGGCAAGACTTACAGCAGCTCAGTGCTGTGCCCAGAAAGAAAAAGTGTCTAACTTGTGTTTTGACTTTAAACTGGAAAGAAATGGGGGAGAGAGTACTGATACTGAAAGGCATGAGAAAACTTAAAGTCAATGCACAGACCTTAGTCAAAGAGGGGTTAGGATGGAGCACAGTTAGCTTAGGAGTATTGGCTTTCAAGGAGGGATGTGCTGACTTCTTAAACAAGGAATATGTTACCATCTTTAGGATTTAACTCTTCCCAACAAATCCATAGTTTATCTAGGCATTGTGTGCATATCTAGTCAAAGCAAAAGGGCTTCCTAAAGAAGTTATCTGTCAAAATTAAAATATTAATATTTTTCCTAAAATAATTATGAAAAAAATCAAATTTTCTATTTTGAAAAAGAAAAACATTCCTCTGCAGTTGCAAAGGACCTCTGGCAGCCCCTATTCCCCTTTTCTTCCTTGTAATAGTACAATCAGAAGAGAAGATGGACAGGTAAAATAATTGAAAGGTTATTTTCAAATATTTGTTCCTTTGGGTTTATTTTTTTCCAGGGGGAAAAAAAAAAAAAATGCCCTATATCTTATTAAAAAAAAAAAAAATCAAGAATTGAGTGAAAGTTTTTTTCTTTTTTTTTTTTTTTGGAATCATGTGGGGTTTTTTTTCTTCATTTGTGGGAGTGTGTGAGCAGTCAAATGAGGAAGAAAGAGCAAAACACCCAAACTAAGGAAATGTATAGCTGGGGTTCTATGAATCTCAATTTCCTTTCAGTTTTGCCTTCTGGCATCTGGTTCATAGAGTCATACTATTCTTGATCATAGCTCATTTAAGCCCACATTTCTATAAACGACACAAGTATTGTTTCCATCGAGAATCATTATGTCCCATATAGACTTTTCCTGGGAAACATTACATTCACTTCTTGTTAGCTTGCTGCTTCTTCAGAGATTGCAGCAGGGCCTCCATCTCTCACAAAACTCCAGACATGAATTCGTTCACACAAATATTTGTTCAGAAAAAGTCTGTTCTACTGAAACTGAAAAGCATCGTGCATTTTAGTTGCTCTTATTGTGCAGGTCTGATTAGTAAAGCCATTTTGCCAACACCTGTCATTCTTGTAAAATTTCAGAACTACTCTTAAGAGTGATGATATATTATATGCTCTTCTATCAAACAGTTCTCCAGAGAGTCAATCAAATATGCAGCAAATCAATAAGAACAACTTCATTTTCAATTGTCTCATGCATTTTAGCTGTTTGGACAAACAGTAAGACATCTCTAGTCATTCAAGGTGCAGCCACATTATCAAATCCAATCTCTTTTCCAACAGTGAAGAAAATATCATTAAAGGTAAAATCTTCAGCAGCATTAAATTTGACACCATTTTTATATAATCCACTAAACAGTATACCAATTAGAGGCCATGGGGAAACCATTTTGTTAGTTTATTTTGCAATCCCCCTTCTTCCCACTCACAAGAGAAGGCATGAAATACCAGTTTGTAAGAGTGTTCTTAGTTGTTTAAATAGTTTCTGAAAGGTTATTCCACTTAAATGAAGTGCATGTGAAAGTGACATGTAAATCTCTCATGGCTCGTTTCCTAAGCTTAGACCAAACTGCAGAATGGGAGAAGAGAGAAAAAAATGTTCATACCTGGTGACCTCTTACTTGTTAATGCATGGCTTCAATGCACAGGGTACAGGCACTATGTTTTTTATTTATAAACAAACTGTGAATGTGGACCCTTCTGTTCAGGAGGGACAATAAGAGGATCAATGATAACTTACAAAAAGTTATTCTACTGGAGGGGGAGAGGGGCACTAAAATAAATAATATAAGTTACAGTAACAGCTAGGAGTCAAGCCGTGGAAGAATACCCTTCTCTAGTAGGAAAAACACTAGGCCCAAAGTCCTTGCGTGTTAGGATGATGCACTGTTGTTAGGTGATCATGAGTCCCAAGAATTAAGACCAAAGACCAGCCCTAATAGGTGCAATGGTCCAGGCAGACAGAAGCAGTAACTGGGCAGAATTGAAAGAAGGAAAACACGGTAAGAAAAGATACAGGAACCGCAGCAGGAGTCACCCCAAGGCATGAATGCAAATTGTAAGGCACCAGCATTAACCTGCAGCAGAAAACAGATCTTCTGAGCACCAGTCAGGCATTGTAACATAACTAGTGGCTGCCCTGGTGCATGTGGAGTTGACAATATCCCAAAGGTTTATGAAAATGAGAAATAAAGTGGCCATAGATAGATGGGTTAACAGAGTAGTAACTAAACAATGCTGGTCATCACAAAGTATTTTCAAGTTTTTCCTATGCAGTATAACAAATAAATAGGGGATGGGGAATGAAGTTTCAAAGGAGGAGGGAGTTTTTTTGTAAATGTAGTGGAAAAACAGGAGAAAAAACATGGATGTTCAAAAAGTTAGGTTAAAAAACCAGATTAGAATCAAGGACTGCATCAACTGCTATTGTCACATAAAACATTAATTTTGTTTTAGAGAGAACCAAATTGAATGTGGTTACAGGCTTCAGTGACAGGCAGGACAGCAAATGTTTCCCCGTTAAAAAGAAGTGTAAGACAGGAGTAATTAAGGGTTCTGTGCTAGTTTCTCTAGGCTTGAGGCATTGTTAGTGAGAGGAATTGAGAAAGTGACAGAAGAATTTTTATTTTGGACATAGAGTCACATCTGGAAAACAAAGGCAATTTTTTAGTACCAATACAGAAAAGATACTTGAATGTATTCTTAGAGGAAAAAATGTAAACTCAGAAGTGAGATGACCCAGCCCAGACCTTTCCAAACCGATGCAAATCCAGCATGAAACTGATTTCCACCATCTTTGGGGTCACTAGCGTCACCAACAATAACAAATGTCAAATGAATGACAGATATACAGATATCACCATCATTTATGGAAACAATGGCTACCTTCCTGATCAACTTTAGAAACCTAAATAGATTTCTGGAATTACTTACATACACCTCTGCAACTTACTCTGAAAAGCCAGGCCATTTCTTCAAACCCATCTCAATCATTTAAACACTAAGGTTGTCTCTGAGCTGACCAGAGGACTACAGTGACCTGAGAAATAAGCATTTCTCAGTTTGAAGAAGTGTTGAAGTTTCATTAGTTTTGTTGTGTGTTCCTTTGCTGGGAGAGAGAAAGAGTGGATGATAGAAAAGAAATGTTGTAAGCAATAATAGAATTTGATGAAAGCTTATATTTCCAACTCAAAGCCATTCTCTTTTGAAAATTGACTCCAGCTGATGTATTAGCTGATGTTTGTGTGCTATTCATTTACTTTCAGTCAAAAAATAAAAGTATCTATAACTGATTTTCCTCAGACTAAAGCATTGCAGAACAATATACCTCTTATTGCTGAGAACAAGTTACATAACTTCGAAACATATTCTACAAACTTTGTTTATCCTGACGAATATCTTGTCATATGTGAAATGAATACAGAAAGCTGAAGGGTAAGATTTTTTTAGTGGGAATACTCACAGCAGAAACTCCCTTTTATTACCAGTATGTTCTGATTAAAGCATTGATCTTTTCATTTAAATCTAAGAGCCATATAGCAAAGAACTCAACTCTCAAAAAACTTTTCTGCTATTTTCAGTGTTCACTATGAAATATAGTATTATCGTCCCCTATTCTTCTTCCACAAGCTGCTATGGTAACTGAGAATTAGCTGACATGAATACACCTTAATTCCTCTTTGTAAAATATACAGAAATGAGCACAAACTTTAATGAGATTCATACCTGTAACATTTTCAATTTGACTCTAGAGTCTATAGACTAAGTTTGCATAGTACATCCCGTGATTTTTTTTTGGAGGTTTATGTATATACATAATACTACGTGCAGAAGGCAAGGTCTTGTCAAAACGCTGAAACACAGCTAGCAAAGTGTCATGTGAATTTTTTCTATAATGTGTTAGCAGCAATTCTTATGTTTCCCAATATCTGATTATTAGTTTAGCTATATATAATATACACAATCAGCCATTGCCTTAGATGTTTAAAAGAAGAGGAGGAGAAAATCCATCTGTTCCATGCACCAAAAGCCATTGGAAATTATATAGCTGTTTCACCAGTGCACAATGCAAGATGAAAACAAGGTTTTGTCCCCCTCTCCATTCTTCAACACACTGCAATGCAATGGTGTTCTGCTGGAACAAGGACTGTGGAGAAAGGTGTAACTTTAAAAATAGTTTGCATTAGAGAAGAACTTAAGGAGCACCACCAAGATCAGAAGCCATTAACTAGAGTAGCAAACCACAAGGCAGTCAAGTCCTCATAGTGTTTATGATCTGAACAGACAAACATTTGGTGGTAACCGTGGGTGTGGACCCATGAATTTCTTTATAATAAAGGCAGCAAAATACAGGCTTTCATGAAAAGAAGTACTTGTTTCAGTCCCACGTTCACCAGAGAAGGAAATGAATGGCAAAGCTAGAGCAAAACTATTAGTCCGCACAACTCAGCAACTCCACGGCATGTGAACTGCCTTTGCCTTGAATCTTTGGAGAAGGGATCCTTGCTACCAGTAGCCTGGCAGAGGAGTGCATGAAAAATCCTGTGCTATAAAAAGCTGTCTCCCTATACAGTATCTTCTGAGAAGCAGGGGAAATGATAATTTCTGGGGAGGTCTTCTAGTAGACACAGACTGCTTTTTGGAATAGTAAATCCATGGCACTCTGCTTCGGGGTAATGTGGGAGGCAGGCAAGGTACATGGATTTGAAAAAAAAAAAAAAGTTTTTAATCTTGATGCCACAATACTCTGTATGCACATTACTGCTGACATAGCCAGACTAAGTCATTTCAATCATTGTTACAATTAGAAAATTTATATTACAACTGCATTTACAGTCCTAAAGAGAATATTTGGTAAGTGGAACTATACAGTGGTGTGAGGCATAGAAATACAGAAGAGGAAAAAGAGCATCCCAGTTTTGGAAAATGATGCATGTGAATCTGCAGTAAAGCCAGGAACAGATCTTACAAGTGCTATTTCTTCTAGGCTAAAAACCCTCTCCTATGAGTAATATTTTGCCTTCTTCACGGAATATGTATCTTTCCCTTCCAAAAGGGAACCTGAAAAATGTTGCCTCTCTGACTGCTGTGATCCGATATAACTAATATAACATATACAACACAAGGCAGAATGTAAGGTGTTTAATTTTGTAGTTGAGAATAAATTTATCTACTTCTGCCAAAGTAATTCCATTTTTAATAGATTAAACAACAGATTAACAGCATACATTAATTAAACTGAAGATAACATTTATATGTACTCCAAAATGGAAGGTAATTTTCTGCAAACTCATATATTCTTTAAGGCAATTACTGGGGAATACATCCATACAACTTTTTTTTTTTCTCCTCCCCAGATTCAGTACAGGTAGGCAAATTCACGTGACTTCTGTGTGACTGCTCAGTTCTCTACTCCAACAAAAATCCATATCTGAAAGTATCCAAGTCAAATTCCTACTTCTCAAAAATAATTCTTCATTATTTACTTGTACTAGATAATTAGGGACAAATTTTGCCAAAAAGCAAGCACATCAGAGACTGTTTCACAATTATTTTCATCCTAAATTACAATAGAGAAAACCTTATTGGAATAGTTGGTAACTATGATAAAAACAGAACTGCCCATTCTTAATTTAGTGTCTATTTGTAGGGCACTGGCTGCATTTTGGGAACTGCTATAAACCTCCAGTTTGTGGTTGCTAAATGCTACCAAACCATCCAAAGTTTTAGAACAGTTAATGTCAATCTAATATTCTATTAATAAGATGAAGCAGGCTTTTATTGTTAAAATACTTAAGATAACAGGCCAACTCCTTTACAATTGTATATAACAGCAGGAACTAGTACACAGTTATTGGGCAGGTGTTTAATTACATGAAATAATAAATGGTGTTTTGATAATATTTAAAAAAGAAAACATTCATAATAATTCCTAACTGAAGGAACCAGGCTTAAACAAGATTTTGTCGTTTTTTGTAAAACTACAGTAGCTATTTGCTTACAACCCCCAACAGACCACAAAATCCAGGGTAATCTAAGCTCAAGAAAGCCCAACGGCTAGACAAGAGAGGAAATTCGTAGTGAAAAGAGACATCGTTTCCTTCTGTATTTCTCATAGTTAACTTCCTTTCCCTGGTCACTGTACTGCACATGGTGCAACATGTCTTTTGGCGGCACTATAAATTGATTAAGACCTCAAGAACTAATCCATAAGTCTTAATAAACAGAAAGAATAGGCCAGGCAGATTTCATTTACTTGTTACTTTTAAGTCACTGTTTATAAGATAACATTTGAAAAGACTTTCTCTTTCAGAAATTAGATTACCTGACAAGGTAATGTAAATTATATTTTTGAGTATTTTGTTGAGAGTCCAAAACTCTCAGGTACTGAGTTCACATTAAGAGAACCTTTCCACTTTATCTAGCCAACACACGCCTCCACATGTAGGAAATTACGTGCGTATGAGACTGCAAATGTCATACTAACCTATTCCATTTTTAAAAATTTAATTCCTTTTATTTCTGGCTGAGAGACAACTAAAACAACATACATATAAGTATTATTCAACTTAATTGTTTTCCTGAAGGATGCATTAGGTGCTTACTTTATCTAAGATTTGTAATTACGAGGATGAAAGGAGGGAAGTTGCTTCAGGAGTGGGTTCCCAGTCACTGTAGATATCATTGGAGTACACAAGGTACTTCAGTGACCACTGACATTAAGTGCTTTGTGCCAACTGGAGTATGTAAACAAAGCTGAAAGGCAAAGTCTCAGCCTTTGAGACAAAGAACATAACATCAAAATTATCTTAAATAATTTCAATTGTAAAAAAAATCGATAGTCTTGTCTGAAGTGCTTTTGTTCCTAATTCAAGTATAAAACAGAAGAAAGGTGTTAGTAGACAGAAAAATTCAATGTACAAAAGCAACCTCTGCTTAATTTAACTTTTAAAATTTGTAAGTAAATTCAACTATTTAAACTACGTCTCATGTTATATTGAATCTCCTCTTTCATAATAAATCCTGCCCCTCAAGGATATCTATATCCAAAGTACCTATCTCATAATGTAGACTATAATAGCCCTCTGTGTTAAGAGGAACAGGGACAGAAATAGATACTGTATGACTAAATGCTGATTGACAGTTCCATCACATGCTCAGCTCTTCTTAAACAAAACTGCAATAAAAAGACTTCATATCATACCACTCAAGAGATAGTAAAATAGTATAAACAGATGTAACCCTGTGGAAGAAAAAAGTTCTGCTTTATTATTATCATAACACACTGAAACATTATTTTTCAAATACATTAGCCAGAGATCAGATTATTCAGCATCTAATGAGAAAGGAAGTGTTCCTTCTCAATTACCCATTAAAATGTTGTTCCTAACACAAAAAAACCAAACCAAAACAAAACAAAAAAAATCACATGAAGACTGTTACTATGTAAATACTTAAACGAAAATATTTTCATGGCATGTGGGAAAGAAACAAGAGGAAAACAGTGCAAAGACAGTGACTGAAATGTCTGCCAGGTACATATCCAAGACAGCTTAAAAGCCCTTATGAAATGAAACCTAGCTTTTGAAGCTGTCAGAGTTTGCCACCTTGATACATTATTGTACAAGTCTGAAGAATTCCTTGACAGAAGAACTTTTATAAAGAGCAGCTGAGACACTAGGAAAAGCATAGGGCCTCTCTCACAAAATAATGGTTTATAATCACACACATGATAAAGAAATGTATCATCTTAGTGACTGACAGACACTCGTAAGTGCACAGGCAAGACAACTGCAGCCACCACAACAACTGGCTCTCAAGCCTGGCAAAAGACCTATCAACATTTCTGTCAGAAATAAGACCATTTACAAATTGGTACCTCAATTCTCTCTCACCCCTGCCCCATTTACTTCCTGTATTTCATTGTCTTGTGTTATAGCCCAAGAAATAAGTGCTAGGCAGAAACTTCCAGTCCATTAGAGAGCTTTAAGCAAAGTCTGAAAATATCTTAAAAATAAAATAATAAAAAATTTTTTAAAAAACCAAAACAAAACATACTATTTTCTTGCTTATTTTGTCATCCGTAAGTGACAACATATTCCAGAAGATACTTTTCTTAAGGCATTAAAGACCCAAGAACAAATAGAGAAAAAACAGATAGGTGGAATAACTGGTAACATTATATGGATGCTTTTTAAAAGCTCAACAAGATCTTTATCAGCAACACCACAAGACAGTCTTTGAGGTACGGATAGATAGAAGGGGAACCTTGAAGTGCAAATAGAATGAAACATGTAAAACTGTTCTGAAAAAAAAGGTAAGAAAATAATTATAAAATTTCCTAGAACTGTACATGCAGTTAAATAATGACTGGGCAAATAGGTGAAAGAAAACCTTACTAAGGACTATAAAAAATGTAAAACAACATATGGCTTAGTAAATCCTCATCTCTCAGATTACAAGATGCTATTCGGTAGAAGTGTCATTCAATTTCTTGCCACATTTCAATACCGTGTTCCCTAGCCATCAGTATTGAAGACAGATTCATTGGTACAGGACACTTTTGGTCTGACCAGATGCAACCACTTATGATCAGCAGGAGGACCAGGTAAATAAATCTTTGAAGATACTACCAAAAATTCTAAAGATGGATTAAGCCTGGCACATACTCCCAAGGATAATCACAATTTAAAAAAATGACAATTTCTGCAGCACTTTACTTCTATTTGGTTTCACTAACATTGTGATTGTCTCTATATTTACGATTAGACCCAAAATTTAAATATTTAAATCATGATGCTTGTCTTGAGAAACCAATTTTACTATGTTACCATCATTATTCCTGTTGAAATTATGTTGCCCTCCAGGGAGATGAGAATCAGTAGATAAAGACTGGAGTCTGTTCTCATTTCAGACTCTGAGGCATGTTTTATAACTAAATTTGTAGCAATTAGAAAAAATTTGCTAGCTGTGATAGTTCATGTCTCTAATACCAACTTCTTATGAATCTCACCTTTTCCCAGTTCACCTACTTTGTTGGAATTTAAGTTTATGAAAGCTTTTGGTTAAGATGTCTGTATCCACAGGGACTAGACAACGCAGAAAGTCCTTATGGACATAAGGGTGAAAGTGTAAACATGTATGGAGCAAAGAGAACCTAATTATCAATTATTGTCAATTATTCTTCATAATTTTCTCTTATTCTTCACTGTGTGATCTTTCAAATGGTGCCCTCTTGATCAAAGGATATACCTTATTTCAGCCATATCAGACATGCACTCAGAACCCTAGAGCAGCAATAAAGCCTAACAATCTAAAAATGAACAGAAAAAAACACACAATTCAGACCAAAACAATCTGTCATCTCACTTATGACATTATTCAGGTTTTACCTAAGTGTCCATGGAAACAAAGTTCCTTTGTACAGTTTAATAGCCTGACAATATAATCTCACCTAGCCAATCTTGGAGTGCATCTTCTACTGCTTCTTAAACAATCATATAACAGAGCTACCATGTATGCAGGTTTTCTGAATACATGATTCAAGCCCTCTAAGAATTAGGTTCAGCATTATTAATCAGAATTACTGCTCAACAAGCAGATCCAAACATGAGCAGCTAGACTCTTAGGCTTCTGAAATGCATGAATCTTGTTGTAGAAGTGTTCTCGACTGTGCAGCAAAATTATTCAATTTGGTAGGTACCTAATATAGTGCTTGCACAGTTGGTATAATGCATCTGGAACACATCTAACTCTCCCTGTATTTGCATACACCTATTTTAGACTAGGCAAGTTAGAACCCCAGGTATTCCTGAGCAATTAGGACTTCAGAAACATTATTACAGCTTACCCTACAACAGTCCCAAGATGGGGACTGTTCAAGATGCATAAGTAAATAGGAATCTAATCCTGAACTCCTCAACATTTAACATTGTTTCAGCAAGATAAAAGGCATACTTACAAAGGAAGTTAAAGTATTTTCTTTAAAATTAACAGAGTTGATTGACTACACAGCTGTAAAATCATCTGGCCTCACTTTTACTTTTCCGTTCTAATACCTGAAACCCACATTCAACTAGGAAAAAGTTGCTTATTTTGAGGAACCAAATGCACCGTCACTTAACAGAAATTAGCATTGAAGGAAACATGAGAATTTATTGCACACAGAATGGGAACCAGATATGCAGTGGATAGGTGATAAGACACTGTTACGAAGTACCAGAAGTAACCTAGAGATTAAACTTGGAGTGGGAGTGTGCAAGGATCAACACAGGGCTAGTTATAAATGCAAGAAATGCCCTTTATTCCACACTCAGTTGATACTCAAACTGGACGTCACCACAGGTTCTTTCCAGAGAGGAAAGAATCTGACCAAGGTGGGTATAAACATTATTTTAGAGCAATAAGATAGAAGGGAACTAATTAATCTTGCAACTGATATCTCAAATTCATTTCTGTGGAAATTGCATAAATCAGATTATTAAATCAAACATTGCATGTTTGCTGAAGATCAATGCATCAAGAAGAACCTCCACAAAGATCTAAATCCTAAAATTTCTCCAATAGTTCGATTTGGTTACAGAGCTCAAGCACTTTTCAGGAACATAGATATTTTCCCCTCTTGGACAGGCTGACCAGATCCCAACAACCTGTGCTATACTGCTGATGCAAAGTATACATAACAGATCATAACAATGAGGAAAATCATCCTGTGGCCCAGAAACAATTTAGCACTTTTCTTTCCAAAGCATTTTCAACTATGAGCGGGGTGTTGCAGCTTATACTAGGTGACTGCTCTGGCAGATGTCTGGTCTAAGGTCAGCACAAAACCTCCTCCTTCAGTTTCATTTTTCACTCACCGTGTGTAACAAAAGAGGAGCTAGGGTTAGCATTTTAAGGGACTTTTGAAAACATGGTATTGGAAAGCTTAAAGAAATCAGTAGCACTGATTCAGTGCTTCTTAAAAGTAATCTTTTTTATACATATTTGTTTTGATAGTGAGTGCTTTAATCCTCTGTCTTAGAACTAAACAAAACCCCAAAACAAAAAAAAGCCCAGCACTGATGAGCAATCTTGCAATAGCGAATCAGTGTGCACACATGAGGGAAAAACAAATGCAGTTGGGAAACAGATTTCGGTGTCAAGTTTCCCCAAGTGTTGTTATAAATATCAGGAAATTAAAAAATGCTCTTAAAATGCATGAACATTATTTAGGTCTTTAATCTGGAAGGGGCATGATTGATTTTGCAGGGTGGAAACTGCCAACTGTACCAGTGCCTGCAGATGGAAGGGGCCGGCACATAGCTGCCAATTTCAGGGAAGATATTTCAGCTACTCTCTAAAATGGATTGCAAAAGCTTGTTGTCTTCTGCTTGCTCCTCCGGGCTCATGCTGCACTAGACAGCTTAGGGGGAGAATGGCACCAGTCTTTTCCTGAAACAGCTGAAGTCCCAGAACATAACTATTTTAGGAACACCAAAAAATGAAAAACCTAAACCTCTGAGGGCAATGGGGCCACAAGCTGAATTGCAAATAATAGTAAACTAAAATTAAAGAATCTTACTATTTACACAATGGCCATTTTATACCATAGTGAGAAGAAATCTGACCTTTAAAGTCTAAAGTTCACTTTTACATCCTCATAACCGAACAAAATCTTCACGCAAGGAAGAACATTTTCTGGAAACAAAACGACACTGGGTGAAACACGTACTCGAAGTCCCCCTTGCACTGTAAAAAACAGTAAAATATGACAAAGAAGTAGTAGACTAATTTTTCAAATAAGACCATCTTTAAATCCAAATGCTCTTAAATCTCAACTTGCTCTTTTTCATAAATATGTATCAGATTTGAGAATCTGATTCCTGATAAAACATTTTGAGTGTACAACTTTAGACTATCAAAGTTGAGCAGCTCCAAGTCACATTTTTACAGCCTCAAAAACTCCTCATACAGCCATTTAGTTAGTGCAAAGAGAATCGTACTTTTTTTTTTTTTTTAGTATCAAACTTACTTGGCTTCTTCTGTCCTTTCAGTTGGGTCGAAATACTTACCTCTCCTTGATTTTTACCTTATCTTTTCTCCCATATTGTAAAAATAATTTCCAATGGCAAAAGGAAATTGAGTAGGTAAAGCAATCTTTTTAAGCCATTTTCTATTGCTTTCTTCTTTCAAGGAGTATCTATTCCCTTTCCTTCTACTCTGCTCTGGAAACTGTGCTTATGCCAGCACCTTGTTAAACTGATTGCTGAGTCTTTTCCTCTGGAATTTAGCACCACTACAGAAGGTTAGTAACAGAGGCTGTCTCAAATATCTTGTGTTAAGGATAGATCTGAAAAGTTATCTGCACTGTGGAGTAAAGCTGTTTTGCTGGCAGTGAGAATAATAGAATGGATATAAAGTGTCTTCAGGAAAATTGTCTTTAGGACTGCATCACATTAAGGACATCTGAGTGGTATTTTGTCCCACTGGTTCCAGTAGGGGCAGAACTTCATCCCTGGTTTAGTTCTACCAGTATAATACACATCTACATATGTGACATGAAAAGAACTCATTCTCCCCCTTTTAAGGATTCTTCCTCTATACTTTTGGTTTTTTAAAATTATTATTTGCAGACCTAATTTGCTGACACTTGTGCCACTGCAGAAATTAAATCGTTGGTCCGAATTCATCCCCAGTGCACAAGACTATACAAGGTGCAAGAAAAGCCCTTTGCTATCTCTTTCTTTTTGAAACACTCCTTTCATGCTGCACTGCAGGCTTGTGAGATATACTCTAACATCATTTGTTACATATTTCATACTGTAGTGCCATGCTTGATTACATCAGTCTATACAAAACAGAAACTGGCAGCCAGTCTCCCAATTTCTGCCAACTGTAAAGGTTAACATGTACGTTGGCATAATGTGGGTGTGTAAATAAGGGAATTTGTGTAGTCCTTTATTTAGCAATGTAAGAAAACATATTTCAGGTCGGAGATGAATAGTTTTCCTTCCCTCCAGGTGTCTATTTTCTATTTTGGAAATTTCAAGGAAGGGATTAAACATGCACAAGCACTACTTAGCAACAAAACACTAAGGAACCATACTGTGTGTACTATAACTTCATTTCATAAGACTATCATCACAAACTGCCAGTATTTCATCACTGCCAAGATGTCTTCGGAGAGAGACAGGAGAAGTCAAGGAAGTGGCTCTCAAGACACCCCCAATAAGCTCTCTGCCATCACTCAAGCCTCCCATAAGGCAAGTTCACCATCCCCAAGGATAATTAACAAAATTTACGTCTAGACCAACAACCTTTAAGAAAAAACATTTGTGCAATCAAGTAGGTTTATGTTTTCAATTTTGCACCTTTAGAAGTTCTTACTGTTGAACGAGCAAAGACGTAAATCAGCAATTGTCTTACACAAAAACTGGCTGTCAGTATAAAACAAACCTATATATGTTTCTGTATTTGTAGACTAAATGCTTTTCTAATCTGATGCAGAAATCCAGATTAAATTAATCTAATGGAACTGATATGAATTTTCCCTTGACATTTTATTCTGGAATTCCAGAAAGTAACCAAACAATTTGGCATGAATAAGCGATTATTTAACAGTGAGGATAAAAAGGAATGATTGATGTACCTGTTCCCTCTTGTTCACAAGCTTGGTTTGTGTAACAATCTATGGTGGTGACTATTAAACAAAAAATTCAAATAAACATCTATGAATGTTTAAGTCATGCTGACAACAGTATCATATTTGCCATCCTTCTATGTATACTTTACTGTCTTCCATGAATTTTAAACTATAACAATGCATTCCCCTGCTAGAGTATTAGAAAACAAAAAATTGCAAGCCATATGAAAAACAGACAGTAGTCAGAAGATGATTTCTTTCAAGGATCCTCGTCTTCTGAATCTCCAGGATAAGATGTAAGAACAGAAGGAAAAATTAATAGTGTGCAGCACTCACTACAGGCTGCATGAAGGTGGTCATGCCTTTAAGCTGACTGTGTAATGGCTTAAACGCTGAAGGAATGCTAGTCCAAAATAAAGGCAGTGACTATATACACAGCAAAGTACCTGCAACAAATGACAGCTTTTATGCGTGATCACCTCTGCTTAAATACAGAACGTTAGTGCAAGGCTCTCCCTATCAAGATTCAAAAGCCTGCAGAAACAGAAAACACCAAATTGGAGCTTCCATTTATAGAAACGGAGTACATCTATGACTTACCTTTAACTTATGCAAACAGAACTAAGCAAAAATAAGTTTTCTGTGTAATAAGCTATGAATCCATTGACATTATTTTTATGCCTGCTTTGCTGTTGCAATGTGTAACATAAGGGTTGTAAACTAAGATGTAAATATTCTTAAAGAAAATGAGACAATGAGCACAAAAGAAACCTGGTATCATCTTAAAATAGACAACCACTGGCTGCATATCTCTAATAGAAGTGATACAAACTACAGACATACCCTTACAAAGTGTGATATATTCAAGTTTGGCATATTGCAATTGTCTTTAGACAAAAATGTGTAAAATTTGTAAAATGCAACTATAAAATACACGAAATAGGACAATAGTAAAGGTGGTAGACTTCCACTTGAAAACGTTGGATGAATATTATGAGGTATTCTCCAAATGAAATGGCCAGTTGGAGATTTTGAAATGCAAGTATAAATTATATGGTTTATACATGTTGCTGCAAGAGCAGAGCACAGATCAGTTTTCTAATATTCTGAACTGCAATGCCAAAGAAAAAATATTAGATGACTAATAAAAGCAGAGGTTGAGGTTCAACAGGAATAATTGTGACTAGAAAGAGGAAGAAAATATATGCAATGGGATTCCTAGAACAGCTTATTGAAGACACTTGTAAGTCCAAACATCAATATTCCAGTACCCTCGCATTGGGCCAGAGCACAAAAACATTTAGATTGAAGGATCTGGTGATAAGAAAACATGAGAAAATGCCATCGTCTGATCAACACTTAATTAATTTCAGTAAATATGAAGCTATTTTAGTATGTCAAAATATGAATATACTGTAATTATTTTTCTTCTTCAGGGGCAGACTAATTTCTTGAGGAGAAATTATGCTCATCTTTACATACATTACTGCAAAATTAATAATGAAAACCTACATCAGAGATTAAGCTAACATGTGTGAAATAGATTCTTAAAAATATTTAAGAATTATTTAATGTAAAATTTTATTTTCAGTTGTGAATGTAAACAGATAGGCTGAACCATTTTATGCTAGGAAAGTCAGTTAACTAAATGGGATTTGTAAAGATCAGCTCAGAAACTGCAAGTACTGCAACTGTATATTTGCACAGCACATACCAGAATGGGCCCTAATATCACCTGCAGCCTCTAAACACTACTGTACTATTGCTTTTAATAGTAATAACAACAACATTCTTCTTATTGGATATAGCAGTTCCTATTTTTGTATTCACAGTAAAGCTTTAAAAATTTTCAAGGCACTTTCAGGGGTACTTTTTCTTAAAGATAAAAAAAATCCCAACTGTTTAACCATAATCACTATTGGGAAAATATGTTAGTAATGCACTTTAAAGCACTTCTGAAAAGCTACACTCCTAATACCAGGTAAATGATATATGTTTTAGAAACACTTATGAATACCTATTCACTTATTAGTCTGGCATGGCCTCAAAACAGTATTGGCTAAACAATAGTGCTTCTATCATGGTTTTGTATATGGTCAATCAAGTAAACAATATGCATTTTTTTAAAAATGTTTGAATGCGTGCTTACACAGCAGTTTATTCAGATCCATTATGGACATCCAAGTAAATAAATGTTCTAAAGTCCATAACTATATATTCAGTAAATACAGAGCTGCTAGTTTCTCTAGAATAAATAATAAGCACTATAACAATACCACAATCACAGGGGTTTATCCAACAATGTACTTCGCCGCAAAAAAGATTTCACAACTTCTCACTGGCATTTTTCCCCCCATCATTTCTTTCTTTTGTTTTTGAAGAAATGTGTTAAAGGGGAGAACATTACCTTTCAAGAAGCTGTTACTTGTGAGAATACACAACCACTATGAGAAATAATAACATGGAAGGAAATTTTTCTTGGGAGTCCCTGTAAATCTATAGGGCCTATTTCAATCTCACCGCCTTACCTTGGTAACCAGCAGACTTAGATGAGTTCTGCAGTTTGGAGCCACATTTTTACATTGATGGCATTTGTTACTCTGAGTAATTGCTCAACAAACATTCAGGAAGGGTTTTGTTTCTAACCACAAATACCAAAGGAGAGCAAGCTCTTTAATAATCTGATGCATATTTATATGTGGGTGAGAGTTTGTTTTTTCCAGCCATCCTGAAAGCTCTTTACCCTTTATTCTTCTTTCATTCATGTTTTAGTAGTGCCAACAGGAAGAACGATACCCTAGAGATGAAACAACTACTACTCATAACAGAATTGCAAATAGATAAAGGGTTAACATTAGGACCTTATATATGTTTTGTAAGAAGCCGGGAGCCCTTAAAGGAGCATGAAAACCTGATTTTCGCCACAGGAAGATCTGTGTCACAGTGGCAAAAAATCCCAATTAATTCTTCACAGGTCTTGGAGTGAAGAAAACATATGGATAGAGGGGAAAAAAAAAAGAGGGAGAGAGCCTAATCAAGAAGGCGTCTCCAGCAGAAGCCCAAGACTTAGCAAGTTACATCTTCTTGGGTGCACCAGGATATGCCATAAATATTTAAGACAAGATTTAAATAGTCTAAATAGACAAAGTAAGGCTTTTGCCTTTAAGACAAGTCTTCCACCTGGACCACTAAAATGATGATTTTCCAGCCTCCAAGGCAGACTAGGTTTGAAAGAACACAAAAATGTCTTAGCCTCTCAGAGATGGCAGAGGCTTCCACATTCCAAGCAGCCAGTAAATTTGCAGCAGTCTGATACATGTACATGACACTCTTGAAAATCTTGAAATTAAATTTAAAATAATGAACTACTTAAAATCTATTCATGGATATTCCTAGCAGGATCTACGTGGGCTTGGGAGAAAGGAAAATTTGCTAAATTAATAATTCACTTAGGAACAGTTTGCTCAGTGTATGTCCTATTTAAATGTACTCAAATGTACTTCATTTTTTTACCAGTTCTACTCTTTTTTAGCCTTCAGCCAGCCATTGAAGTCACTTTCTAAAGGTCCAACGAGTTAAGTGAATACAGAAATGACACCCTTGATTTCAGGAAGGCTATGTACTCACCAGTCTAATGACTTCAGTCTGATTTCAGGGACGCTAAGGTAGGAAGGAATACAGACCAACTGGTTTTATGATACATAAGCATTCTACTTCATCAATTGCATAGTGTTTATTCTTGATGTGTTGTTGGGAAATACAGCACAAAAACAGCTTTGTTGACACTAGATTTGTTACTATAATCCACATTTTATAAATATAGTAGAAGAATAATTAAGAGTGGTGGAAACAATAGGACTGTATTCTAGGAAGCTTTCAGAACAGAAATAAGGCATTAAATCAGTTCATAAATTTATCTTCAATACAGCAAGAAATTGATATATGGTTATCTTTTTAATTACTAGATTAATTTCCCCATTTAATTTATCTAATTTCTTTTGGGGGATCTTATCAATGCATATCAATACCTGATGGGAAGGTGCAAAGAAGACAGAGCCAGGCTCTTTTCAATGGTGCCCTGTGACAGAATGAGAGGCAAAGAGCACAAACTGAAACACAGGAGGGTCCCTCTGAAGATCAGGGAATGCTTTTTTACTGTGAGGATGACTGAGCACTGGCACAGGTTGCCCAGGGAAGTTGTGGAGTCTTCCTCCTTGGAGATATTCAAAAGACATCAAGACATGGTCCTGGGCAACCAGCTCTAGGTGGCCCTGCTTAAGCAGGGCGGTTGGACAAGATGACCTCCAGAGGTCCCTTCCAACCAGCACCATTCTGTGATTCTGTAAAAGCTATTTATTCCAATTGATTTGTTTTAAATTGTTCAATCCCGTCTCAAAGTCACACAATTTCCATAGAAATTGGGTGTCCCATAACTTTTGATGAATAATGTTTCCATCCACACAAAAATAAAATAGACTTTCTCAGTTCTTTTTTTTTGTATGTTCTAAAGAGACAAACTTAATAGCACTGAATTCCCCACCTCCCAAAAAACCTACTAAGTTTCTGGTGTTTTTTCAAGTCTTGAAACCTACATTTGGATTTTGGTAACTATATCAAATAATGAAGGATAGAGATCTACTAGACAACCCCGAAGGCAGATTTTTCATGCTAGATTTAATTAAATAGGAATATTACTAGTGTTTCATTCAGATTAATGTAAAATTTTATAATACAAAAATGAAGAAGGAATAGTTAATTTTAAATATACTCATTCCTATACCAATAAAACCAAATTATGTTCTGATTCCAAACAAGATAACACATACTTGCCTTTTACAGAATTTAAATTAGTGCTTAATTTTAAACAGTTGCTCATGTGTTTTGCCTTATTAGTGTTTTGGTTCAATGAAAGTCTTTTCGTTCAATGCAACTACTAAGTTGTGTTTGGTTTTTTTTTTTTAAAGTGGTTGCATTATCTAATATCATACATGAGAAGTAGTGTTATAGTTATGTTTTGATCTATTCTAAAACTGGAGGTGTAATCACTACATCAGGCACTATGTGCTCTATAAGAGGAGATAGATACTACTCCTTGTAGTAACCTTGTCCAGTGAGTTGGCAGTCATACATTTGTTCTACTTTGCTTTAAGGATTACGTAATTAGAAAGTCAATTAGAGATGAAAAATGAACATGTAATTTTTTTTTGCAACCTCAACCTAATACACATTACCTATGTCATGACAAAAATTATTTACAGACAGGGTTCTAATTTCACTATATAGAGAAATAGATGAGATGAGGTGAGAGTCAATTTATAGCAATGATTTCATTAGTTGTCTTGCTGGAACTGGCTATGACTACTCTCCACATGAGTTTATCATCCAGTAGAAAAAAAGTCCACTTGCTTTGTAGTAATGATGTAGTCAAAGGAGCCTCCTCAAATGTTTTGTCTCTTTCCCATTACAAAACAAAAGCAAAGTTTTCTTCAAAGAATAAACCACAAAGTTTCCCTAAAAAACTTGACAGCAACTTGCTTGCTGATAATACGTCTCCAGGTCTATCAGAAGGGAACAGGCCCTTCTACCTTTCCACAGCTGTTTCTTATCTCTCCTTATAGAAAGACACCACAGTAAAATGTTAATCATATACAGATTTAGCACCCTTTTGAGTCATCTGTGCTACATACAGGCAATAATGAACAAGTTACTGAAAATTAACTAGTCAGGTTTGAAGAAAATACATTGCTCTTAAAAAATACTGGGAACTTTGTTCACGTTTCTTTTTTAAAATTATTGATAAGTATAATACACGCACATTCGAAATTAACATTTTCAATTGCTTATACAACTGGCCAAAAAGCAGGTTGGTCTTTGTATTGAATACTAGATTTTGTACTTTTTCAACCATGTTTAGTAGAAAGGATATCCAAGGGAAATTTGCTTTTAGGATTTAAAGTAATCTGTGAAGACTTTTTTATTTTACTGTTAGGGTTTGAAAACACTGTTGTTGTCAGATGAACTAAAGTCTGCCTTCCCCCCCACCCTGTTTAGAACTAGCAATCCAGAAATTACTTATCTTTTAAGAATAACTGTAAGACGTTATAGTCAAGACATTTAATAATCTTTTAAAATGTTTTCATGTGATCTATCTCAAAAGTGTATTCACCAGTTTTTCCACCAGCTTTTTTTTTCACCTATTTTCTTGTCATACGGTAGCTTATTAGTGGTTCAGGAACCATATTTTAAGGTTAGTGGGAATACTTCCATTGACATGCAGTCATACTCAAGATTTTATTCTTAATACTCAAGTATTAATAAATAAACAAATAAATACTCAAGTATTTATATTTATATTTTTTATTTATTTATTAAGTATTTTTCCAACTCCTGAAGTGCTTATTCAAACAGAATTTTAAGCAAAACCACGTGCAGTATCTACTGGATAAAAGATATGTAAAGTAAAATACGTAAAGTAAAAGACATAAGAGAAACTATTAGGTGAACAAAATGTTTCTTTAAGGCATATCATCTATTACTGAAGATACCAAACTATTATTAGCAGTAAACTATGCTATTACAGCTTTAATAGGTGGCTACAAATCCACAGTAGAGGAAGAAATGCAGAGACCTGAAAGTTCAAAAGATCAATAGATGAGCAGCATGTTACGTGATAGTTGAAATGAGATCCTCTGAGAAATGAATCTTGTGCCATAATAAGCAAGTAACCCTATGTGATCCGAGACCGACTTTAAGATAGGATTAGACTCAAGATGTACAATCTGCAAAATGCTACTAAAGAGTAAATAAAGGTACCATCTTCAGATTTGGCTGTTAATTTGAGAGAGATCTTGCAAAACACCTCCTTTTCCTCCACAGACTTTCTCCCACTGTTAGAGGAAGACAAAATAAGTATAATAAGGAGTTTTTCCATAGAACGTTGCCTACTCTGAACATCTATCTTTCCTCCCTCAGCTTTTAGTGAACAGCCAAAAATAAATAAATTTCAAAAATCATATGTTTTTTTATAAGTGTCCACCAATTTTACACAGGTACAATCACAAACACTTTATGCAGGATTCTAATTTTATCTGTGAAATCAATCCCACACAAGAGGCTGAATGACACAAAAAAAAAAGTATCTGAACGTATGCTTTTCAGATGTCATTTACTACACACTTATTTTTTGTACATTTCTTTAGTATTTCCAGCATTCCACTTCCTGCCAAACGTTCATGCTGCTCTGGTCAAATTTTCACGTTTCCAAAAAACAGAGCAAGGGATCACTGGGCATGCATCATTTTACTCTGTTTTAAAGACACGGTAGATCTGATGCACCTCTGATGTAGATTCACTGCACAAATGGCTGATGCATTTTTGTGCCATAAATCCAGTGTTTCAAGTGCACATCGGACTCGCCATGCATACAAACACATTCTGTCACTGACTTCCCAGAAAAAAGAAACACTGCTTTTGAAAGGTCAAATGATGGCTAGTATATCAGTCTGAGAAACTGAGATCATAATTTGTAGTATCCAAATAGTCATATAGACAAGTGTGCAAAACCAAAAGCTAGAAAAGAATCTTTAGAAGTCAATACCTCAGAATATCAAGCTATTAAAGAAAAGGCAAAGTTAACTGAAACTGGTTTTTGGTTTTACTAGTTTGAAAATACGCTCACAGTCAGATTATTCAGCTAAATAGTCAAAACTTCCCATCCAGCGACAGAAAAATTTAGAAATAAAAGTAAGCCTTTTCTGGTAAAAAAATGGATTTCATCTTTAAAATGTACAGCAATGCAATTGAACTTATTTTTCCATTTCAGAATATGAAGGGGCTTCAAGTATTCAGAAGTTGCAAGACAGAGTTTTGTGCATATCTAGATTTGCATTTTTTCTTCCTTTCCAAAATCTTATTGTTTCAACATGTTATTGTTTATTTTCTCTCCATTTCTTTACTTAACTGTATAGACAGATATTCCTCCTTGCTCCCTTTCTCTGCCTTCCCCAAGTGAGGAAGAGCTGTTGGAAAGAAAGACAAAAAGGGAAAGCTATTAACAGCAGCTGACTTTGCTCTAGTCTTGGCCTTTACATAGATTAGTGCAACATATGGCCTCAGATAAGAGCAATACATTTGAGCAGGATCTTACTGAGGAGGGCACACTAAAACACTACTTCTAGGTATATCAGTGAGCGGCCTTGACACACCTGAGTGCATCACTGAATTTGTGCTTTGGTTCTTAAAACATGAGAGCCTTTCATCTTTCAAATTCTTTAAGCTATGCTTGTCAAGACTATAACAGCAACAGACCTTGGGAGAGCAGACACAGAAAAGGGAAGCCCACTTAATTTAGAACCTGTTTGTTGAAATTAGGAAAAAATTGTCAAAGTTTCACGTGGAAGGAAAGAACAGATCATAGTTGCACTCATTCACTAAGTTGTACATAATCCCACAAAACAGAACTTGGGAATCTGTTAGACATGCAAGAGGTAATTCATGAAACATTGAATAAGATCTCTGACTTGTGCAAGTAGGCAAACAACGGACACTAAGACACACCTGCCCTCCTCCTCTTTCCCAGATGTTTGATATTTACCCCTCTGCTGAGATGGCTGTCAATCATACAGTCAGCAAAAGGGAGTATATGCTGCTCACTCAGCAACTCCAAATCACAGCCTGGTATCTCAATGCAAGCCCAGTGTCAAAAAGTGTTTAAATTAAGGTGTTGGATAGTAAACTGGAGCAGCTGGGGCATAGCCATGTATTCTCTGTTGTCTTCTGTTACAAAGGTGATAACCTTGGGTAGAGGGATGAGATAGCAACAGCAAAAAGCTACAGGAAGATTCTGCAAATATCATCTGCTAGACACCTTAGACCTACTTTAAGATATTTTTTCAAAAAGTGGTTCACAAACTCTTTAAACTTTCAGAAGAACATATTTTTAATTGATGGGAATATGATTCCTATGCAAGAGTGCAACTACATACAGTATTGCCAAATAGAGTGCTAGCATTCTGAAACCTTCAGACTTCACTATTGTTATCACTCAGCTGCTGCATTTGGTCTGATCTGTCCACAAAATCTTGCTAAAATGGCTTCTGCTGATTTTTTTTTTCTAGATTAGGTGCCCTTTTCTTCCGTCTGTAGTCTCCACAATTAAAACTGCAGGAGGCCCTTATATTTAGTATGAAGAACCACGCAGATGCTACCTTTCATCTAGGAATTTACACATAGGGAGGTGTTTTCTGTATTGTCCCTCAAATAAAGTTCTCACAGCTTTTGAATGAGACAGACAGAACCACAAACAAAAGCTTAGTGTTTACCTAAACAACTTGGCACTCTCCTACAAAGTACTGCTAGATCTAAAGACAATTTATCATTAGGACAGCTATAAACAAAATCAAATACCATGTATTTCCCTCCCTTTCCTTCTTTCCTGACAAATTTACTTCCAGAACATAAAGAACTTAAGTGAAATCTAATTTATCCTTTCTATAATGCTGAATTGATTGGAACTGGTAAAACTTCAGCTTCCCAAAGGAAGAAACCATTCTAATTTGCATGCTGATTAGTCTGATGGGGCTACCTTGACAGTGTATGTATATATTAACACACAAACTCCTGCCATTTCTATTAATTCAATGTGTAACAATATATATTTAGCTGAGACTCAGATTTCATGTTTATAACTTGACAAATTAGTTTAGTGCTGCTGTGGAGATAGAATCAAACTGTTGTGTTTACACTATGTTGCCTCTTCAACTATGACTATATAAAAACAGCATTTACTAAAGGAAATGGAAATTCACTTTGGTCATGAATGCTCTGCTCAAGTAAAAGTTCTGGAATTTAAGAAGCACTTAGTTGCTGCATTAGGCCATTTAGGATGTTTCAGCGTCTCAATTGACTGTAATACCAATCTGCTCAAGTGCCCTGTTAATGACCTTCCATCTCACAGCAAGCTCAGGAATTCAGTGTTTATACTTTTCTTTTTTTTTTTTAACTATACCATGAACAGACTGAAGGACAGATCCTTCTTTCTCTCTCTATTGGGGCAGAAGGGTGTAAACTGTTAACATTATTTCAAACAAAAAAAAACTAACCTTCATGCTTCTTAATGAAAATTATCATTGGCAAAAGTTAGGAAAAGGGAACCACTTAAAATTACAGGGTGTTAAACATCAAGAAATGTAGAATTTTAAATGTTCACTCTAAACCAAAAAAAAAATTTGTATCCACTAACTCCCATGTTGCAGCATGAAGCATTCCTACTTTTGTGTTATTGTTCTAAATGAATACTTATGACACAGTAATATGAATCTAGACTGAGAAGCATCATTTCCCAAAACACTCTCCAGAATTTTAAGATAAGTAGTAAGCAATGTAATATAAGCTTAGAGGACTGGGTCTTCAGCTGATGCCACTGAGATAGCTTCACTGCAGTCAAAAATTTTAGTCATTTTCACAAACTTAATATGTTATCCAGAATATCTGCTTTGTTAACAAATATGAATATTTAATCATCTACCCTGCCATGTCTTCACTTCATCAGCTGGACAAAGAGCATGAGAAAACTCTGAGTTACAGTATTCTGGAAAATACTAAAACCAAATTCCATTTTTTTATCTTTCTTCACAAGCCTCAAAAGAAAACTGCTTACAACTTTTGCGTTCTTTGTTTCCACCAAAAAGCACCATGATACCATGAGATTTCACATCTATGTACATTTTCTAAATTATCATGAAAAAACAAATTGGAAAGAAAAAAGTCTTATGATACTCTCAAAAGGTTCTAAAAGCTAACACTAATTATGGAGAGCAATATAGAATGTAGAAAGTAATTGCTCCCCCTCTCCCTCTGGTAGAAATTTGAGAATGTAAAACACTTGGCTTGCTTTTAGAATTTTGGTTTTGCATATCCAGGAGAGTAATCAATGCCTCTGAAAAACACAAATTCTTTTAGGATATCCATTCTTAAAACCCTCAGTGGACTACAGGAACAGTACCTGCTCTAGGATAACAGCTATCACACAGTACTTCACATGCAGTTATGGACAGATTAGGGTCCTTACTATGTTGTGACATGACAATCAGACATAAGTAAGCATACAGTTAGAGCCTTAAAATGTGGCTGTTAAATGAACTTGGTTCAGTTTAATTTTCATCTCATTCATTTTCAACAAAATACTCTCTATTAATATTTTTTTAAATGTTTAATGCAAATTTCTTTAAATGTACTGTGGAGAAGACTGTCTATAAAATATTAATACCTCCTATTTCCCAATGAGTTCATCGACCCGCTAATCCTCATTTTTAGTCCATTAATAAACTCTAGGAATATTCTATGGATTTTCTCATATTATATTCATTTCTGTCATTGTGAAAATATGGTTCCAAAGTGTAGTAAATTGTTAAATTAGGTACCTCCAACCACAACTGATAAGAAGGCCTCAAGGCAAGGTAAGAAAATAAACCATCTGCACTTAAGACATCTAAGTACTGATTTTACAAAGGGAAATTTCATTTCAATCAACACACAGCACCTGATCAGATGCAGTCAAGCTTGGCTTTAGCACTATGGCCACACCTACAAATATGGGGTTCCGTTTCAGATACAGCATACAATGAACAAAACAGACTTAACAGAAGCATTCAGCAAACTCCCTCAAAAGTAGAAATCTCCATAGAAAGAAATTTTCAAGTAAGTAAATCAAATCTCTGCACATTTCTGAGAGTATTGCACAAAGGAAGCCATTTTCTGGACACAGCAGAAGTTAAGCCAGCTTTACAAAAACCTAGAAAATAAACTATATACTCTCGAGCACCATCTACTGACATTAAGTATTTTCCTATTTACAGAAATGGCACTCAAAGGTATATCAAATTGAATCTTCTAAATAACTCTGAACCAACAGACAGAACTGGCAGATTTGCTTGTACAATTTCTTGGCACAGAGAGCTTACACCTGTAACACATAATCAAGCCTACTGTGCTGCAACAACAACAAAGTCTTATGCAAACCATTGCACTGTTAGGTTCATCAGCTAAAAACCTCCTCTAGAATGAACCATGACTTGAGGGGATTTGTTTTAGTAATAATCTAGCCCCCTAGATTTTTATGTGTTGATAAAGACCCAATTTGGAGGGAGGAGATATTATAATGGACCATTTGCAATTTTTTAAAACAGAAATTTAAGCAATTGATTGTTCATTTAAAATTTATAATTTTCACTTAAAATACAGCTAAAGCTGCAACAGTAATATAAACTGTTTTTTCTATTAAGGTATTAAAACAATAAAAATAGCATAAACAAAGTGGAACTTAGTCAAATACTAGTTTTTATATATACTCAGGGTTGCATTCTTACTAAGTGTTTTATAAGAGCAGAAACTTTATTTAACAGATATTTCTACTACTTTAAATGGAAGAACAATTCTCAGACTTTTGAACCTCAAGTATGTTTAACTTTTTCTAGTGTCTCACAGCACTGCTATGAAAAACTTTCTTAACCAAGAGGCTAAGAAACATTTAGTTGAAACATCAGAAAATTTTGATCCTGTGCTGTCTTCAGATTTGTCCTGTCAGGTCTCTTCTTTCCTCATGAGTAAATAGTAAGAGAGACTGATCTCAAAGCTGGCTCACAAGCATAGATGTTCCCTTACTTGCAAACCAGACTATGGAGAAAAAGGGGATGGTGGAACTCAGAAATGTAGTTTCAAGCCTGCTTATTGTCCAGATTTGGAGTTGAGATACAGCTACACAAAACACCCAGATCTAGGATCACTGCTGCTGAGAAATTCTAAATATTTTTTTCATTACAAATCAGAAAACAAACATTTTGGAATTTCCTGCAGAATTAAAATTCTTAAAACTTTCCATTTAAGAGAAATAAAAATGTTTGTGAGTAGTTTTTTCTGTAAAAGAGGAGTTTTCTTTCTCAGCTCCTTAACTCTGCAGGGACAGCCCAAAAATCCTCATTGCCTCATTTTAAAATGTCAACCTTAATATTTCCAGACTCCTCTGGAAAAGCAGGGATTTCTTACTTAGAATACATCTTCAGGCTTTCAGGGTTTGAAGCACTAAGGCTCATACAGCTGCACAACACGCACAACAAACCTCAGCCATTGTGGACTGAGCTCCGCGGCAGAGAGCACAAAGCCTTTAAACCTGAGGTAGTCAACTGGACATTGTTTCCCCAAATCCTAAAAGCCTTGGTTTAGGCATCTTCTGGTGCTTTAATTAGCTGGGTTTATGTTGGTGGTTTTGTTTTTAGTTCTTTCTGCTCACTGAAAGAGGCCCGCACTGTATCCTCCCTCCTCTCCCCCCATTGCTGAATCTGACCTCAGGAAAGCAGCAGGCTTATGCAGCTAAGGGGATTGGGGACAGATGGGCAGGGCAGAGATTGCTTATTGGCTGGGAAACCACCAAAGTAGTCTGCCTTCCTTTGTAAACCAAAGAACTGAGTTGTAGTTTGGAAGTTCTAGGGATGCATACAATGTGGCATGGAAGTATTTCTGGCCTGTAGGAAATGAAACTATTCATTGGGATCTCTTACAAGACTGTGAACCTTACATTCACACCCCAAGTCATCATTCCATTATTCAAGCTTGTTTTGACATGGTATTAATTTATAATTTCAAGCCATACTTGTGTTTCCATAACATTTACAAAACTATCATCCACTGATAAGAGAATCTTCACATAGACAACTCATCGTGCAAGTAACTAAATTTCTGACCTGTTTCTCCTTGTAGACTATTTAGAGCATAACTAATCTTAAATGCTATTAAATTCATCCAGTAAGCTCATATTTGCTAAACAGAAAAAATTACTAACTGTTGCTGGAAGTTAAGCGAGTGGTTGATTGTTTGACTGAATTGACACCTCCATACCAGCTTTTTATGCTCAGTTTAAGTGACCACTTCAATATCAAACAATTTTAGTACTGCCATTCAAGTATGAAGGCTGGCATTCTTCACAGTTTTCTATGTACAAAACAATTAAGTTTACATATGTAAGTGGCTACTTGAAGCAAATTTGTTCACAGACAAGAGTCATTTCTCCTTCAAACAAGCAAACAAAAACCGAGTTGAGAATGCAAATGTAACTTGACATCTCACTATTTTGCAGAATTAGAAAATTTAATTACAAGTGAACTTCAGCATAATTTTTACAAGCAATTGACAAGTTGCTGCAATTTCTAGGACAAGAGAAAATATTCTAAGAGAGTGGAAGTATTTACAAGTGTTACTCTTTTAAAAAGAAATATGTGTAAGTAATATATACACTGGCAGCTACCTGGCTTTAGAACAACAAACACATCCTACACAATAAATTAAAACTCTAACACATAAAGTATCCACCTGAAATAAAATTACCCTGCAAGGTACTCTTAATTAGCCAAATATTTTTCCCAAATATGACACATCGGAACAAAAATAGAACAATAAAAAGAAAATCTATATATGAGCATAATGAACACACATGACCTGGCTTTTTATATATAATTATGCCAGGAAATAATCTGTTGGGTTTTTTTCCAAAAATTTATTTTCTGAAAAAGTATCATTGAAGTAGATGTTTTCCATGAATGTTCATATCAATCATTCAGTTACAGATACTGAAAAATATTTGCTTGCCACTGTCACTTCCCTCCCCTAAACATCAAAATGCCTTTTGAAAAGTTTGTTTCTTTAAATATGATTTTTAAAAAATAACAATTTTTAAGAACAACTCCAGGCAAGGCATTCTGAAAATGATAGGCCTAAGTGTAAAAGTTTATTCTGTTTCAAACCAGAAGTCTTTTTGAAATTTTCAAGTTGTCAGACTGAAGAAAGCATTCACTTATAGGTAGATCTTTTTTTTTTTAAAAATGCATAAAAATAACACCACGTTTAGTATGACCACCTATTCAAAAAGATGACTCTAGCAACTTGTAATTAAACTACTAGGAGGCTCTCTGATTGCTGTCCAAGCTTTCAGGCACCAGAAAGAAGCCAGCAACTCTCCCCAAGGGAACAGCCAAAACTCACTGGACTTCAGTCTCTGTAGGGCTCCCATTATGTCCACAGGCCTGACCTAGCACCCACTAAAATTCAGCTGGATAGACTGTACAGGGAACATTTTTTTTTCTTTAATGCTGTGCACTACTGCGATTATGCTGAAATCAGAGCATCAGTTACACCATGGCAGTACGCTGTTTCACTGCAGTGAGACAAAGCTCCAAGTTGATAGTTGACAGTTGATAGTTTCAACAGAATAGAAGTGAGAAAAGACATTGAGGTGGTCTGATTCACTATTTTGCCTCAAGTACTTAAACTAAGGAAATTAGGGCCTAGACTGAAAAAATCATCAGGCATGGAAAGAGGCTTTTTCCCCCCACTGTGATATAATTTGTTAAGAAACAAGTTGTAGAATGCCTGAGATCATGAATCAATTATTTGATACAGGTGTAAGCTAGCTTCTAGGTCCAACTTCAATGTGTGCTTTAGAAAAAGGGTACAGCTTCATCAGAAAAGACTGAAAAGATTCCTCATATTCATACCCTTCCCTCCAAATCTTTTCCTCTTCACAACCAAGTTGTCCCTTTGAAAGTGGGAAACATGCAGTTAAATAGCACACTCTATTCAGAGCAGCAAGTTTGAAACAAAACAGACCTCATGGGACAGGCTACCCAAGTCATCAGACTACAGAGATGTCCTGAATACCTGTCAATCTTTTCTTTGGGAAGTCATGTAGGCAGGTATTTACTGGCCCTAAAATAAAAATTCAAATTCTCCATCACTTTTAAGAGCTACAGTTAGCACCCACTTAGAGGAATTTTATCAGACATTTATCACTTCAGAAGTGATATAATTACTGGGCTACAAAGCAAAAGGGAAAGCATCTCTTCCTGTAGTAGAATCAAGCCTTTCATTTTGGTAATACTGCTAGTGCGCCGAAACATACATTCTGGAAGTCTTAATAAACACAGTTAACTCTTTTCCAAAACATTTATATTTCTTTCTTTCTTTGTTAAAGGAAAATTTAATCACATCGGCCATTGAATAAAATATACTTGAATTTGAATTTTTAATGATAACCTGAAAATCAATTATTTGCAGAGTTTGAATATGAACTCTGAAAAACTTATATGCATCTACGAAGATGCATTTATTTTTCCTCCAATATTTTTATTTGCCACATTCTTATGGCCCCTTTTTTTGCTTTCCTGTCCACAGTAGATTTATTCCTTTCTAGATTCCAGCACGTAAATTATTTCACCCAGGTTTTCCCTGGTGATTCACAGATAATATATGCAAACACTTTACTACCTTGAAAATAGCAAAGCCACTTTTTTCTTCTTCTTTTTTTTTTTTTTTTTTTAAAGAAATCAGCTTTATTATTATGTGGCAAGTATATTGCTCTCATGGGAACAGTATAAAAGGTAAACCAAAGGATGCTGAAATAAATGACCATCATACCTATCCAAGAAATATTAATATATTTTAGGTCTGAATAAAAGAGAGTTCTGACAGTCATCAGACCCATGTGCTAGGTGCACATTTTAAACCATTTGATACATTTTAATCGCCAAGTGTTTGCAGAAACACAGGAAAGCACTATGGTCTCCAGCAACTTATTTGACAGTCTGCATGTCACAGAAGTTTGGGGGAGACTTGAAGGTTCTATATCTTGTATTTCTGGAATCGTTCTAGTTCTATTGTGAGCTGCATTGGCAAGGGTTCACCCATCGTCTCCTCTCCCCACTGATGAAAAGCATACATCACCTTTGCAGGTTTCAGAAACTGCAATTTGTACCATAAAATAACCACATCCTTTACTGCCATTGGAGCAAGAGCACTTCTCATGCTTCTGTTACGAAGACTGGTAACACTTCCAGAAGCATAAACCTAGTAGAAAATAGCGGGATAGAAGCTTCAAGTCATTTAGGTACTTTTGAAAGTGTGCAAATGTGCCTTTTTGGGGAGAGATTTGAAATCTTTTCACTAGTCACTCACATTTTCAAACTCAATTTTGATAGCAGTAGTGTCACTCCTTTTGCAATTCTTGTCCTGTGTTGACAGTCAAACCTTTCCAACATCACATCGATTAAATTTCAAGATAAAAGATGATAAATCATACATGGGTCAAGAAGCATGCAAAAAGTAGCTTCCAAGGCTAACTCTGTAGAGGTTAAAACTGCTTTCCTAGTTTCCAAGTATATAATTACTTGTGTTATATTGATAGCTAGCCAAAACACAGATCTTTGTTTTTTAAAATTTATATTTTATCATCATGTTCAGTCTCAGTAAATCTGAAAAACACTTGCCATATATTGCTGCATGTGCCATAAATGCATTCATTTTTCACCATGTAGCACTACCTGAAAAGCACTTCTGGCTCAGAACCACAACATCAACCTATATCTAAACCAAGCTGCATTGTAAAAGAACCAATTGAATTCAAATTAATTCACTGCAAAAATAATCAATGTATAAGGCTCTGTAAATGCACTGGATACAGGGACATTGAATGTGTTAATAATTTAAGTCTGTACAGATTGCGCATACCAGAGTGGCAACCAAGTGAACCACTTTAGGTCTGCTTTTATTTTCTGCATATCTATCCTCATTATGGGTCTTACCTGAATTCTATGTAAATTAACCTATCCCCAGAACATCCACTCCCAGTACATCTGTCTCAAAAATTAACATGAATATTGCCACAAGAATTTTCTAACACCCTCTTGTGGTGTGCTTGGCCTGCTCACTTGCTTCAGTGCTTGTTATCAAGTCTGTCTTCTGTAGTCAGAGTGGCAAGTCTGTCCTACGGCACAGTTATTAAGAGTTTTTCCTTTCCAGGATCCTAAGAAAGTAATTAATCCAAAGTTAACATGCAATACTTCTATTTTCTAGTCTTTGCATGCTCACAGGTCTGAAAAAACACTTGCTAGTTGCTTCAGGTCAGCAGTTCAATCTCGCTCATCCATTCTACAGTGAACTGCAAGCCTGCAAGAGCAGAAGTGGGCCCTGTGCTATCAGGAGCTTCTTTGCAGAGCTGCTGCTCACCAGGCTAAGCTTCTCTTTTTAAAAGCCAGTCCTCACAGACTAGGTATGGAGAACTACTCTGTCCCATATGAAGAATGTCCCATATGTCCCAGTGAAGAATCTGCATATTGTAATCTATAGCCTTACTACAAATTATCTGAAATCTTATCCACAGTTAGAATCACTCATAACAAGTGTTTTATAAACAATTGGCAGAGATAAAAAGAAACTCAAGACCACATTTACTCCATGTGCTATCAAGACCACATTTACTCCATGTGCTAGATACACCTGATTCTTTAAGTTTGCCCATTATTATATGATCAGGATAAATGGCTGAATGTAGGTCTGCCCAGTCTAAGACACAAAACTTCCAGGGTTATGCAGTAGAAGAACAGAGGAGAAAAAAGTCCTCAGGAAAAAGAAGTTAGGTGCTCTTAGAAGCAGAAGGTGTATCTGAGAAAGACTAGTACATAAAGTTTTGTGAATTTATCCCTAGCTTTGTGAGACAAGGTGTGAACCAAGTTGTAACAAGGTGGTTTTCCCCAGTTAAAAAAAAAAAAACACACACACACTGCCTTTGGCATAAACCCCAACCAGAACTTGAGTGAACACAAGCTCAGCACAGTTCATGGCCCCACCTGGATCTTGAATGCAGGAGATTCAAAATGCATGAGGCTTTTCTTCATTTATAGTCAAATAATTTAAACATAGATGCCTTGACCGAAGAGCAGTCTGGAATCAAATTTAAGTTAGAAAGTAAGCCCCCGGTTATTGTGCTGTATTTCCACATCCACTTCAACAAAGGTGAAACTTATTATGGTTTCACTGATCATGCATATTTGCAGCTTTCAAATGCTGAAACTCACTGAGGTTTGTGACTCTGGTCACTGGGTTTCTTGTAAGCCCATATGAATGTGTATACACATATACTTGTAGTAAGCTCAGCTTTACAAATTGTACATCACTTAAGTGAGCTATTGCTACCACACAACTGCTGGCTGGTGATGAAGCCAGTCTTATCCATTACAGCAGCTGTCATTTCTGATGACCTCCTTCTACCAGCTTTCAGTCACCCAGATGAGAGTTTTTCTCACTTGAAACGCCTCAGCCTGGCTGGAGAACCACCCAAGTCTTCATCAGTTGTCAGTGCCTACACGCTGACAGTTCCTTTGAGCCTGCAGGGCTTTGCTTTCATCTTTCTCTGGGGTTCAGCTGCTTCCAATAATTAGCCAACAGAACCACAGAGTGCAGCCTAACAAAGCAGTTAAGGCAATTCAAAGGCTAACTGACATGCCAAGGGGAAGTCCAGCCACGCATTCCCACTACTTCCCTACCATCATCTGACCCCTCAGCAAGTAGGTTAGAAAGCCACCCCAACAAACAAAAGAATGCAGTAATCTCCCCCAAACTAGCTGGTGGTAGGATTAAATAAGCATTATTGCCAGGAGAAGCACAAAGCCAGGCTGAGGAGGAAGGAAGTAGGAACATCCCTTTCAGCAGGGGTTAGCCTTTTGATGGGCCTTATCTGCATTGTCACACTGCGGCCCAAAGGGTGTACTTCAGGAGCAACTGAGCAGACTTAACAGCTTTGTGATGCCAAAAGGAGCAGTCCCATTCTCTTCTCCCTCACATTCCAGCGCTCTGGCACATATGTGACCCCTCAGTAAACCGACTCATTAATCCAGTGGAAAGCTATTTGCTTTTTTGGTTGGGTTAGTTTGCCAGTGGTTTAATGAACTGAATTGGCTCAGAAAGAGGTCAGAGAAGCACCAGCCAACAAAGCAGAAGCAGGGGAAACGCGCAGCCAGGAGAAGGGGAGGACACAGTGCTGCCCCTGCAGCAACAGCCAGCAGGCAAGTCAGCTCAGCCATCTCATCCCACTGCACTCCCAGCCACTCTGCTGGCAGCTGGCCAGCTCTGGCTTTCCGAGGGAAAACAAGCCAAGAAGGTTGTGGTTCTACCTACCCAACTATTAGCTCTTCCTTTTGGGACTAACAGCATCCTGCAGCACAGCAAAACACCTGCTAGCCATAGCAGGCTAAAATTTGTTGTCCAGCACACCTTAACTGAGATATGGTCGGTTAAGATTCATCGTATCTACTGAAACGTCACAGCTCAGCTTCATCACCAAGCCTTCTGCTTCAAGACCTGCTTCCTCTCTGTAGCCCTCAGCCCCTTGCAGCAGTAGGCTCAGAAGCCCTCCCTCTTTGAGGGCCACAGGAACCAGCACTGCCCCCATCCATCCCCTCCCAGAGTGGCCTTGCCTCCCTTTAACACCTCCTGTTCCACAGCCTGTCCCCCTCCCGCCCTCCACCCACAGCTGTGCCCGGCAGTGGGTGCCTGATGCCTCAGGAGAGGGACCGCGGTGCTGCTCTGCCAAGGCACGGTCCTTATACATAACGCACAGAAACTTGAAACACGTGTTGTCATGGCTTATTGAATGACTGGAGTTTTCCAGATTGAAAACCGCTTAGTTCAGTTCAGAACTGACAGACGAGGGGGAGAGGAAACGAGCGCCCTTAGGTGGTGACCTTTATCAGGTTTGAAAATTTGATTATGCTTTTCTATCAAGTATTTTTTTGTATTAAGTATTAAATCTTTTCATTGTGGGACAGAGAAACAATCATTGGCACTTCAAGTCCCCTCTTCCGGTATTTACAGAACAGAAGACATATTAAATACTATTTCTAGATTACATCTCTATCCTTCAGACAGCTTAAAAATTGTCATTAAAAGAACATTAAAGAAATAGAAAAAAATCAATAAATATGCACATAAGTAAATGTCAAGGCCATTATAGATCTTTTCTTAAATATGCTTAATAGAAAGCCCTGAAATGAAAGAGAATTAATATTGTGAAAAACAGTTTGAAAATTAAAATCTTTTAGTTCTGCAGTAACTGTAGGAACGTATTACGAAGTTAGGCAGCAATCATAAGCATAATTAAAGAAGTGATTATATGTATATTTATACCATCAATGCATAATCCTCAATTTGTTTAACATAAAACAGAACATCAAGGAAATGAGAATTTAAATTCCACTTGTTTAATATGGAACATTAAGTACACAAAAAATTGCTTGCAATTTTAAAGTGCATAGCTTGAACAAAATTTCAAGGTGGAAAATATTTGGGAGGAAGTAATAGGTGAAAAGAAAAGGAAAATATTAATAACATGCTTAATGAACAGAAACTTCATTTGTAATAATTAAGGAGTGGTATGCTCCCATTTAAAATACTTAAAAAGAAGGTAATGCCAATTAACAAGACATCTCTTCATTTTATACAAACAAGATAGATGTGAGAGTTCTTAAGCATTCACATAGAATTTTTGTCTGGCTCCAGCACATCAGGAAACATGCATCTTACATCATATATATCTCTAATAACAATCACCTCAGAAACAGTTGCTTATATTCAGATTAATATTCTGTCTTTGGGATGACAAACTGGGGATTTTTGCACTATACATTCAAGTTGATTAGTACACTGAATGCGATTAAGAAGTCGTCTTCACCTCCTTCATGCCCTCCTACCCTAAACAGGGAAGTTTGGGAAAACGCAGTGGGCTCACTGTAGAAAGGAATGAAAAAATTGCCTGTTCACAGAGAGGGGTCTCTGTGAGGTGCTGCTGAGGGGCAGCCAGACCTTCTTCGCAGACTGGAGGAGCTGTGGTCAAGACTCTGTAATTTTGAGAAAATTTGATCTCTGCTTCCTGCTAAGCACTAAGTTTCATGGACCCAAACATAGCGACACCAAATCATTCTTCCTCCAATCTCAGCTAAGAGCCGCGGCAAAGATTATTTCTTCATATTTTTTTCTCACAGAGTGTAGAACATACTCATCTATTTTGATAACAGTATTTACAGTGTTTTCTTTTACTCTCTTTAGAAATGGTACCCAGCTGTCTTGAAGGCAGCCTTTTTTATATTTGATTGGCAGCACTCTCAAGACCAAATATCGAGCTGTTCTAAGAAGGAGTTAAAGAACTATCATTGTAAATATAATGTTCTGTCTTACCGAGAGTTCTGTGGTTAATTGGATATCAGAAATAAATATCAGCCCATATTGTTAGTGTTGTATGGACTTGATAGTATAAAGAGTCATCTGTCATCAAAATTAAAGGTATTATAGAACTTTCTGCACCCTTAATTCTGTTGCTCAAGGGATTCCAGCTTTCCCCTGACCCTTCAGCATCCTTCTGTGCAAAGATACCGACTATAAGATATTAACAGTCATCTGCTCGAGAGCAGGGAGGAAGTAATGTTGAGTACAGAATGTGTGCACTTCCCAGTGAAGTAAAAAAACAATATTAAGTATTTAGCTTTTTATTTCCTTACTTTTCAGAGTTTGTGTTAAAAAAATGACATATAGAGTGATGATAAAGTTGTAATATATGAGGGACTGAGATGACATGAGTATGAAATTTTGGTTTATGCAGCATGTGTTAATGTTTGAAAATACTGCAACTTAACATTTAACATTACATGTATATTCATTCTTATCACATTAATTATTTTACTATCTTAATATTTATTCAAACCATTACTATTTGTGCCACAATTCCAGAAAAATACTTTTAAAAATACTTGCTAAAACTATCTAAATACCATAACATTTGTTATTTATACATGTTGAAGAGTTTTAGAACAGCTAATACTACACTAGTGCTTTGTATTTTAGGAAGAAAGTATCTCTATTAATTGCTTACTTAGCATGTTTCCTTTGATTTAAAAGTGTTACTCAAATTAATCCCTCTGGTTATCATTAGAACTGTGAGAGCCTGAAAAATCAAAGCTGTAGTGCAAGTCAGTGTCAGTGACAGCTGCAAAAATGGTAAGTCAATAGAATTAATAGAAGTATTTTTGTGCAAAGAAATGTTATTTTATGTAAACACATAAGCAATGTTAACCAAGTCTGTAAGTAGGAAAATAGGAAATGCCATCTTGTGATAGGATTTATAAAGTCAGTCAATCAGTCGTTACCAAAAAACAAAAGTTAAAAGTGTTTGTCCTCATTTTAAAATGTTTAGTGCTTTAAATATTAAAAGATGTAGAAACAGTGAAATAACTGATGCTTTGCTTATGCATTATTTCTTAAAAATATTTTCAAATGATGTGGAAATCTTGTCAGTGCCCTACTATGACATTCATTTATTAAATTGTATTATATAATTAATGTGCTTGATTTCCTGTATGTTATCTTACATATTAGATCATCATGGTTTACCCATAAGCCAAATGCAGTTCCTAGGCATCTCAAAGTGCATTGTGACAGTATGGACAGAGAAGATGGTGAGAAAGATGGTGAGACTTAACATGCAGACTATATGCCCCAAGGAGTGGTACTGCATGTTATGGTTTATAGATTCTGCCAAGAGTTTGAGTTAGAGCTCCGCTGGTTTCTTTTGAAGAGGGTGCTCATTGCACACCTTTGCTCCTGATATTTTCTTTTTGTTACTGTAGCCTGAAAAAATCTATATATCCTTAGTTAAATATTGCTGTAGCTGTTGTGATTCAATCCACTTCTCAAATTTTTCATCACTCAGCAATCTGTCCTTAGAAATCATTTATAAGAATTAAGCATTGTATGATGTGATCTTGCCTAGCAAAGATTTATGGATTGTAAAACCAGTTTTCACAGAGAACACCTGAGATGATCTTAGGAACAGGGAACTCTATAGCATGAAATGTTACTAACTCATATGTATTTCTAATGAAGTAGAGTGTTACTAGTTCTGATAACTCCTGCAGAGAATAAAGACACTGTTCTACTTCAGTGCTATTTTAAGGACTTACATAGAATTTAAATAATCTGCCTGTCTTCTGCTGGCCCATTCTTTTAGGCTGCATTTCTTCTGAGGAGAAAATTTATGAATCTTGCAAATTAGCAAGTAAATAAATAATTATAATGCACTGTAAAATGTCCTTTAATTTTGGTGAGTAATTATTATTTAATTACATGTATTACACTTTTAGAATACCACTTTTAGAATAGCTTATCCTTGTGGTTTATCTTTTAAGGAAAGGGAATCTGACTAAGAAGAGACCTCATTGCAAGTCTCTTCTATTAAGCTTTAGCTGAGAATTTTTATGTGCCAATTATGGAGTGTTCAGATTAACAAAGCATGAATTACCAATGCTTTTATAGCAGTTAGTGAATATCAGTTTGAAGGAAAAAAAAAGGGATTATATAAAATACTTAAATATATACTAAAAGAAATGAAAAACAAGTTCTTTTAAGTGCTATAATAGTCTTTTGAAAAATTAACATGAACCAACCTTTTAATCGTACTTCTTTTAGAAATACCATTTTGGAAAATCTCAAAATTGACACCTGGATAAGTTGTTATCTGATGCTAAAGATGTAAAAAACAATTGATATTATCAGATTTTTATTTCTATCAAATGACAGAATTCTCAAAAGAATTTGGAAGGAACAAAATGTGTTCAAACTATTGTAAGGTAAAGAAGCAATATTAATTGACATCTATTGCAACACTCAATGGAATATAGTGTGAAGAGTTACACTAAGTCTGTGTGAATTTCTTCGTCGGTCCTGTCACTTCAGTTTTAAGATGTGTTATCTGGAATGATTTACAGGTACAAGGGACTAAAAAAGAAGACATCACCATTTCACACCAAGGAATGTTCCAATTATACGCTGTTACCTGTATTAGCAATTTATAATTTCAACTATCTGAAGTGTAGGGCCAAGGTTTTATGTTGTTAATTGATATGGAAATGAACAGGGTAACATACTTTGCAATTTTTTAGGATATTGAATGTGATAGGACATCAATATTTAGCAACCATATGTCTGACTAATATTTTGAAGTAAGTTGGAAATGCCTACTCTGAGCACACAGAGTATTTTTATTTATAGCTTCTATATTGTAAACATTTTTCATCAAAATGATTATATACATCAAACTGGAAGTTTAAAAGATGACAAAATATCTAGGTGAATTGGCAGGAGGTATACTTTCCTGAATATTGCACAGTTAGGCCTGTGTTATATGTACCTATAAATTGTTTTATCCTATGTAGGTTTCATTCAGTTTCTGTTTTGATTGCACATATCATTTAAATTCTATAACAAAAGTCAGACCAACACATCTTATTGGGGAAGTTGTAAAAGTGTTAAACACACATTCCCCAAAGTATTCATAGATCATTGCTGGAAAGATTTATTTTCCTATAACAAAGGAAGATGGCACTTCCGTGGTTTCTACATTGAACAATGTAGAAACTAATAAACGAGATCTTTTGAACTTTCGAGGCACGCTGCTGAGAACCATTGACACTTCCAACAGCTTCTGCTCCTAAGAGTCTTGTATGATCTTATGGGAGGTGCAACGATCAAGTGTGAGCTTCTAGCAGAGAGGACCTACCACTGAACTTATAGGATGTCTTTGTTTTGTGAATGGCTTATATACACATAAGCACACATTCAAACGATATGAATTCACACACTCTGTAAATTACTCCATGAAATGTTTTCTCGAATAATCTGCCATCACCCTTCTGTTGTTATTGCGCTCCCTTATTACAGTAACTGTGTGGATAGAAATGAGACGTTAGAATACATGTAGACTTTCTTATCTCTTCCCAGTGTGACGGCAAGAAGGAATGATTCCTTCAGCAAACTTCATGCTAGCAAACACCAGGTACTAAGGAGTCCATGTTTGAACTCACAGTCCATGTCAGAAGATGCTTTCAAATAGAACAGCTCTGTCTAGAAAAATGAAGGCCTAACGTGTTCACATTAGATCTTTCCTGAGGCACCCTATCTGAGGCTAAACTTACTCCTACAAAAACATTGTACAAACCTGCTAAAAGAATGTGATTTTATGGAAAACAAAACTGATCATTTAACTGATATTGAGACTGATAAATTGCAAACATTTACTCATTATCTGGTGACAAGTTAAAGACGATATTATTATGTTACAGCACAGGTAAACTTGAATCATTCTGTAGATAAACTGCAAAGATCTGTTTGAAGTACTGGACTTTTCCTTGGTATGGAGCCCTATAGAAAGGCATTCTGCTCATCTTAATCAACCAGACAAAAGTATATAGCATAAGGAAAGTATTTTCCATTGATGAATAGGAAAAAAAGTCTATTTGAAAAATACAGAATGACAGAGGGGTTTTTGAGTTTTGTAGGCCTGTGCCCTAAGTAACTTTTGCTGAAAGAAAAAAAGAATATAAATCAAAGTTAGGAAAGAGCATACCAATAGAGCAAATAGAAGGAACTTACTGTACAAGCCTCCCTTTTCTAAGGAGCTAAATGCAGCAAAATATGTATGTAAACCATTTTCTTTTGGCAAGAAAATATTTGTTCTCTTTATATGTTATTTGTAAGGCAAAAATGGTCTTCTAACTGCCACCGATGTGTAGATCCAATAAAACGTGTAAGAACCAAACTCTTTTCAGGCTCCTTTTTAACTTATTGATATCACAGGAATTTAGTGCCTGAACACTTTGTTGGACTGGCATACACAGAGCCTTAATTTCACTGCCCTCTGTATGGTCTCCCAGCCTGTTTCCATCTTCTTGGATATGACACTATGAGGTTTCTGATTACCTTTCTTAACTCATTTTTTGAGGTATATACTGTGGTATGAAAGTCTAATAATGCACTTTTCAGCCAGCATGACAGTATTCCATTTATTTTTATCTGCTCATTTCGTCACCATGCTCAATATTACCTTCCTAGCCCTTTGCCAACTGGGAAACTGCTGCTAAAATATGTATTGGCTTCACCCTGCAAACAGAGTGAACATTGCTATGAAGTCACAGAACCTCTCTATGAAGCAGTTTCTACATGAACAGCCATTTATTGATGTGCAAATAATATGCTCTGAGGAAAATAGGGAGGGGTTAGCTGTTGAATTCAGAAATGTATTGTCAGAAATATGGGGCAGTTACAACCTGACTTAACTTTCATATAATTTTATTCATACAGCCTTTCTTTAGCATCATTAAGCTGAGAAAAAGCAATTCTCGAATGTACAGTGGAAATGACAGATCACTTAATGAATTTGGAAACCATAACTGTTATTCAAAGTTTCTTTTCTCATCCCAACTAAAACTCTTGTAAAGATCTGTGTCTTGTTTCTAAAAGTTTCCTGTCTGATCTTCAAAAGAGTCCTGACGTGAATAATTCAATTGAATTGATTCATCCCACTTAATTACTAAATTAACATTAATTCAGTTTAAGACTTGAATGTGACTTCATTAGGGAAAAAGCTGAATATACAGTGTAAAAATTTACAAATGTCTCTTTTACTTTAAGAGTGGTAGGCATTCTATACAACAGAAATTAATGAACCTTTTGGAGCAACTGTCCGATGTTTATATTTCTTGTGGCCCAGTACAAACCATATTGTCAGGTTTGTGACTGAGGATATTCTGAATATATGAGATACTTTCAGAGCATTTACTTCATTGGCGACTGGTCACCCGAAGACCACAAACTGTGAACCACCACTCTATAGATTTTTATTTATATAAATGTAATTTATATTGAATGTAGACTTACCTGCCTACATTCTTGATAATAACGGGAACCTGCACCCGTTATTTAGGATCCGTGGGCTAGTGTGTATATGTGTTCAAGAGAATAGCCTATGATGCTATTTATGGTGACAGCTGCAGCAACAGCCTGGGTAATGGAAGAGCAAACTGTTCTAAGATCTACTATCAAATATCTCTGGGGAGAAAAAGAAGGATATTGTTAAGGCCAGGAGACACAAATTTGCAAAAGCAAAACTACCAGAATATGGGTAGGATAAATGCACAAACAAATAGAACAAAACAGTCTAAGAAGAAAGCCACAGAGGAAAATGAGACAGATCCTGTAGGCAAAATTTCATGGCCAAGGTAGCACCTTTATGGGTGTTTGTCCTCAAGTGTCTCCTCAAGCAAGGCAGTAAGCTAAGAATGTGTGATTTTATATTGGATGTCTAAATTTTGCAGGCTCAGTGTCAAGGTAACTACTTGTTTGGGGAAGAGTCCTAAGAAGACAGTGCTTTGCTTTACAGTCTGGTCAGATGAATGAAAAGCCTTAAGCTCCTTCAAGTGCCCAGCCCTGCGAATTGTATAAGTCCACTTCAGACGAGCTGTGGTATATGAGGCATGTTGCAACTGCTTCCTGTCATGCTGTTTCCCAGTCAGTTTTAGAAGTCAGCCAATATGGTGTGCTATCTGAAATGCTATAGTAATTATGTGTTATTTACAGTAACCAGAATTGGCACATGCATGTCTGAAAGTGCTGGCTAATAACCAGTTTCTTCAGTGTACACTGTAGGTTCCTTCTGAACACTCAGGAGAGTATAGATAGATAGAAAATGTTAACAAGGAAATGAGAGGTCTATATTGCATCCTTCTAGATGTGGCTTTCTGTAGACACATTTAGATATTATCCACAGATAAATGTGAAAGGCTACAAGGTCACCTGGAATATTTTGGGAAGCCTATAAGCTAGACAGCACATGAAATTGCCACACAGGTGTTGCCTGAAAAAGCACAGGTTGAACATGACCACTGAGTCAGCTGATAAGCATCAATGTATAGAGACCACAGGCTCAAGTGTGGTCCTTGCTTAAGTACTGATCATGAAAGAATTTGAGAGAATACACATGTAGAGAGAGTTGCTGGTGAAGCCATAGCTCCAGGAAAGACTAATTAATCTTAAGGTTAATTTGTTTGGTGAAGGTCAGGAATTTTATATAATTAAAGGTAATAGTGAAAAAGGAGTTCCAGAGACACCAGCGGAAGCAGAAGTTCCCCAATGGCGCTCAAAACCGTGTTGCTTACAGGCTAATGTACCAATGAAAAATTGTTACAGAATAATTACCAGCTACACTAACCATTGATCAGTGGTAACAGCAGTTGCTATCCGAAATCAGTTCCAGGCCAAATATTACTTCTTCCTATTGTTTCCTTCCTTTTCCTTGTGAGCTCCATGTCACCACAAACTCTCCTGTCCTGAATGTACTCAATACAAATACCATAACCAATAATAAATAAAGATAGTTTTTGCTGTGTTTAGGTAGAATATCAGATTATTTCTTTCTTTGACAAAGAAACTCCATTTATTTTTTCTGATGCAATCTATGTTCTGGAACATATGTGTTGCTGTTGCAAGCATGACACCATTTTGGTTGTACTTCAGAGGTGTTCACTTTGCCAGCTCTAATGCAGTTTTTAACAGCTTGTCTTTTTGTGACATATTGCAATTATGCCAAACTATGTAATCACTTATTTCACATCGAAGTTTCCAGTTTTTGTATGATACACAGCCTTGAAACTTAAAATTCCACTACTCAGTAAAGCAATTAACTGCCTTCTGGGGGTGAATTTCACAGAAAAAATAATGATTATTCTTGAAAAAAATAATTTAATGAACACAGCTCCAGAGATGTTATCTCCATCTCATTGAAGTAGGTGGGAGTTTTGCTACTGACTTCAACTGAGTCAGGCTTTTGCCTCAGGACAAGATGCTTCTCTAATGAATAATAATGAATGACTAAGAAAAACTAAGCTGTGGACTGTCTCGTTTAAAAAGTCCACTTAAAAGATTATTATATATCTTTTCTCTGCAGGCTCTCAAGCTTATATATGCTTAAGTTGTTGGATGTGGCACCATGGCCTGTTAAACAATAAGAATCCATCCTTTTGGTTGGTGAAAGTAGTGTGTGGGATTCATATAAATGATTTTTGTTTAGCCTGAGAAGCAAAAAATTTACAAAATGAAAATAAAAAAAGTAAATCACTGTTTCAAACTCCTACTCAAAAATATCCAATTATGAAGTAGTTTGCTGCATTTTCCCAGCACTGAAGTCAAATCCCTTGAGAATTTTTTTATAAATCAAAAATATCTATGATACTTCTAATATTAACAGAATAAAAATGTTTTCCCCTTAGATCTGGAGGGAATTTAAAACATGAAAGGTTAACAAAAATTAGAGAAGTGATTGTATTTCTTGGTAGAATAGTCCAATACAGGAAGAATTTGTTAATTACCTATCATACCTTAGAAACATGGGTTTGTTTGAGGGTATGAAAGAGCTTTTGAAGAGCTACAAAATTGTGATCCATGTCCAACACAGGAGTGGGATAAAAGTAAGCAGATTAAGGCACTTGCATGATGTCAAAAGAAGTTTCTAACGATCAGGTTTATTTACGTGGGGACCTAGTTGCCTGATTGCATACTTTGCTTTTACTTTTATTTATTCAGGATTCTTGGAGACAAATTTCAGTGGCTTTAAAATTGAAATTACATAGATTCTTTGTTTTGCATGGGTGACTTGAAGTATTATCTTGCCTCAGCGTCTTTCCATTGTAATAAAAGTGGTCATCCTGCCTAAACTCTGCATTTATTCCCAGGGTAGAATTCAGACCTAGCCTGCTATATCCTGTTTCAAAGACCTGTTAGGATAATTAAAATAAAACTGAGGAAAGTAGTTATTTTTAACATGACACAAACTAAGGAATCAAAGTGTTAAAAATATTGTTTGAGACAGACAAGCATTAGATTGTGTAAAAAAAAATGCACACCGCAGCATTTGATTTATACATGTCTAATCTCTCTCTTTTAACTACAAAATAAATGTTTCAAGAAGGGTGAGCCCAAAATCTGCACACTTTTGCAGATAAGTAGGTAGGTACGTAAGGTGCTTCTGCTCGTAGTAGAGAAGTCCTACAGCTACATTAGATATATGCAGCAAAGAAGAGCTTGAGAATTGGTAGTAACTGAAAGCAGTAAATGATTTCTCGGCCACTACACAGGTAAATTAACTCCCAGCAGAACCTTCTAAGGGTCAGTGGGCCATGAGAAAAGATGTTGTCCCTGCCAAGAGGCATTACCTACCTAATAAGGAAGCAGGTAATGACTGGACCATTACATCCAATAATATGTGTATTTGCAACACACATTGTGCTGAATCCGTAATTGGTGGAGTTCAGGAGAAAGAAGATGAAATTTTTAAACTAAATTATATCTTTTTTAGGCATGGGATGGCCATGTCATATACATATAACAGTTTCTTATAAAGATGAACTTTGGGGTTACCACAAGTCCTAGGAGTGTTTGAAGTTTACTGTATTTTTTTTCAAACAGCTGCATAGTTCTTTTAGAGACAGAAAGCAAAGGGGTAACAAGTACTTCCAATTTAAAAAAAAAAAAGTTTAAGTTTCATGGCTTCACAAGCCCTTAGTAAAAATGTTTTCAGAATCACTGCTGAAGTCCTGCCTTAAATTCCAGGCGGTTCAGATTCCCAGCTGGACACAAGAGCCCTAGTCCTCCAGTCTCATTCAAGACACTGACTCAAAAGGTTACTCCTAAGTAAAAATTCACAGGCACATGCCCCAGGCCTGTATAATTTTATCTTTATGAAATGTTTACTTTATCTGTGTGAAAATGATACCTTTAATGATGGTACAACACAAACTACAACAAAACCATTCCAGTCTACTCTCCCTGTGGTAGCCACGAGACTGTTCCCCCTCCTCCCCTTCATCACTAATGCAGTTTAGAGCCAGATAAAATAGTCTTTGTCTCTGTTGTTGTTTGTGTCAGCATGCTGTAATTTGGTAGAGCATGTGCTTTATGATAATCCCTATTACTCTCTCAGAATCCTAAACTTAAATTCTCTATTTATTTTCCCTTTCAGAGACACCAGGAACCTATATTTGGAGCTTAATCATTACTTTTGGTTACTTGATTATTTCCTTCAGTGCCACTAGTAACAATCTAGTCTATATTATGGTACTTGTAGTGATTGTTAAAACATCTCTGTTGGCTTATCCTTGGGGATGTCTTTTTCTTGTCAGTGTGGGACCTTTATGCTCTTGCTCAGCTGACTTCATTATCAGGTTCACTGCAGCTGAAAACACAATAACCTACAATATAGAACCTGTTGTAAAGCTCCTTTCTATCTTTTGCTCAGTTTTTAGTTTAGAGGTCTATAATAAATATCATGAAAATTGCTTTATAAGAGTCTCTCACCTGCTGCTGCAGTATGTCTGGTACTTTATTCCTTCTTTGGATTCTTATACCAACTTAGGTAGCCTAGTCTGGCATGCATTGTGATAGCAGAACACTATCTCTATTATAGGTAATGTTGAGAACTTAGTTCTTCTTACAAGGTTGACTTTTTAACTGCTCTAAAATTCACATGCTATACTGGATTGCCTTACAGCTTGGTATCCTCATGTGGTTTCCTATTCAAAATTTGAGAACACATGAATAAAGCAATCTCTTCTCAGCTTGCTTTCCCTCACCACAACTTTTCACAAGATCAACAGATTATATCAATGTTTTTCTGCACAAAATAAAGATCCAGCTATGGCTCTGATCACACCCAAATCCTTTTAGCCAGGCAATTATCATTCGACTGAGTGGATCTTGCTCATTGTGCCTTTGTGGAAGCAAAACTGAAAATTATATTCAAAAAAACAATTTTGCTCTCAAGACAAACATGAACTTAACACATATCAAAAAGACATTGTGCACCATGGACTGAATAGCTGAAAGGCTATCTAGCTTACAAATGTTGCACAAACTGGCTAGTTCTGAAGGACATGTTATTGTCCTTGATTCTGAACTAGCCAGTATGACTTTAGCTTAGCTTCTCTGCACACTTGGGAAACCTAAGCTTGACTCTGAAAGAACCACAAAGGATTTAAGTTGTCAACATTCAAGTGAGCTTAAAAACATTACACATATATGTATGATACATTTTACATGTCATACATAATATATGTATGTTTATATGTAACTATTACATAATATCATATATTATACTTATATATATAATAAAATATATTTATATACCCCCCTCACTATATGTTTCTAAGCACCACTTTCTGTTCCTTATAGGAACTGCTGTCCAGAAGTTTCTATCACTAGGGATTCAGAGTTTGTCTTCTTTCTGTCCTTGAAAAGCAGGATACGTTTCAGATGCAGAAACCTTAAGAAAAATTATCAGGCACAGGGGTACATGCAATCTGATAGATTCTGTCAGGGGAATTGAATGGAAGTAGTGTGTGGGAGGGAGATACATGGGTGGTGGGGGAACAACTTGTTCCAGTAGCATAATTAAGAAAGGATTCAGCAAATATGAACTATTTAGCTCAAGCTATATAACTGGTAGAATCTGTGACCATGAGACTCTCAAGTAAGATGCTGTCTGAGATGCATGAAAAAGCAGAAATTTTTAATGTGTTGATGGCTTTTACCATGGCAATGGCTTAATGAGATGGATAGGAGCATGATTTAGTTACTGTAACCACCATAAAACTGCGAACTTTGGGCTTGTACGTGTGGTTTTTTCCACTTACCCTATCTATAGATGGCCATAATGTTACTGAAAAGAGGATGAGAATTTCACATTCACACAGGAGCCTTCATGTTGCTTTCAGCAGTAGCATTCCAACAGCAAACCTATTTATGATTATAGGTACATAAAATATCACTGAATCTCAGGAAAAAAAATTAAAAGCTAACCAGAAAAAAAAAAAAATCTGAACTAATTCGGTTGTCAGATAAACAAAAAATATTCCTAGGAAATTTTTTGCTTTTTCATGATGTCAGGTTCAGCAACTCAGACCTCTAATTTGCAGGAAGTGAAAGGAAGGCATTTGATAATTATAGTTTTGAAAACTATAATTAAAATACACAGCCATGCATCCTGAATTCTGCCTTCTAAGAGTGATTTTCTTAACTGCCCAGAATATACATACTCTTCATTTCCCTCTTAACTGTATTAAAATTAAGCTTCATCTGCTCACCAGTCAATCAGGAAGACCTCTACTTGACACCTTTTTCTCATTTTGTGGTTGATGCCACCTAACACAATAGTTACACTTCCTCACCATTATATCCCCAGATCACTCTTCTATCTGTCAGTTGACAACCCTCAGGCCAGGAAGACCCATGTGCTCTGTTGACACAAACTGGACATTTCAGTGGTGAAATGAGGTATATGGAATCCCTTTCTTTTATTCAGTCACTTTTATCATAAGAACATCTGAGATCATGACATATCCTCAAATGTAGCTCTGTAAAGTTGTTTTACTGTTCAGTATAGCTCTATCAGCTATACAGTACAGTGAAATATCTGATGGCTTTCACTTTTACAAAAATATCAGAATTAAGATTATTTCTTTATTTACGAGAATATTCTCTATTTTTTTGAAAATTCAGCTCAGTAATGTAGAAGAATATACTATGCAGATATTTATATTACCCTTAATGTCATGTAAATATAGATTATTTTATCATTTATCTTACCCTAAAAATGTTTTTATCTCCTCTCTGTTTCAATGATTTGTTAAATTATGCTACCTGTAAGTTGCAGGGAAATACTGCAGCCTGAAAGTAAAACTACAAGAACTTATTGATGAACTGTCTATTGGATACATCTTAACAACGTATCCTTTGGGCAAAACACATTTATTTTAGCAGACCAGAAGAAAAATAACTGAAGAAGGAGCCAAATAGTAAATGAGCACATTTAAAAGCAGCAAGGGAAAAATCGGAGACATCAGGTTTATTAGTGGAAGGAAGGAAGGAAAGAAAGAGAGAAGGAAGGAAGGAAGGAAGGAAGGAAAGAAGGAAAAGAAGGGAGGGAGGAAGGAAAACTTTTGTACCTAAAGTACCAGATTTTCCTAGCGAGTTCAGAAGACCCTTGAAATCAACAACTTGTTCTACTTTGTGTCTGTATATCTAATAAACTAAATAGTCACCTGAAGAACAATCCTAGGTGACCTACTGCCTCTGACTATGGCTATGGCAATGCAAGAGCACAGGCTGAACATAACTTTGAGTTAGAGGAATCTCAAAGCAGCCTCTGAATTTTTTCTGCTTTACTGTGAAGGGTAAATGGTTCTTACTGCCTCAAGTATCTGGACTATACCAATATAGACTATACCAAAACTATATCACTGGTATCTTATTTCAGCGTGAATGAGACCCAGCCTTCTGAAGACTGAATGCCAGATGTACTATGCAGAGCATCTCAATCTTAATTTATGACAATGCATGTGTAAATTAATAGAAGCTAAAGGGGTTCACCATTTTACAGATGGTGCATAAATAATCAGCGCTGAACCTCTGTCTGCTTCTCTGTATTACAAAAAGACGATGACATTAGGCATCGACCTATTCGGAGAATGTTCAGACTCAATTCCTTAATACATGCAAATTGCTTAAAAAAAAAAAATTTATAAGAAGTATGACAGATGTGCAAAATTTTATAAAATACAATTTGAGGAGGTAAGTGAAACCTGCCAGAACCTCAAATGTTTTATAATTTAAAAATGTGAAAGTACCTGCCAATGATTCACTGGAAGTAAAGCTTTTTGTTGCCAGGACCATCGCATTTTGAAAATAAAACATTTCGGGTGTAATGATATATTTACAACTATCTTACTGCTTCCTCTCAATCTCACAATACTAGCTATTGAGTCACAGCCTGAAAGTAGGAAATGGGCAATGATGGACTTATGAGTGTGGCAAGCAAGGGTTTTCTACAGAGTATCACCAAGTTTTTCTTCTCACTTCAGTCCTTGTTATAATTAAAGGTTACTGTTTCTTGATAGCTAGAGTACGTAAAATATGTTCAAATCACTATTGTAAATATGATTCTGTATAACCTGCTCCCTCAGAGTGCTTGACTCCTAATTATGTGCTAAAATAAGAATGAGGTGGAATTGCAGAAATTGTGTAGAAGAAAATGATCCCATCTACTTCACAATAGGCCAAACTGAAGAATTCAAAGTGGTCCCTAGATCATGGCCAAATGCTCACTAAGAATTTTCTTCATAAACAATTTTTTTTTCTTAGGAGCAAAAAGACTCAGTTATTTCTACTATTTCCATTAAGCCACTCTTTTTCTTTTTCAAAAGATACAAAGGAAGTTTTAATCCAAACATCATGGCTGCTGTAAAAAACCCCAACATTTAGGAGTCTGAACATTTTTGCCGTATACAGATATTTCAAGCTGATTATGAGATTAAGCAAAAGAATTTTCAGTGATTTTGAATGGAAAGCTGGGACAGCAGAATTGCTTATGTTTCTAGTGTGATGTCTAATTTCTGCCTTTAGTTAGCATTACTTAGTGAAGTAGTAGTTTCATCATCTTAAAATCAAATAGGGACTTTTCCTCCACCATACTACATATGGTAACTACACATTGTCAATATGCACACCCTGGGAAAGCAGAATACTCAAAATATTTGTTCATATTACTTATTTGTTCAAATAAAACATAATCTTATTCCACATTATTCACAAATGCTTTAGCATCATTTTTCAAGAACATTAAGAACAGTTTGGGCCTAAAGAACTTTGTTATGTTCATTACTTAGCAATAGGACTGGTACAAGATTGTGTGTACCATCTTATTTTCATATGTGCGCGCACGCACACACAACTATAAAAAGTTTCAAGAAGAATGATAAAGTGGGGAAATCAGACTTTAATTTCTTACCTAGTTTAGGGAGGTTTTTTGTGTCCATTTGTTTTCTTACAAAGGATGAAGTAACATGCGGGGAAAAAATGTGACACCAGTTAGGGAAAACATAGGGGAAATATAATGGAAGAGAAAATATTAATGAAATATTAATTTTTCATTTTCTTCCCAATTAATTATACTTTCTCTCACTCAAAGGAAAGAAAACTGAAAAGTGCAACTTCTAAAATTAAAGTAATATTTTAAATCCCTTTGTATTTTAATTCTCACATATTTTTCCCCAAGAACAAAGCATTTTGATTTTTTTCAAAACACAATGAAAATTATCTATTTTTTGTAAAGCAAAACCATAGATCAATTTTATTTCAATGCTGCTTTCAAGAAAACTGTAATGTTACTCAAGTTGTAATACATTGCAAATGTAAATCTTTTCTTCAAGTTTTTTTGATTGAATAGGTTATATTTTCAGCTCATGTCTGGTGATGTTTCAAAAGTTGCATAAATTACTGATAAAAAAAAGTTTTGTCTTCCAAGGCACAGTTTCTACCTATGGGCTCCAGTCACACCAGTTATCAAAATTACAGAAGGTTTTGATGTGTTATAGCCATAATGTCTGGTGACAAACATACTCTGTGCTCTGAATTTTCTCCTTAGGGCAGATACAATACAGATGAACACCTAACCTACTCTTCATAAAATTATTTTTGTGGTTCTGTATTACAACTTGTTTCTAAAACCACAAGCATTTAAAAATAGTTGCAAATTGTCCAAGTAGCTCCTAGAAGTGGGAGCCATCAGATCCTTTCAATCTGGCAATTTTATGAAGAAACATTGTTTACCATCGAATTCTTGCCACTCTACTGACTGTTTGCCAGTTTCTGATTAAATGTTTTTCTCACATTCCCTTCTACAAACTGATCCTTCAAAATAAAGAGGTATTATGAAATAAACTTTTAAAGACTGCAATCAGGATTTTCAATTAAAAACAAAATATTCCTATTATTAATATGTTCATTGCATTTTTAATACACAAAGGGATAACTGTGTCTTCTGAAGGACAATTACCACGACTGATTTTTTTATTTTGATTGTGGGTTTATTTTTCTTATCCGCCACATGTAGCTGTATTGTAATGTTGCCATAATTTTGCAATCACAAAATCTGACAACTAATTCTAAAAAGAGATGTTCAACTACTTCAAAAACATAATCATTTTCAAGTTCTTATTTCGTGCATTTTACAGGCATCAAGTCCAGAAACAGAGGTAAAACCATGTGGTCAATATTAAACTTTGCTGTTCAAATTTTGAATTTTAAATATAAAGTTATGGGACAAACAAAAAAATAAAATGGTTTTATATTGTAGAAAAGTATATACTTCAGAAAAAATTATCAACTGTTCACACGCAAGGAACAAAAAAAATAAGACCCAAATTGTCAGATAACTGTTTTTATGAGCTATTCACACTACTCTGTTTCCTACAGTATCACAAAATGAGCAGCATTTCTTAAGATACAGCATGAAATCTGCCACACAATCCAGTAGAAGTGTTGTTTCAATTCTTCTCAATATAAATTCAGGAAGTATGTAAATATATTTTAAATTTTAATTCTTCAACAATGTGCATTCATTATCAGAATTTAGCTCAAATCAATTTTTTTGTTACTGAATTTAAAGATATGACAAAACCTCCTGGGTATCTTTCTCACTCCATTTCTGAGTATAGCTTCCATTAAGATTAATGGCTGTTTTGCATCTAATGGGAATATATATCTTAAGAAAGAAGCTGATGTAAAAGCAGAAATATTAGTGGAAATGATGAACAATAGAGGTCATGATTACAATAATTGTTGAATGAGAAATTTAACAAGATTTTGTGAAGGAAATGTTCCTTTCTTTAAACAAAAAGGCCACATGTTGACACTAATCATATTGAGTAGACCTGCTGAAGCTGATATTCCAAAGATTTCATTGGGGACCATTTTCCAGACTAAGACTGAGATTCCTTCACTTAGGATAGGCTTAGCTGTGTTATTCTCAGTTGTTCAGTGAGGCTGGGACTCCTCAAGGTTGCGTAGCTGAGTCGGCATGGAAATTTCCAAGGGCAAAGACCTAAAACACCAGCTTAACATGAAAGATCATTACAGAAGCTGGCCAAAAGTTTTCATTACTAGTGTTGGTTTTACAATGCAGACGATCTAAATAATACAATGATATAAACTACAAATATGGTACAATAATATAAATCAGACATCAGTTTTAGCATTTAATGGTTCTTAAATTGTAAGAACACAAATTTGATCTATACTACATGTGCCTATATGTACTTCAGAGTAGTATCCTCATGGGTTTTGTCATTGACATACAAACACTTTAAGGGTTTATTTAACTGATTTGTCTTCAAAGTGAAAGCCTGATATGGGGCCATTGGAGTCAGATGGACTACTGTGCATAAGTAAGATCTGATTCAGGCCCTACATGGCTTAATTAATTTTAAAAGGTACAAGGCTGAGAAATAAAAAGTATATTCTAAATATTTTCATTTCTTGAAGTTAGAGGAACTTTTCCTGTTTTCAGCCTTACTTTTTAATCCTGAAGGCATTTCTTCAGTGTGTATACATTTATGCTAATCATATACTACAGCCATGGGTTCCTCTATCAATATGAAATGTTTTGTACTTGCTGTTTTTGTGCATCTTGTATTGTTATGTGCAATATACAAAATAATGTGTCTAACTATGCCATTTATGCTTTTGAAAGAAAAAGCAAATTACTTACTGAAGAGAATGGCATTTGCATGCATGTGTGTCAGCTTTCAAGCCATTTCCCTCTACAAAATATTGCTTTCTACACTTAGAAAAAGCATCCATCCATCAGTTACAAACCATTTCAAAGCACTTTATGAATCTACAGAGCAAAATGTACTTATCTTACATTGGCAGTGTCCCAGCTGTTACAAAATTGCTATTGTCCTAATACTTACAAGGCAATTTTAGCATCAGTTAATAATTTTACAGGATAGATAACTTCTAAAGCATTATAAAATGACAGACATTAAACAATAGCAACTTAGCATTTTTTGAAACAGTTCATGACAGCTTAAAAACTAAAGTGATTTTAATGTATAGTCTACGCAGTTTTAGTTTCTCATTGACAATTCCTTTAGAAGATAAAAATGTGAAAAATCCTTTTAAATAGTGGGTGAAAGAATAAAACAAATTTATCTTTAAAAGATATTCAGTAAAAATCTCAATTAGGAATAATGTCTCAAATCTTCCTGTACAGATAGTAGGTGACAAGAATTAGAATTTATTTAGGCAGAAAAAAAAAATGATGGTATCATTTAATGGTAGGGTACCACAAAATAAAAAAGGCATATCTATTCATTAAATCTAATACAAAAAGGAAAATACAGTGAACAGCATTTTATATAAATCAGTATGCATTATTTCTTCTCAAAAACTGTTTTCTATCAATCTTAGTTTAAGAGCTTCAGTTAAAGGCAAATTCTAGTTAAATTGTTACCTTTAATCTTGTTTAAGTAGCCATTGCAACCAAATGTTCACTTTTTGGTTAGACATTTATAATTTACCTAATGTACAGTACAATCTGTGATAGCAAAAGATTTGATGATGTGTAAAGTGTAAACTGTTCTAAACAAATTAAATTAATTGATATTTGAGGTTTTACTTTGGTAATAACTCAAAGGAACCTTTTCAGTGCAACTAACGTACATCACAGTGGCCTTTTTCGTCAATGTACTTATTAAGTTAAACCAATTGTACCACTTGCTGTCATACAGCACAGGTAATTGACCACCTCATCAAACCATAGCAAAAAGAATCCCTTAGTGCCTAATTACTACATTCTTCTGTACTATTGAACACATTAAAGCAACATTAATGTATTGTGCTATAGACATCATTACCCAATAGTATTAGAAGGTCCTTGTACTGGAGAAAGGAGTTCTGATTGCAGAACAGCTATTTTCAAAATTCTGTCAATTTAAATTTCAAAACACATAGCATCTTGAAGAATAGTTTAAACAGTTATCCAAAGTGAAAATTTCAATTAATATTGCAGTTCTGCTTTACCCAAATATCACGAATATTAGAAATTTGAGAAGGCTGCAAAGTGAAGTATAGAACAGATCTTAGGGCTCACAGAAGCAAATGGTTGAAGTGGTGACCCCAATCAAGAGGTAAACAGGTAATTCCTGACATGCTACTACTCATTTATCCCCAGATGGATCCCCACTTTACTGAATGGAACATTATTTAAAACTTCTTGCATAGGGGTAAAACCTATAGAAGTGTGTCTAAATGTGATGGGAGAGTGGAGCTCTCTTTTCGGAGAATTCAAGTATGTGCAGCTGCCATACCCACATTAGGTTTCCTCTCCTTTCAAAGTCATGCTTATGTGAGTGAGCATACCCTTGCTGGTTTACTCCCACAAATAGGTCTGCAGGGCCAAATATGCAACTAAGCACAGGGAGAAGTACTGAATTGTATTGAAGTGGGCTGAAGACAAGGATCTCCAGAAGAGGTTGTGCCTATATAAGGGATGGTTTTTCAATAAGCATCTTTGTGAAAGATTACATGTACCATGTCATCACCTGAATTGCTTAATAGTCCCTCGCTTTAAAAGAATCTCTTCCTTTGAAGCGGCTGACTCATGTCATGAATTCTGGTAATGCAAGATTGCACTTACGGTTACATTTCGTCTTTGTAATTGTCAGGAGACTAAGACCTCAGAAACTGCAGCTTTGCAAAAAAAAATAGTATTTAACTGCAATCTACCACCTTCTTTTTCTGTTTCATGCAGAGGTTCTTGAGACCAGCTGCTACCTTAATGTTATGTAAAACTTCAACATTTTTAAATAGGTGTGTATAGAGAGAGAGAGATCACCTCATTATGAAAGAAGATAAGGTGCAGAGACAGCTGCCATAACAATTGACTCTTTTCCAAATTATTGTGGACTGTCTCATCATCCAGTGGTATCACACAGTGGTAAATAAAAACAGTTTGGTTCACATTCTGGTTTGTATGAGAGGAAGGTAAACTCTATATTGGCTAAACTTTAAAAAAAAACAACCAACCAAAAAAAAAAAAACCCAAAAAAACCCAAACCTCTCTACACACTGCAATGACAATAACCAAAAGTTAACTGATGGAAATTTTTAGGAAGAATCACTTTCTGCCCAACCATTCTTTACCAATGTGTAGCTACTAGTATTTTGAGTTACTGCCAAAGCCTATCATTTCTGGACTCATAACCAGTTATCAAAGAACAGGGGACAGAGGAACCACCAGCAAGTACCTGTGAATTGCCTTCAGCCCCAGCTTCTCTGACATTCCTCAATCCCCACCTTAGAGTCACCAGAAAAAAACTGAAAGAGTCCACAAGACTTCGAATTGTTCATCTGTTCTAGATCACTTAAAAAGAACAAGAAATCCTTTTGAGGATAAGGTACTTGACAAAAGGTCCCTTCTATTCTCTATCACAGCTTCACCTGGATGGAGCAGCCTTAATGTTGCTTCAGAGAAGATCTAATTCCTTCAGACACCTACTTCATTCTGTGCAGTGAGTTTCTAAGAGGGTTTTAGTCTGATTGTGCTGAATTTGTTCTGACTGTAGAAATCATATTTTAAAATTTCCCTAGCTGAATATATTTTCAAAACAGGTTAGGTAAGCTGTATTTTTCTCTAGAAAAGATAACAACAAAAAAGTTAAACTTCTTTATCTTGCTTTTTTTTTCTCCCCAGTTTCAACTATTTCTATAACAGATTCTACATTAATAATTAGCATCTGACTCATGTCTTCAGGTAACATTCAAAATGTATTACTCACCAGTAGCCTGGCAATTCCTGCATTTCCATCATAGAATATTTACTCTGTCCTGTATATATGCTATATCGCAACATTTATTCTTGGCAGAAAGCATCAACAGTTAATTGGTCCATACTTAGTATCTCACACAGAAACAGTGACATTTTGAAAAATGTAAATTGTAGAGAAAAGGTGTTGATAAAATATATTCTAGAAATAGCAAACAAATTCATGCGTGCTCCAGCCAACCGTTTCAAGCTCCTGAAAATGACTGTTTTATAGAAGCTGAACCTTTGTAGGAATGTCTTTTAATATTGTCTTGTAATGAGAAAGAATGATTCCCTTGCATCTTGCAAGATGCACAGAACTTACTACATTGCTACTGGTTTATTGTATTGCCAGCGTTTCAAGCAAAAGAGGTGCTTACATTATCTCTCCCCTGCAAAAATTAACAACTGTTTGAATGCTAGCATGAGAAATAGCCATTCATGAAGTCAGGAGGCAGGCAGGTAAAGGCAAAACATGGAAATCAGAATTATGTGGCCTTCACAGTGGAAATAGAGTAACTTGGGTGAAGCAACGTTTTCAGTTCAAAATTCTAAATGAGAAGAGCAGTTGAAATGCATATGTTAGCCCCTTTGGCCCTATTGTTACATAGCTTCCATAGTTCTGATCTTCAAGCAAAAATCTATTTATACACAGGAGAATTATATGCATTCATAATTGATACGTACATGCGTACATTTGAAATGACAAATATATTCTAATATTTAATTTACTTTAAATGTTCAGATTGTCTTTAAGATTTTTGAGGTTTTATACATTTATGTATAAATTAACATTTTCTCTTATGAAATATTTTATAGTCATCTATATACATTCTAATAGTTGTTTTGAATAAGGTACATAACTTGCAATTCAAAGTAATTGGGATAGAAGAAAAAAATTTTTAAAAATCGATAGTTGAATTTTGAAAGTTTAATTGATAATTTGAAAATTTTAACTTCTTTAAAATGCTTTCCCTTTAGTGTTAACAATTAAGGGTATTATAAGGATAAGTTATATGTCAAAAGTTCAATTTTCTTCCTGACTGAAATTTTCTCATAAAAGTTACTGCCTCTTTTTCTGTAAATAAGAATGTGCCTTGTTGCTTTTTACTGAAGGACATTTACTGGCAATTCTTTTCACTCATGTACTAGTTGTATACCATAAAAATTGAATAGCTCCTGGAGCAGAGTTGGATTCAAGTAAATAAATCTTAGCCAGTCACACTATATTAATTCCAGAAGTGAAGACAATTTGCATGTTTAACAACTTTATTCTGGTCATTGGAAATTATGTTATGATGCTACATTTCTTTGTTTAGGTTTTAGTCAGTTTTTTTCTATTATTATATTTATGTAAAGGAAACTTTTAGCAGACACAATATTCTCTTATTCTAAATATGTTTTATTGTCCTTTATTTTACTTTACTCTTACCATACTCCTTTATGCTTCCAGAATAATTTTCAAGTGACCTCAGTTTAACAAGAGTAAAAACTGTAGTGTTCAATGTAAAAAAAAAAAAAGCCGTGTTACTGTTATGTCGCAAGATATTGGCAAGTTCCTTTTTATGTTCCTCATGACTTGCTGATGTGTTTCTCATTTTTCCAGTAGTATAAATGCTTTTTGATGCTGGTTTTTAGGAGTAGCTTACAGGATCTTCTGTTTCTCTGATGTCCTTTCAGCTTTTCCTTCAAGGCCAATGTCATTGTGAAGCTTTCAACAAAAAATTCTATAGGTAAAAATAAATAGAAATTTCCACATCACATTCTCCTAAGACTAAATATGTAGAAATTCACAAAAAGGTGAAGCTGCCCTTACCACAGTTCAAAATCTATTCTGCCAGACCTCTGCTTACCCTGACAGGACCAAAAATGATGGTTTTCTGTTTAATATTGTTTTAAATTGGGATGTCCAGAAAAAAGAGACAAAACCAAAGTATTTGGTTTTTGTTGTCTCCTGATGATCTGGTTGCCAAAGATAAGTGCCAACCATACGCAATCTGAATGTGTACATTTATAAAAGAAGGACAAATTTAATAATCACAGAATCATAGAATGTTTTGGGTTGGAAGGGACCTTAAAGGTCATCTAGTTCCAACCCCCCTGCCATGGGCAGGGATACCTTCCACTAGATCAGGTTGCTCAAAGCCCCATCCAACCTAGTCTTGAACACTTCCAGGGAGGGGGCATCCACATGATTCATCCACGATTCATTACAGCATAGACAAGGCAGAAGGGTATAAATCACACCTACAGTGATTTGGGTTTGGGTTTTTTTTCCATTTTCCGCATACCTCTTTTTAATTGCAACCCTTGATTCAAACTCAGGCAACAAGATTACTTGTAACTGGTAAACTTGTCTTTTCTGCTTGAAGGCACAGGGAAATTCAAATATAGTATGAATGGTACATGTACCATGTCAGATGGTCAAAAAGAGGCTAATGGCATGTGCTGTAGCTAAATAGTGTCTGAGACCTGGAAACCCCCACATGAGACAGTTGTCAAAAGCCCCCTTCAGGGGCAAAAAAGAAAAGGAGAAGTTCTGACAGCATAGAAATAGGGCTCCCAAGCCTGACAGAGGCATAAAGGAGGAAGTTGAAAGGAGGCATAAAGTCCCTACTATTAGACATCATCCTTAACACCAGTGCCACAGATCACAGCGACTGTTTTCCACAGCCAAAGCTAATTATCTGGACACTGGAATATTACCATCATGGGATTTTTCCCATACAGTCAACAACAAGAACAAAAAGAAATCTTTTAAAACGTTTTAAAACTCAGTTTTCCAAAAGCGGTATTATTTTCTTTACTCATTCACAGAAACAAAAGTCCAACAAGAGATGAAAAATATAAATAAAATTTTATTTCATACCAAAATATTTTTTCAATACTTAGATTTTTTTTAAAAAAAAATCACCCTCCTTATGATGAACATACTCATTCTTTGGAGAAGGAGATTACAAAGATTGATCTGGGTTTTATAGAATGAAGTAAAAACTATGGCCTTATCTTGCTTGCCAACAGAGTGGAAATCTAGATGAGTGGCTTAAAATAATGTATTGACCTTTGTTGGATGGCTCTAAAGTTATCTGGAAAGCTGTTTCTTGAAGATTTCCTAAGTTGGATAAAGACTAACCCTTTTACGGATATCTTACCATCAAAGATGAACTTATGACGCCCCATCAATACAAACTGGAGAAACTAATGGTTATGAACCTTGTGTGAATTCAGCATCTCAAATGTTGGAACTCCTAACAAATCTATGCATTCGGTAAAGAAAAGTTTTAATATTTATTTTCTTATGCACTTAAATACATTGTTCTTTCATTCTGGAACTGAATGAACTCCTTCCCATATTTGCAAGAAGAATGCTTGATTGCAAGTATCTTGTCCATGACATTCACCTTCTCCTTTATGAAAGAAACACTGCACGTTTGTAACATTAATACACGAGGTCTTGAGGATAGTACTCCACACGGATCTGCACAACTGGGTAAGGAACTTGGCTGCCTACAGGAAAGAACAAACTAGCTGGATATTTGCTGGTCTCATAGAGGTACAGTAGTAGACAGCACCCCTGAAATAGGATCATTGAGAGGATACCTTTAGTCAGAAGCATCTGCAGTGATATAGTTCCAAGAGTCAAACAGCCAAAGACAAAAGTCCACTTGTGAACTTATTTGCATCCTATGGGTCTTCTTGTAGCCTTCTGTAAAAGAATCAAACCGATTGACCCCAAAGTGCAGTATAAGTACTAATACTACTAAAGAAATCCTCATAGAAAAGTATGTTTCTGGGTTTCTCTCCTCGGGGGGGGGGGGAACCAAACTAAAAAAAACCCACACCACTTTCTGCTTAGCTTTTATTATAACTGAAACAGATTCAAAACAATAAACTAATGTTCTACAAGTGGCCAAGCAGTCTTTGAAAAGTAATGAATCCCACAGATTTCAGCTTGTAAAAAGTGCTGGGAAACATGTAGTCTTAGGCCCATGTTTTATGGTGAATGCCCTTTTCTTCTGAGAACAAATTAAAAAAACAACAAACAAGCAAGAAACACAAACCATTCACTGGGGCCAACAAAAAGAACTCAACTGCCTGATAATGAACATCAAGAAACATAAAGACTTTAAAAAATATGTCCTGAAAATGTAGTTCTTTGTGGTTTTATATGTTTGTAAAGAATCTTATGTTACTTTATATTTGGCTTTTGTTTTATTTATTTAATTTTAAAAATAAACTACCAAAAACCCAGAGAAAAAGAAGGAAAAATACCCTCTGCTAGTAGCATTTATTTTCTATACCCACATAATCTCACCTGCCATGTTGACCAACTCAGCCTAACCAAACCCCATTCTTTCCACAGGAAACAGGCTGTACAGAAAGGCACTCGTGTTCTCTACAGACAGCATGGAAAACACTGCTGGTCAATACTATGCAATATATAACGGATAATTATGAGCTGAGTGTCCAAATTATAATCAGTTTGACAAATGTCCACAAGCGTCTTCAGTCTATTTTATATTTTCACTAAGACAAGGCAATCATAGAACCAGACAATTCCATCAGGGAAGCTTGTTAGCTGCTTAGTCTGTTAAACCCTGGTTGCCATAGCATCTAGAGTTGAAAAAGCTGCAGATTGGCATGAAAAAGCATGTCGACAATTGCCCTGTCACAGCATGCAAGCCAGGTCTGCTCAAAGGCAGCACACTACAAGTTTTCTTTCCCAGTTTGCACTACCCCATGCTGTTTAATAATATCCATTTACTAGTATTGGGATTGATCTAGTGCAGTGTAAAATCCGCATCTACTGAGATTTTGCTTTTCACGTGGGGGAGATTCTTTAACAAATAACCACAGAACAATTAATTTATGAAGGAAGTACTGTAAAAATTGTAGGAGGCATATCCGATTTAACAGAGAAACAATCCAAACTTTTAATGATCAGATCTTTAGCAAGCTAATTGGTTCTACAAAGTTAAAAAAGAAATAAATGCATTGTTCAGAGGTTTTCAAATTGTTTTGTTGCTGATAGCTAGTTTCATCAAACATTGTAATATTGCTTTGCATTTGGATTTTTTGTCATCAGAAAAATCTTAACATTTATTATGGCTATATTTTCTTTTTAATTATATGCTTTCTGTAACTAAATAAATTATATGTGCTACCAATTAAAGAGAATTCCATTCATAATTAACATATTATAGTCAAATAAGAATTAGTGTAAGTAACTGAAGAGCAGCAAAATATTTTTTTCAGAATAAACCTATTGTGCAATTTTAATAGAAAAACTTAACATTATTGGTAACGTCGAAGAACCTGCTTCTTTAAAAAGCATATTTTGGTAGCACATTCATATTTACTCTTGAATATGGATCACCACATAATAAAAAAGTTCATTAGTCATCTTCATCAAAGTGTTGGAGTTACAAAAAATAAAAAAAAAAAGCACATAACTAGTGGGCTTTACACAAGTGTTTCCTATCAAAAGTTTACACTTGGTTTATTCACTCTCCCTTCCATTATCACCTTCTAATCTGTTCTGTCACTTCATTTTACTTTTCCTTCAATGCCACAACTGAAGAAAATCTTGAAAACTACATACCCAGGAGCACAATTAAACTGGCAAACCCAAGAGGATTCTGGCATGGATCTTTTCCCACATTTTCCAATAGTATTGTTTCACTTTTTAATCTATCAATATCATGTAGACATGTTTTACTACAGCTCTCGTTATCAGTTATTTTATCTTATTCATTACAGGTCCAGATACATAATTAGAGAAAACACAGAAGAAGTTACATCTCTTGGTAAAATTAGCAGTCTATTAAACTACTCACAAGAAATAAATCTTTTCCAAGGTAATTTTCTAATGCATCTTTATGATCCCAGTGACACAAAAACTTTTAAAAACATTTTGGTTGAAATTCTTACTCTAAATTGTCATGTGAATTGCGGAAACAAAAAATCTTTGGTTAATAATACATTTTATCGTAATTTTTATTACGCTGTGTATTTACTGTCTATCACATTTGTATTTTCTTTGAATATTCTTCATCCTTGTACTAAGTTTGCAACTTAACTGCAGTCATAAATACGAAATTTGACTGATTTTTGACACAGGCTGAGTTCAGAGAACACTGTTTTTTCTTTGAAATCCATATCTGTGTGTATTTATAATTTTTGTTTTTTTAATATTGAGAATATTTCTGTATATGCTTTACTGGGAATTTTTAAGCGTCTTATCAGAGTGCTGGATTTACAACTCCCCAGCTGACACCACAGACTACAGGATGCTGTCATTCAGAAATACTAGTTGTTGCTTATTAATTTTTTGACTAATTAAATACTGTTTATTAAAGCAGTTATACATTTACCTGCTGCAAACCAAAACAAAAATGTCCATTTTTGGTGCAGAACCTCTTAGAAAAACAGGCAATTTTTTTAAGACTGTTTAAATGATAAAATTATCAGACAAATAAAGGATGTAGCCCATCATATAAATAAATCAGCAGCAGAATGTAGCTTAGCGCATAGGTAAACTTTTTGGCACTTCACTTTCCCCTGTTTTTATGATGTTTCTCCTAATAAAAATAAAGAATTGCAGGATTATGTTGCAAGTATAAGAATATGGTTCTTTCGGAAATCCTCAGATGAAAGGCAGTATGCCTCTGTGAGGAGCAATGTTTTCTCATTAGAGTTCAGAAGTAAGGCCCAAGTATTTTCTTTTACTCATTTTTGGGTGAGTAAGTACACAAAGATGTATAATTCCAGACAAATGGAAGAGAGCACAGCAAGAGAAAGCCTGAATGCAGCACAGCTTTACTTTGTTTTGACGGTGACTCTCACCGTGGACACTATGAGGAGTGCTAGAAGGAGGTGGATTGTGCGAAAAAAAGGTAGGTGCCGTTGGTAGCGTGCTAACACCAATGCCCCACACAACTTTGGGAGTCTCGGCCATGATGTTGCAGGATGGCAGTGCACCGGCACATTGAGGGGAATATGACTGAAAGGCTCCAGGCTGCCAGTCAGGAAAATCGAGGAGTAGCTCAGCAATGTTCCTTCACCAGAGTGAACACTTTCTGCAGATACTCAAGCTGTGTGAGAAAGAGAAATAACCTCTTTTGCTCCATGGATATCCTTCCTGAGGAGGGAATGAGTCAGGCTCTGTGGGCCATCTCCTCATAAGAGCCTCTGAAGTCCACTGAAATGGGCATATGCTGATTTGTAAAATCTCAAATCAGAGTTGTTAAGTTCCCTCTGGTGGTAATTAACTCTTCTTTGGCATCCCTGTATCTATCAATAGTGACAAATTGGCCCTGACGCTGCAAGTTCATTTCATATATTCTATTTTTACGTGGCTACTGGTTAGTAGAGTAAACACACATTGCACAGGGTCACATTATGCTTTGGAGGCACTGTGATGGGTGGTAGAGAGGAAAGCTTTCCTATCCATGAATGAGAAGTGTCTACAAATGTAAAGTCCCTGGACCCACTCTGTATTCTGGTACTGGCCTTTGTCTATTATTCCCAAGACTGTTTTCCTCCTTCCACATCTATTTCATAAATACGTATTCAGTGCTATTAAATGTACACAAGAATTTAATGTGCAAAAGACTCCATTTGCCTATTTTAATTCTAAATTTTCTATATGACTTAAAATTAGTAGTGACAGATTATCGCTTAGTTAGACAATGTACAATTTACACTAAATATTGTCCTTCTTGTTAGGATACTTATTTAGAAACATACTTATACCTTTTGTCTTCTAATTAAAGCCAAAGGAAGATTAAAATAGAAATTATCACACTTGAAATTCACTGACAGAAAAGAGTGGTTTAAAATAACAGTAAATACAGAGCTTTTACAATAGATGTGAATGATACTGCAAGTCAAATAGTTCTTTAAACCTCCCACTGCAAATTTCCTCATAAAACAGTTTTCTTTTTCTTAAATCTAAACGTTTTTTAGTTTCTGTGAAGTCAAATAGCAAAATAAAACTTGAATAACAGAACCATTCCTATCGAGTTAAAAAAGCATTGCTCTGTAGTAGCTTATATTTTTTCTGTTACATTTTGCCTTATTGTAAAATTTTCTTCAACTGGCTGAAAGCACATTAACTGCTAGATAGGCATCACACTGATGTCTCCATGCTGTAGCTTACAGCCGTGAATTTGCTACGATCTGTTTAATCATCAGTGTATTGATTTTCCTCAGCTTTCCTTCATTTTAGCCCCATAGCAGGCTTCTGTAATTTCCTTTGGACAAAGTGTAACCAAACTGTGCTAAGTGATGTTGATTTGCAGGCAAAAGTAAAGGGGTAAATATAAATTAACAAGCTATAAACATTTTACAAGTGGGGAGTCAATAAAAACAGTGTCTGCAGTTCTTTAAAAAAATGATTTGAAGCAGATTGTTAACAAAGGTGTCCAAAGAAACTGACATCAGTCTGAGAATAATTTTTGCGCTTTGTGATTAAGAATTGATCAGTCTAAAAGCCTCTGATGCAACTGAATCACCCATAAGCTGCTGGACTGAAAAGGCTCAGCAGGGGCTGGTATTTGTTTGTTAAACTCCCATGATTCCAAGTAGATAATTGGTCTGTGAAGTTCATGGCAGAATCTGAATTTGCTTTCTTGCTTCCCAGCTGGCTGAGCACTGGTTTATAGACTTCTGTGGACAAATTTAGCCAGCAGCAAACCTCACATCTTTAATGTAAAAGGTGTTTTGTTGTGTTTTTCAGGTGCTGAGTGGAAAGCCCACACTCCAGAAGCTCATTAAAAGGGCCAAGTTACAGTACAGGTTTATTTCTGTCACAGCATTTCAAAAAACAGTGACAAGGATTAATATGTTTCTTTGGTACTGGAAAAAGCCTGATACGATCCCTTGTGAATTTGATCATCTGTTTCGTTGCCTGTATAAGATTCAATCTCCTATTATATCCTGAAGTTACAGCTGTAAACCAGGGCTGATAAGAATTCAGAAAGCACTGCCAGAGCCTTCAGAGAACTAATTGTTTTATTAAGCAGCATCTTGTTTATTTGCAATTTATTTCATACGTCACTCAGAGAACCGACTCTTCTTTAAAATGATAAAGCATGATAAATCTGCTGTACATTATCTGTGACAGGCACTATATTGTATAAATATGTACAAGTAATGGAGTTTAAAAATCTCTCAAACTGTTACTTCTATTCTGTTGTTGCTTATGAATAGCTATTTTTGAACAGTTATGGAATTCCTTCCAAGGCTTTTCATAATTCTGACAGTAAACTCAGATCTACAGATTGCTTAAAAAGTCATCTCCATCTGAAGACAGAGCCTGACAGTGTAATTGCGTGCTCTGGCCTGATCTGGGGAAAGCATCCCTATGCAAGCGCTCAAGAGATTCACAAGGGCCCCCTCCTCCAGAAGCACGGGTAGCCCTGTTTCTAGAAAGTGCTCTGCGAACAGTGCACTCTCCTGAACAGCGGGCAGCAGAAAGGGACACCGGATCCCTTCCGACAGAGATTAATACTCGTGTAAAAGCTTCTTGGGAACCCCGAGCCAACACATCTGAGGATAACAGTAGCTTAACATTGCCTCTGATACCTTTGTGATCAGACCCAGAGACATTACAAAGAATTACAAAATACTGTTTTAAATCGCAAGCTAGAACAGATGGGCTTCACTGCATATTTATGAACTACCAGTATAATGGGATCATTTCTGGGAGTAGGAGGGAGAAGACTGAAGGTCCACTTCCATTTACTTAGGATTTATGTAGGGAACAAATAACACTGTCCTTTAAAGAAAGCTTTCTTCATGTTCAAGCCTAAAGTGGGGCTCGCTTTTTTCCTTGCTCACATGTTGTAAAAGGCATTCATATGATTAGTTCCACTGGTTTCATGGGAATATTCACATGAAAAAATATTTAATCATTGGTACTCTGGGTGGAGTTTTGGTTATTTGTCTTTTTGCTGTGATTCATTATCATGTATGTGAAAATATGTTTCAATATACCATAATTCAAAGCCCACACCCTTATACAGAGAAGGAGTTGAGGACTGAACATAATCAAAGAAAGAGATATAAAAGATACACATTTTACTGCATATGTCAGAAATTAGACAATAAACCCACATTATTCTTAACAGTAGTTCTTATTCCTAATTCCTTAAGTGCCACACCAGCATTTTAACTCATAATTGATTGTATATGATTGTCTGTAAATACATAGCTAAACAGACCCTTGTTTGCAGCTGGCAATTTATTGCCCTCCTGCATTACAACAAAGAAACCCAAAATGGTAGCCAAAGAGAAAACTGCCAGTCAAAACACTCTTGCTCTCTTATTCACACTGTTGCTTTCTACCTCCACACTCCATTTTTCTCTAACAACAAATTTAACTTATGAATGAGAAAGGTTAAGGAAAAAATATTTAGTTGCCAAAAACATGGCAAAAATATTATAAAAAGATCTGTTACTGTTAAACACTGTATGTCCTTAGAAAAATGCTAGGAACCACAAGAGTTACACTTTTATCTAAGAGGTAGCATATGTGCCATATAATACATATGTTGCAATCACAGCAACTTATTTTGCATGAACAGCAGCAAACTCTGAAAAAAAAAATGTCCAGTGCTCAAATGAAAGCTGTCATCATGCCTTCATTTTAAATATGCATTCAAAGGAAAAGCAGTTTTGTATACTTTCTCTGACAGGTTTGTTTTTTTTTTTTTTGGACAACAGTACCTGTTAGCATAAAAAGAAAAGAAGCACATTTATATTTTTTCTATTATAAGATGTTTTGAACAGTTCCATAATGTCATCATTTTTATGTGGAATGATATATGTTGAGTTAAAATAATTATTCTTGTTCATATGCTCTGATATCTTTCTTCCAGTGATCACTTAAAACGGGGGTTCGCATTTGCCTCATAACAGAAACTAAACTGGTGCTCCCTTTAAATATCTGTTACCCAACCATTAACAATTTGTACAATCACTTCATCTACAAAAAGGAAATATAAAAGAATCCTTGAAGATTCTGGAAATCATTAGCTGTGTAGCTAAATATTGAGCATTAAGTATTCAGCACTCCCTATTCCGAGTGACCATAAAGTGTCCATTTGTGCCATAATAAAGCTATTTTAATCCTGTCCTCATATAATTTGACCCCTGCCTTTGTTGGGGCTTTATTGTACTAGCACTATACATTCATATAACAAAGCCAACATCTCTGTCCTAGGCTGCTGCCCCTCTTGATAATGGACCAATATCTCTCTCCCAGGCCATTCTTCAAAAATGGGGATGGCCTTATATGAAGTGGAAAACAAGAGTTCACAGAGCAACAGACGGTCCAGAAGGCACGGTAGTGGAAAGACATCCATAGACCCTGAAGTCTAGATCACTGTTTTCATACATAACGACATGAATTAATCTCAGAAATTTAACACACATCAAAACCAGACAGATTTGTCTCCATATTCCTCCTATTAGAACATTGTATCCAGAGCTTTTATGCTGCCAGCAATCATGGCAGATAGCCCAACTACCAGTCTTTGCAGGTTACATTTGCTTCAGACCTTAGACAAGAATGATTGGTATCAGCTTTTTAGGGAGGTCGTCTTCTTCAAAAAGCATAATGGCAGTGATCATAGAGTTTTAAGATTTGATTTATGAAACAGCATATTTATTTGAGTTTGTGTACTATAAAAATTGAGTGCAAATGAAACTAGCAAAGACAAACTGTATCTCAAAGCAATAATTTTATGCAACATTCTTACAAAATAACCCCAAATTATCCTGAACTACAGGACAAGTGTGTTTTGCTAATTAGACATGTTGGTACAGTTTTAGATATGTCACTATTCACTCTTAGTCTTATCACTCTGAATCCAATGGTGTAAACCCTCAAAAGGCATGACGGCACTTAATTCCAAAAAAGACTTTGCCCTAAATTCTTGTGATCTCAAATTAGCAGTGTCTTAATATCTAAATAAAAGCTCATGAGAACTTTTGCATTTTGATTCAAAAGTTAATTTGACCACCAAGTACTCTTACATAATTAAAAAGAAAATTAAACCCTCCACTGTCCATCCTTGGAGACCAAAAAAATGGCACTATCCACAGCCACAGTATCATATTTGAAGAAAATGTATACAAAACCAGAAAATCTATAAATTTGTTCTTAGGACTGCATTACTAATTATGCTCTATTGATTTAGAGTCTTTCCTGGCATTGAAATGTTGGGTATTTATTTCTTTTATTCTGAGTTGTCACACAGCAAATACTCCTAAAGCTTATGAATTGCTACACAATGTAAATGCTTCTAAAACTCTAGGTTACCTTCTTGCTGAAGCCAATTCTTTTTTTTTTTTCATTAGAAAGGACTGGGTGACCACAACAAAGCAACATAAACACCCTCTCCAAAGATCCGCATCACTTTGTTCTCAAAACTGGGGAGAGGATAAACAAGATTTCCAAAGAAGAAAATCCTTTAGGAAAATGTGAAAACATAATGCATAGGCAACTAGGTAACTATAACACAATTTCAAGGAAAGATAAGTGTATGATACTTCACAGAGAAAGACCTTTCAATTCCCTGGAGAACAAAACCAAAAAAACATTTAAAAAATAATTTTTCAAAAGAACTTTCCAAATCCTTTCCCTCTCAAAAAAACCAAAATGACACTAATTAAGAGATTTTGCAGTTAAACACGCTTTTACTTTTGAGAAAGCTACCAGACCCTGTAACTTCATATCATATAGTTTTTCTCCTGACTGTTTGCCCATTCTGCCTTCACAGTCACCAGAGTCTCAATGACACATAACAGCATACAGCCAAGATAGTGATGGGGGAAAGTACTCCGTGACACGAAGCCCTACTCCTTGATCCTTTAAAGCTCTTGGGAGTGCAAGTGTTACTTCTGGCAAGCAAATGAAGAGTCCTCCACTGACAGGCTACACAGCTGTTCTTTAGCCACATCTTTGTGTGTGAAATACAATCTCCAGAGCTTTCACACAGCCTAGCTGCTGAGCCTACCTATTCAAACCGGGCAGTGGAGTGAGACTGAGGTTTTATTCAGTACTTAAATATGAAAATGACTGTAATATGTGTGATGGACAAGGACTTGGAGAACAGTAACTCCAATAGATCTGAGTATTTGCACACATACATATTCTATTCAAAGCATCTGTAGGCTATAGAATGTTATCAGAAGACTAATATATCCCAATCAGACGGGATTTATTTATAGAGAACGCTCTTTTCGCAGTGTTAGATGCCTCATTAACTTGATTCAGCTTGCACACAGCAAAAATATTCCCTCCCTCTTCAGATTTTTGATAGGGAATTATAATTTCTTGTTTCATTTGTTAAAATCCTTTTGCTACGAGGACATTTCAGAAATGCTTTATTGCACATGACTTTTTAAAATGCCAGAGTATTCATTTTGACCAAAAGGCTCTCCTTTTGCTGATTTCCTCTTAAGAGAGATATCAGAGAGGATTGTCCTATTTCTTCTTTTCATTTGCCTCTTCCAGAAACCATTAATAGCCAGCATTTGATCCTCCTACACAAAAGTTCATGATAGCAAAGTTGAAAGAGTGGGTTATACATCGTGCTATGAACTGATTATAACTTTGGTATGTCACTGCTACTGTCACTATAAAGCTGAGGGAAATTATACTGTAAGAATTTTATCTAAATGTAAGTACAAACTCATTCCTGGAAGATTTAGGGAATCTATGGGTTTAGAAAATTTGGAGATTTTAAACTCAGCATTTCAAGTTAGTGTGTGGAGGTTTACAGGAGTTATCATCTGGACCTGGTCAGGAGAAACTGGCAAAAAGTATAACTCTATTTTTGGTAGTTTACCATTTTTCTCTTGATTCCATAAAGCAGCAAACTTCAAAATCCCTTCCTCACTGGTTTCAGCTCCACAGCCTGCTTTCGTTACTGATTACAATTAAAGACAGAGCAAAAGGAAAACCTCCAGAAAAATATATGAACCTATGAATTTATTGAATTCCAGTCATATGCTTACCCAGTAGACAGGGTCTCTTTAATGACTGGAATGCAACAGGGATTAAGAGCTGGGGATGCTATTTTTAAGAAATGAATAGGCAATGCATTCTTCAGTAGTTGCAGTTCATTTATAGCTTGATTTTGAACTACTGATATCAATTTGCTTCAGTGGATTACTAATCAAACTGTTCTATCTTAAAATCTTTCAGATCAATGTAACCTCCTTTTTTAACACCTCTTAGAAGAAAAACAATTTTTACCCATGTTCTAACCATTCTCACTACAAGTTCCATTTTCTTTTCTTAATTATTCTATTTTTTCAATATCTGAATATAGAGAACGGGCCTTCAGGAATTTCTTTGGTGACGTGAAAATAATACTTTCCATCAAAGGTAAGTGTGTTGCAATGCTGCTTAAAGGAAGATTCCATTCTCTATGAATCTGTGCAAACCAGCCTTCATTTTAAAAACACAGTAAATATGAAGTCAGTTTTAGTCTCAAGAATAACCTGAAGACCAGTTGCCTAAAATATATAACACAACATCGCTGAATGTTGTGATTTTGTTGCAAACTCTCATGTTTGGTGGTTTATTAAAAACAAGAATGAAAGTTATGAAAGTTGTGAATCTTAAATCTTACTGAATTTTTAACGTTCACTTCCATGTACTATAAAAATAGTTGGGCAAAAGGTCTTGAAAATATGATCTGAAGCAATGTGATTCAAAAGAACCATAAATATCTCTACCCTTATTCCTATGTCTATCTCTGCCTTTCTCTGTAGTTGTGTCTCCAGTTCTCTTTCTCTCTCTCTTCAGCTGTGTCACATTTTTAAGGACAATCTCATGATTTATACATCCACTACGTAGCTCTTGAACATTTCAAGTATGTGCATAATATTCTGGAATCCAAAGGGCTTTGAAAAACAAAGCAATTATTACAGAGTAATCACTTACCAGATGTACTCTGGTCTGTGGTAAATATGTGTCTGAGAAATCCCATAGCACACATGGTAATGACGGTGAGCTACTTTGAATTAGCTTCACAGTAAGCATAAAGGCTCAAACACTTAACCTGGAGCAGCTGATGCATGACAAATCAATAATTATGCTAATTTCATTGCAAAATTATTTCTGCTCAAGCTTTTTAAGTTAGAGTAAAGAAAGTTACATGTACATTGAAAGTACTGTTTAGCACCGTTTGGATTAGAAAGGAAACCGACTTGCTGAATGCCCTTCAGCAACAATCTTGGTGCCACATAATCCAGGGCTGACAAGGATTTCTTAGACTGTAAACGTCCTGGTATGACACAGAATGACGAGGCCACAGACCAACCTCTCTCTAAGCAATATGGAAATGTTAGAGATGTCTTTTTTAGCCAAACAAATATGTTTTATTTCTGTCCCTACGAATGCTTCTTTCGTATTTTGGCAATGCAGCCATACTACATTTCTGCCTGTATTTCCTTCCTTGGTGCATTAATGCTGATGAGCCTGTGCAATTTCCTCAGTGATGAACAAACCTGCCATTAAAAACACTGTTTAACCTAAAACATATAACAAGGATAAAAACAGCAGCAGTTCATAAATGAGCCTGAGTTTCCATGGAGGTACTATAGATCTTGCTTGTGTCTTAATTAGCTTCTCTGCTCTTTAAAAGTGCATTCTGGCTAATCTGATGGTCTACTGACAGTACAGACTGGTTTTATAAGCATGGATTCCTCCTTCTTCCTGTATTATAGTGACTGAGACGATCAGGATGATCAGAAAACGGAACCTGTAGTCTGCTGATGAAACTACATATAGCACTCATCCAAATGAAATTTGCTCAAATACAAGGTCCTGGAAAGTGGGAGGAGGAGGAGGAGGAGGAGGAGGAGGAGGAGTATTTAGATATTTTAGAAGAAACTCTTCATTTTTATTTTCCAAATTATTAGATTAAGGGACACTAATGGTATTTTTTCCTCTAATAGCTCCCCAACTAATGTAATCTGAATTAAAATTGTACCTGTAAGGAATACAAGATGGCTGCAATCAGCTGTTCAAATTAATAAAGGACATTATATACATTAATCATGAAATATTTCTACTAAAATAGTTTTATGGTAAATTTATAGTAAAATCTCTATCATTACCACATAAAGGCCAGCTATAAAGGACAGATTCTCCAGAAAGCTTGTGAGTTTCAGCAGCCTGAGTGAAAATTTCCTTTTATCCCTTATTTTCATCTGTTTACGTCCTCAACAAATTATTCCAATCTATGGATGCATGAGAGCCTCCCAGTCATATTTTCCAGCTTCTTCATGTACCTGTATATACCTTCTTCCCTGGCTCACAAGAATTATATTCAGCGTGGCCCAACCTTTCCAAAGGATCACCAGCAAGACTGATAATTTACAAAAGAGTACTTGAGATTGTTCTGATACCTGATCAGCTCCTATATAAGGGAAGGTTCCACTAGGCTTTTAATATATGAATTCTATACACATGCTTGTTGAATACTGGTCAACCTCCTCCCAGCCAAGAACTCCAATTATCCTCAGTTTGCAAACAGTACTTTCTCACTTCTCACTTGAATTTGATTCATTTCCTTATTATCCTGTCTCAGCTTCAGGTTCTAATGTTTTGTCTTGTCATGGATGAGCAGACTTGGTAATAGTTTTATTAGCAGCTCAGAATGCCCCAGGTCCGGATAGATTCTCCCCTAGTGATTTCTCTTCAGAATAGACTCAGACAATTTTTATCAAAAAATGTATCCCCTTGTCTTCTCTGGAGCAATGACGTATCATTCTGTATTGCACCACAGTAAGTCAGGCTCAGTTTCTTCCATGCTATAGCATACTACAAAAATAGCCAGAAAATGTTACAAGGTGTTCTGTGTGTGGCAAACTGGTGCTGTTGCTGGGGGAACTAACCTTCATTTATGGTATTTCACTTTGTTTCTGAATACTAATCCAGGATTCTTCTGTATATTGTTGTCTTCACAGTTTCCATTGCCAGAATTTCAGGCCTTAGATTCATAGGAGGGTATAATCTCTTTTGAACCAACATGGATTGTCATTATGATAAATTTATTTCTCTGCAAATACCAAAATGACACTTGACATAAGTCAGATAACATCTGACAGGTAACTAGTGGAGGCCAGCTACCTCTGGTTTAATCACCATTGGATTCAATGGCAACAATATTTGCGTTAACTAGAGTTATTTTAAAGACAGGTTCAGATAACACAAACTAAAAATGTGTTTCCTTGTTAGATGAGTTAGGCTACTGTGAAATTATTCCTCCTGTCTCTACAGAGCAATCTGAACAGTAAATAAGTGCCAAGAGGCTTGGACAACAAGCACCACAGGCCCTCAGATACTCAAGCAACAATGTGGGAGTTCAGATAGACAGACAGATAGATGGACCTCAGAGAATCTTGTGTTGATGTGGTGGTATTCATGAACCAAAAGAGCAGCCCCCACACAGCCTGAAGTGAGTCAGGCTGATTATAAAATGCAAGGGATGCAGCCTCCCACATCTGACTCTAAATTCCCATTCGTTCAGCTAAAAAAATATTCTTCGTTTGCCTAATCTAGTTTAAAGATTGTTAAGCACTTCTGTGGTCAGTGTGAGCCATAGCAAAGCATGCTCAAGCCTTTAGACAATGCTGTTTACTGGATTAGGTAGGAAAAGATTTTTTGAGCCATCTCAGTGGGAATTAATTTTTAAAAAAGGACATGAATCAATGTGTCTAAGCAGCAGAAGCAGACTGGAGAGCCAGAAAGACTCTATGAGGAAAGCTGCAAAGGATTGTTTGCATAGAAAACCTGGGAGGAAGAATGTTTTGGGGACATTTGGATGTGGAAAGGTAAAGAGCTACTCAGATCTGGAGGGAACACAAAAGAAAACCATGGGGCGCTCTGGTTCATGAACTGAGTGGAAATATCATTTACATGAATGGCTTCCCTATACGTTTTGTCAGGTTGCCATTAGCACTTTTCAGTAGCCATCCTTCAAATTGGAAAAAATGAACATATTTCAAGACGTATTAAATCCAGGCTGAACAGCAAGATTAAATCAGGCTGCACTTCAAGGAACGATGTTTGAGAGCAAAAGTACTTCATTCCCTTCAACTCACACTGCTGAGAAAGTGAAAGAACATCACAAACATAATGCCAGAATACATTACGTACTAGTAAGTCAAAAACAAAATAATTTTTTGCTTACCTTCCATCCTCCATGACCAGTCCAATGACTTCTGAGTTGGATCAGAAATCTGAGTTGGGTCAAGGCATCGCAATCAACTCCACAACCTCCACTGCCACATGCACTCCTCCCTCATAGTGACTCTCTCTGCTTCACTCATAGCCAGTCTTACTTATATACATGCAGGGACTGTGATTTGGAGAAAACGTACTATAAAAGGCAGTGCAGGTTTAAAAGCTGTATAGTAATAAAGGCACCAACGGCTGAAGAAGTAACTGGCAAAAATAAGATGTACTTTGAGAGACATACTTCTGTAGTCCTTAGTCAAATCTTATTTCTGATTCTGTTTTGTCCCATTTCCATTTAATTATGATTTTGGGTTGTATCCCTCTAAATCTGCACTTCATTATTACCACAGCATATCTGGGCTTTTTTGAATGGTGCTAACTGGCATCCTTGCTGGCAGTCTCAACAAAAAGTCCAAAGACTGAATGTGCATGGAGAATGAATTGTCGCCTTCTTTGAAATTGTCCTTCTTAAATAGGGCAGAGACATGGTGGAGAAGCAGGGTTGGTGATCACTGGTGATGCCAAACCTACTCCCTGGAGGCAGGCTGAGGATGTTATTGTGTATGGACCTCTTCCTGCTAGCAGCCCACCAGCCAGCCATCAGCCAAACTCCACTCAGGGTCCTCGCACACAGCAGTTTGCAGGACCAAAGTGTAGGTGAACAGTGGACTTCACCCTTACAGGGCTGTTAATCTTGTCATTTTTAAAAGTACTCAAACATACAATTAAAATATAGATGTCCAAATACCTGCCGCCTTCAGTTTCTGCTGCAATATAAATTGGATGAAGTCCCATTCATATGGAAATGTAAATGCAAAACATAAATCTAAAAGGTGAAAAAAAATGGTCAGCTTGGAAAAAGATAACGTTTTTCATCTGTGTAGAAGATAATGATACAATATTCAAGTTTTCCACTCTAAAGGTAATATTTTTTGTCTAAGTCAACATACTTTACCATTTTTAAACTTTTCTCATCATATTTTTGACAGCAGGTTTTCCAATTTTGACAGCTTTTAAAAAGTAATTTTAACAGACGAGTGATTTCTCCTCTCAGCAAAGTCAGATTATGTGAAATGTCAATGTAAAAACTATATACTGTGACACATAATCATTTTTCATTGAATTTACTTATTAATTTTACTTGCTATTGCTAATAAAATGTAAGTGCTTAGCTAATTGTATTGCTTATTTAAATTTTTTAAAGGAATGTATTTTAAAATTGCTTTTTTTTCTGACTACAAAATTTCTCAGAGGCAGCTATAATTTGTCACCCTTCCAATTTATTTAAGGAAGAAGAATTACTATCACAATTGATATTCCCAGCTGAGCGGCCAAAGAATGAATCAGCAGGAAGAGGTTAAACCAGCCTTTTACCCATAAGGGTGGGCTCTTTAATTTAAAGGTTGGAGCATATCTGCAGAATTTTACAGGAAAGTTTTTTTAGACATGGTGCATGTACTCCATAGAAAGCTGCAGACTTTTGTTATCTATGCTATCAGTTGAGCACCTTCAGTAAGAGTGAACTCAGCAAAGAGGGGGAAAAAATCAGAAAGGGAATGGACAGCTCAAAGTTTTCCCTTCTAAATCAAACTCAGCTCAAATGAGGCATAAATGAGTTCGACTGACTGCTACCTCCAAAGGAATACAGTAGTTCTAAATCTAAGTTTTCTGTTTCTGTGCAGTGAGTTTTATTTCTAATTTTCTACACCAGAAATCCAAAAGGATTATCTATATCTACTTTATATGTCTAAATGCAAGAAAAAACCCCAAAACCAAACACCTCACACTCTCAAGATCAGTACTATAAGTAGAGTGTGTCTTCAAAGCCTTCGGGACGTAAGCCCAAAGTCATGGATTCACTGCAGTTTCACACACCTGTAAGAAAGACTGGAATGCAACCCCAGCATAAAACTCTTTCTTTAGTTGTCTCACTTCATCCAGCAAAATACTTTAGTGCCTGAGAGAAAGTGGCCAGATAAGAGAAAATTAATGAGAAATAAAGATTTTCTCTCTTTGTTAGCCCTTAAACCTTCAAAAAATCTTATGAAGTAAGGGGTATGTCTCATAGGAGGAAAAAGGCTCAGTGTCAGTATTTTCACTTATGTGTCATTACGATCTATTTTGTATTCCATTTTGATCCATCCACTTCATATGTCGCTGGGCCAAAAGTATGCTTGCGTTCGAAACCACTGACAAACCTACCATGATGTAGGCTGCTCCTTCACAGCATTAACGTAAAACAGTTCTAAATCAAGCAATGTTCAATTATCCCTGAAAGTACAGATGACTTAGTTCTTCGTTAACGTAATTGTTTTCCAGCAAAAGTGAAATGTGCTGTATGCAAATTAAATAATACCAAGTGTCAACACTTAAAAGAAATGCTCATTTAGCTTCAGTAGAGATTTTTTGTTGCAAATTTTGTTCATTTATTTTATAAGAAATGGTGTTTGTCTTAATTTGTTCCAAACACAATACGATTGTGAGACACAGTGCCTGCTGGCAAAGTTGGAATTGCTGTCAGCAGGAAATGGCAAACTAATAATAAATGGTGGTAAAATATTTATGTTATAGTTTACTGGGAAAATGAATGCCAGTTTCTATTTCATTCCCGCTTGAGACAGTACACAATAACATAGTTGTTTTTCAAAATAAGTGGATAGGATTCTAAATGCTGTGGTGACTTATCTTGTAACCATCAGCTGGGAAAAAAAAAAGACGACTTTATAGAAATAGAGCCTTTTACTAGCTCCAATTTAAGAAATTTTAACTGGGAGTACGTAGTGCAGTAATTAGTAGCATCTCACATTCAATGTCACTGGACACTAGTCTGATAGATCAAACGCTTGTGTATGTGGCCTACTTACTCAGTTGCTCACTCATAATTTTCAATAACAGCGCTGTTCTCATACAGGGAGGGGTGGTCCAGAGCCACTAGAGTACTCTGCAGGATGGTGATGTTCAAGTACAACACTGTGTTTATGTACTCCCCAAAGTGTATCAAAGCTCAGATCCACAGAAATAAAAGAAAAGTCAAACAAAACAAGCATTAGACTGCGTAAAATAAGGTATGGACAAGGCAAACAGGTGAGGCATTGTTTAGGTGGCTAAGGTAGATCGATATCTATGCTTGCAAGCCAGGAATTCTGCCTGCTTTCCTCTGGCACTATGCAGATCATCTTACGGCCTACAGACAGACTGTCGCCTAAACCCAACTGACAGACAACCTATTTCACCCTTGCAAAAATCATACCCATCTTCATTCTTGCGGTTCAGGAGGGAAAATTAAAAGCCCCCATGCCTGTGCAAAGTCACGCTGAAATGTATGCATAAAACAACATTGCAGCTAACCTTTTTTTAAATTTTATTATGTTAATCACACAATGAAAGCAGTTGAGTTTTCTATTTCTTCAGTTACCAATGACAAGTCCGTGCATTTTGCCTGGGCTGGCTTATCAAAGCACACTGCAGTAGTCTTTCAGGGTTTGAAAAAGATTCATATGACAGGTTGATACTGTTCCCTCCTTTCTCTTCAAATGATCTGTTTTATTATCTGAGATGTTTTGTGATTTGAGACACAGAGGCATCAAGAAGCTCTGACTACACATCCTGATAGCACAGATCGTTAAAGCCCTTTCCCCTTCAAAAATATGTTTTAATTTCAAGCAAGTTAAATTAACGTATGGTCAATTTAAAGAACCACTGGACTCCTTCAGTAAAACCTTGAAGACCACCAGCCAGATAACCTGGACCACAGCTATGAAGGAGAACCATGAAGTACTTCATTTCCAGCACCAGAACTTCCTATGGAAAACCTGCCTACAGGAGGGGATAAGCTGTAAATCATGCCAGCTTCAATACAGGAGAGACCGTTCCTGCAGCATGCATCTTTTAGGTCTCAGATACACAGTATCATAATTTGAGGTTGGGGAAGGAAGTGAGGATAAGAATACCTTTTTAGACCCTTAGAGAAAGCATCATTTTTGCTTTTATTAAAGATGTTAGTACAGATACTACATTCTGTTCACTTTTTAAATTGAAAATCCCATGCTTTTTTCCTCATCTCTGAACTGATTAGCTATTAAAATAGAGTTACAATTTCAAAATAATGTCTATTTCCCTATTTTAAGGAGGTAAAAAATTCAGCTTTAATCTCCAGAGTGTAAAAGGTCACCTTTGTAGACTGATACATATCATATCTCTGAGTAATGAGAACAAGCGTGCTTTTCCTCAGTGCAGCAACCTTAGTTACTCTTATATTGCAACCATTTTCCTGCCTTACCTTTCTTTATGGCAGAGGAAATGTAATTTACTTGTCAGATTGAAATGTTTGATATAAATCTTTAGCCTTTCTTTCAAACAAGTATTTCTGAAACATTATATTATAAACAACTGGCATGTTTAATTAAACAACTGCTTTATTTTCAGCAGCAGAAGAAGGTATGATTATATTAATTGAATAGTAGGACCTGTGACCAAATTTAAAGAAAACATTTTCAGCTCAACAAGGAGGTATGATTATCTTAATTTCAAAGCAAGACATGTGACTAGAATTGAAACAAAATATGTAAGTCTCTGTCTTTACAATTATTAAAAAATATTTTCATTGTAAAAAAAGTGAATAAATGCAGTTTACAAAGTGTACATTCCCATGATAACTCTTGCTTCAAATCACAAGCTGGCTAACAAAATAAAATTAGTTAAACAGAAGTCCTAGAGCAATTTATTTCTATGATGAAGACTGTTTTAACTGAACCACAATTTTATCATGTTTACTGGTACTTTTGAATTAAAATACTATGTTTCTACAAATGCATGATAGTAAATCTTCCCTATATTTTATAAGCTTATTTTTCCAGCAAGGCAAAGAACCAACGCTTAAGCTCGCATGGCTTGCTCACATAAGAAGTCCATTTAATATAAGTGATTTCACCGGCATGACTGAAGGAGTAAAATTTCACCTAAATTGAATAACATATATTCTTTTAAAAGTATCAATAATATCTATTTATATATAAAACATATTATATATACAAATATGTATTGCTGCTGGGTTTTATTCTGTTGTCTTGAAAAGAGTTTCTGTCATTTCCTACGTATATTTCATGAGTAAATTTAAATGACCTTGATTTCCTATGAAGAGAAACAAGTTACAAGGTGTTAATAGGAGAAGGAGTGAGACACAAAAAATAATTTTTTTTTAATCTTCTTTTGCTTGTTTGAAATAAAGAAAAGCAAGACATGCATAATTTAAATGCTTATGACCAAATGAAATTATCAATGAAAAAGGAAAAGCTGTTAAAGGAAACATACATTGAGTTATGATCCTAATTACCCATGTTTAGATATGTTTATTTAGGTAAACAGATGAAATATTTTTGATCCAGATGTGACAATTTCCATGCTGTCATTTACCTTGCAGAGATCATAGAATTTTTGCTTTTATCACATTCCCCCGAGTACTTTCATGTTTTCGTTAAAAAGCAGTAGTTGAGAAAACATGTCAGATGCTAAGCACAAAATCCACAATGCAGCAACATGGAAAAAATGTAACAACTGTTTTGGAAGAAATGTCTTTAAGTCAACCTACATACAATCTTAAATGACTTGCCAATGAATGTTAATTAGCTTTAAAGTTACACCATGATATGACTTCAAGTGCTAAAGAAAACACTTGCTGATTTAGCTGGTGTATGACCAAAGAACAAAAATTAACAGGTACGGTTTGACAAATTACTATAGGTAAAGTTGTATTGGTATTTGGGATGGTTACTCCAGCGCTAGCTAGAAATTAAGGCGAAGGCTAAATAATGTCCACAGGCAAGTTGTGATCATTAAAGATGTGGGGTTTTTCTTAACAACTGACTTAAAATGAAGCTTATACTGAAGTGCAAAAAAAGTCACTGTCTGAGACTAGAGAGTTTCTCTTCTTATAAAAAACTTCATATTTTATTCCTGCTGTAGCTAGTAAGACTCCTCAGGGATTTAAGTTGAGTATATTATACTAGTTCATTGTATCATTATCCAGCATATCTAATAGTTTGTAGGGTGCTCATTAAAAATATTTCCAGTCACAATTAAGTTGAACATGAACCTTGTTTAAGTAACCTAAAAACATGAATAAGTGTCAAAAGTATTATGTAACTATTTTGTATAGCAATGTTCCTTTGTCAGTTATGGACAGTAGACTACTTCCCTCTAATTTATTTACCTTTATACACGCAAGTGCAATATAAAAGGGCAAATCTTCCCATCCTCTCACACAGGAATTGCTTAGATGTCAGTGGAATTATTCATGAAAAAAGTTAATGAAGTTTAGTGCAAGATTTTGAATTGTTAATTTACTTTGGGGGAAAAATATATATGGGTTAACAAAGATGAATTTTTCATTTTCCTGATAATAGGAGATTTCCTTAGAGCTTTCCATGACATATCTCATCAAGATTCATCATTCTGCAAAGGATATAAAGAAATCAAAAGTAAGCATTCACATTTGCTAATATATCTTGTGAAGTCTGTTGAAGAGAAATGAGAGCAGTCTTTATTGTTGTGTTTCTGTACAAGGCTGAGCAGACAGTCAGCACTAAATAGATAAATGAAAACAACTGGTTTGCAGGAGATGAAAGAGACAACAGAAGTAACAGCGCCAAACTCTTCTAATATTTCTCTGCAATGTATCTTTCTAGTTAGAAAGTCCTTCCACTCAATCTGTAAAATACTTTGCTGATTCAAGCTACATATTTAACTAATGACTCTTCTTTACTTCTACCGCTATCATTTCAGCCCTTTACTTTGTCCCTCCTCTTTGTTTCAGCCCTTCCCTCCCTCTCTCTGTGTGTCTCCTCAGCTGAATTTTGCAGTTGTTCCTGAATCAAGCTCAACCTTCTTCTCTTTTGAGAAAGGAAACCACTTCTGTTAACACCTGTGATCCCCAGCCTACATGTGGTGTTGACAAGAAAAGGAAAGTCAGCCACTGGCTTTTGTGCCTATCACCCCAAAAGCCTCCTCTGCACTTTTGTTTAAACTATGATACTGAAAATCGCTGATCTTCATAGGGCAATATGCTTTGGTCATTCCTGCAATTCAACAAATTGTGGCTGCTCTTTCTACCTTTAAAGAAATTTAATAGCAGTTTAATCTGTTTTTTGCTGCAAACTGTGTCCCTGCTTCTTCCTGATGGTCAAAGTGACTAATCCTGAGGAACCCCTGTAGCATCCACTCCCTTTCGCGCACCATGTATCTTGGATAATTGGATGGCCTCCAATCCTCTGTCCTGAGCTCCATAATTTGGAAAGGTAAATAAGAATGAGTGATACTGAGCTGATCTTCCAAACTACACACATGTTCACAACTGAAGTTTCTCAGACTTTTAGGACATCACCAGCAAATTTTAGTCTTTTTCTAACTTACTTTCTCAGTTTGAATTGTAAGAATTTCAGGAAAGTCACCATATCTTCTTGTCGTTTTTATAGTGCCTAAGCCAACATCCGTGTACCTCAGTAGTATTCTAGGCATCTTACAAGCAGCAGCAGTTCAACACAGAGAAAGCAGCATATTTTCCATTTCTCTGTTGCACCTGGGACAACTACCTTCATCCTGCACTCAACCAAAAAACCAACTATGGGTTTTCATTCTTGTCCTTCTTTCTCCCTGCAAATCAATACAGTTGCTTAATCCTAGTAATCCTCTTGCCTTGCCTTTTACTCTCCACCACTACAGTTAGAAATATGTTAATATCTCCATTGTCTTTCATTGCACTGATTACTACCTACTTCATCTGGATTTCTGTTCCGTCTTTTTCACCATCTGTTGGGAAAGATTCCTTTCTCTACAGTCCTTCAGTCTGACTTTCCACATAAAATTAAAGTCACCTGCCCTCTTCTTTGAGGCTTTTCCTAGCAACATCCCACCTGTAACTACAATCCCGTACCATGCCTCTCCCCAGTCACACTCCTTGCTGGCTCAGTTATGCCACAGTTTTCTGACACTGCTGCTTCTGCCTACAACTTTGTATCTGTCCCATGGTGCCAGCCTCCTTTTTGGACCCATTTTTCAAAGAGTCCCCTGCCAGCTTCACAAGCATTTGTTCTCATTGCATTGCTTATCCCTTGCAAATACATGGAGTGAAAAAGACTCCACGTCAGGCTTTTGACTTCCTTTTTTTGCCACTTTTATAGCTTTTGTCTTGCCCATCTACTTAAACTGAAGCAACCTTGGGACAATAAACCAAAATATGTAGTTCCAAAATAGAAGCCAAAGGTTGGTTTATGTCTGAGCAAATGTGCTTTCCAAGAAATGTAAGTTCTATGTCTGTTGTAACCTGTACTTTAAAACCCAATAACTTCATTCTGTTAAAATACATGTAGATAATGTAAATACTTAAAGTTCATGGACATCACTTTTGATAGTCTGCAACACTTACAGATATAAAGAATCCATCCTTCAAGTCCTTGTGCTGATTCATCCTGTGTGTAAAGAGCAAGCAGCTAAATGGACTTATAAATGCAGAATGACTTCCTAGCTCTCCGAAATGCAGAATAACTTCTTAACTCTCCTAAATACAGGATAACTGTAGAATCAGATCTGTGGAGTGACATTATAACTTTAGCTTGGATCTTTGACTTAGTGATCAGTTTTCTGCTTAAGTTCTAGTGTTTTATGTTATTCCTTAGAAATCTTCGTTTCTAAAAGAAATCTGATCATTCTGAAATTTAAAAATTTAAATATAAGGAAGTTCCATTAATTTAAGATTCCATTCATATTATTAGAACATGCTTTCTTGAAGGCAGGGATTGGTTTTGGTCTAGGGAGGGTAAGATGTTCTCTCCTGGAAGGGTTTCTTGTTATGGGTCAGTATTTTCCTTTATTTTACACAGACTTCTAGTGCCAAAAATGGCTTGTTTTAGAAAGACAGGATTTCCCAATAATTTATTATTCCTGCATTAGCCATTCTCTGTGTTCCACGTTTGCAGCTAAGCAAATGGAAAACTAACTGAAAACATTCTGTAGTGATTTCTGAAGATAATTATGTGTATAGCAATCCTGTGGCCATTAAACAATCCTGCTGGCCATAATATAATCTAGTCAATGGTAGATGCTGAGCCCTGCCAAACAATAACCCAGAGCAGAACTAGAAGGAAAAATACACCACTTTCCATCTTTTTGAAACAGAGTGCTAACATTAGGCTCAGCTGTATGCAAAAAAAAAAAAAGCTGTAACTGATAGCTAAAGAAAGGAAAGCATTGATGGGGCCTGTGAAGGAATTCCGCCCTTCTTAGTAAACATAAAGAACATTTAAAGATAGTCCCTGAAATAACCATAATACAGTGAATCCAATGGCAGAGACCGCATGGATGAGAGATACACAGGAAGCCTCCACAGCTTCCCATTTCCTATGGAGCTCAAACCTTTCTTACTGCAATGGAAGATATTTGTCTTCCAACAGCTTTGGTTGTTAGGTAAAGAGCTGTTGGCATTACTCAGGTCTATTCAAACGATTTGGTCTGAAGAATCTCTAGAAAAAATGTCATGTAAATATTAGTTCAAATTTGAATATGAAAATCAGTTTGACTGCATTTGTAACCAGTCATACTTTATTTGACTTTTTTTTTCCTCATCTAAATATGTCTTTCCATTGAAGCCAAAATGTTTCATTAAAATGTGTCAGTTTTAATGAAGTTTTCAATGGGAATGTTCTAAATATCCTGGCTTGTCTATTTAGTCATTTCCTAATGAGAGAGTGAAACAAAGAAAGGGTTGGAAAGATAAATACACACACAAAAAAAATCTGTCTTTTTTTGGCCCCAAAACAGATATATGCAATTTTATGACATAAAAATGTTCCAAAGAGTTTTGTTTTCTTTCCAGTGTGGAACAAAAAGACAACTCAAACCATACATATTTTCACAGACTGGGAAATAACATGTTGCCCTTAAATTAACTCTAGGTATGACATTTTGTGTTTGCTTCCTGCAAACAATACAGTAGGTCTGTAATAGGGAATACTTAGGAAAATGTTTTTCAGATTGAATTCTTTAGTAGACCCAAAGGCAAATTCCAGTTGCCTGTAATTTTTAGGTCTACAATTTTTTACATATGTTATGTTGGCCTATATAAATCAGCTCTTTAGAGGAAAGAAGCAGTACTTACAAATATAACAAACCAGTACCATATATACCTGTACCTCAGATGACTCTGAGGATTATGCTCCATTACATCTCAAATAATATGTCAGCTATATTGACTGTATGTGTATGAGGTATCAGTTATATTGCATGCAAATATATTTTAATTTCACATTTATACTGGTTTCTACAAATGTTTTTTTATTTAAGGAGTAAAAAAATCAGTTTTGAATTTTCCATTGCTGGATAAGATGGAACTGAAAGGAAGTAATCCCTATAAGCGCAGTTAGCCATTAAATAGATGCAAGGGTGATATGATTTTGCCTTGGTCAGCCCAAGTTCCCTGAAATTCAGGCAGTTGTGACTGGTCTTCCTGCCCCTCGGGAACTACGGTGTGAACAGGTGCTTGCTGCAAACTGTGTCCATGGTTCTTCACAATGGTCAAGGACATTAAAGGTCCAAGGAACATCTATGCCCTCTGCCAAAGTATGTCAAAAAACACTTCACCAAATCTTAGGATTAACTTAATTTAGGATTTACAGTAGAAGGTCAAAAGCTAGAATTAAGATGTGTCAGAGGCTGAGAACAAATGTCACAGGTTCCTGTAGTAATAATTTTAATACTTTAAATAAAACTCCCAGATAATCCATGAAATACAATCATATTCCTCATTACAAAAGGAGACAAAAAAACTATTCATTGGTCCCTTTAGTCAGATCTGGGGAAAAACAATCTTCCTAGTTGAAACTTGGCAACTGGTTTTACCTCAAATCCACGACCGTGACATGTTATGGCTTTTGAAAATGAACCAATACGGCATGCTTTTGTGTCATTACTCAGATTTTCAGCTGAGGTAAGCTAGCATAATATAGACCTATCCATCCTGAAAATAAGAGCACAAATAAATTCACATAGCTTACTTAATTAACTAATACAATGCAAATTGCAAATTGCCAAAATTCACGACAAACAGGAAGGGTCTATAGACTGAGGATTGTCCACTGAAGTGATTTACAAATAATTTTAAAGGGTAAAAGTAGTAGAGAATTTTGTAGCCTGTGTGCAGACAATTGGAGAACAGAAAAAAAAGCAAAATTTGACACATCAATTATTCATTCTATGTTGATCACTTTAGTTGATACTAGAGTAGAGACAATTTCTATAAGCTTTTCATACTGCAGTGATGTAAGGCACGCACACAGCATAGGAATGAAGGAAGGCCATTTGTTGGCCTCATCTTTTTTTTTCACTCACAATCGTGTAGAGATTCTTTGGACTACCCACACTGTTTACAAGGTGGTACATGTATCGCGTATAAAACATCTGTGAAGCACAATATCTGCTAAATGTTAGTCAAGGATCGCTTCCTTTCAAAGTGATTATTGATCCACTGTTAAAACAGCTTATAAAAACAACCATTTGGGAAAAGACTTACAACGTTCTACTGCTATTCTGTTACAAATTTTAAAGTTATTTTTAGAGGAAATTTCAAGATTGCCAAATAATTTTTGATCTAATTACAAATGCCTATAAATCTAGGAATAAAACAGTATTGGTATTATTTATATTTCTATAGAAAGGAAAGATAATGTCCAGGACTGGCTTTTAAAACTATTAATGAGCCCTGGCAATGCGAAAAAGAGATGGATTAGGTAGATGTAATGAGATATGATTAAAGGGTTTAGGCACTGAAGGGTGTTGGAGAAATTCTTTTCAGAAGGAGTATAATTAGTGTCTGATAAAAGTACTTAGTAGATGAGATTTTTGAAGAAGAAAGGTTAAGATAAACACATACCATATGACAAACCTGTTTAATTTTTTTCCTTTGGTTCTTTGCGTACTCAATAATCTGTTGAAATTTTATACATAAATAACATTTGTGAATACTTGATGAAACTTCACAAGACAATTAAAGGGGGTTTAATTGCCAAACATAGAAAGCAATGTTGAAATGTCCTATTGCATTTCCATTATGCATTTCTCTTTTGATTTATGGAACTTAGATAATAATATGCAACCTTTTCCTGAAATTAAACAAACAAATGAACGTCTTAAAAAGCAAACTTTCTGGAAGTTGCTTAGCAACTTTCAAAGCACTTTTTATTAAATTGGAAGCTACTTATTTTAGCTTAGGTTTTAAAATATGCAACAGCCTAAAGCAGACCATCCCAGCCACCTTTATATAAATCCTGGACAGAGATGCTTTTTTGTCCATTTGGCCAATAATATTTTGTACACTTTAAAATATCGCTTAGAATGAGATATCAGGCCTTCGGTGCTCCACTTTTAAGTGTGAACCTTCAGTCCACAACTGGAGTTTGAAATATGCCAAATGTTAGTCCAGTTAGAGCACTCATAGATGAATGGCGGACGAGTATATTAGATACTTAGGGATCCAGAAGAGAGGTTCACCATTAAGGGTCATTCTGAGCATACATATGGTCATGCATCAGTGTAAGGAACTTAGCCTGTGAAACAAGAAAAACTGAAATAACAAGAGCTGCCCCCCGTGCATCTGGGGACTTCACACTGGAGGAGACCTACCGCATCATGATCTCCAGTCTCTATTTTCAAGACCAGCAGTGATGAATTCCCCTCTTGTTTCCTTGCCCTTACGACACACTATCTTTTCTACAATAGTTCACTGCAACAGAAGATTGTTCAGGATTTGCAGTATTTCAATAGTCCTTTCGTACTCATGACTTCATGAGGAGAATAATTAGTAAAGCTTAGCATTGGAAGCTCTAGCCTGACACATGGTTCTGAAATACCTTCTCTGAAAGCTAATTCAGGCCCATGTGCCAAGGGAATCTGCCTCAACACGGCTGCTTCTCCACATTCGATCACTGAGCAAAGGAACTGACTTGACAGTACCAGAGCAGAAAATCAAAACTGCAAGCCTGAGATCAGCCTTTGCATGGAATCCACATGTTGGTAGCACTAGCCTTGTTTCAGTGCAAAGGAGTAAACCATGATCATCTTTCTTATCCTCGAAAACGTATCACCTTAAAGGACCACCACACATGAGGAGCAGCTTTTCTTCTTCTGCCCACGTACAGGAACGTCCGTTGTTTCTTATGACAGACTTCCTATTGCACACAGCACGTGTGATCCTCGAGTCCCTACATGGCATGGAGCCTGGTCCCACTTACGGAAAAATGCACAGTTATACAAAGCAGTCTCTAAATCATTGGCCAAATTATTCAAGTGTACTTCTTATTCAGTACATAAAACCAGTTCCCACTAGGCATCTAATCTATCCAAAGAACATTTGAAATCCCTACAAGGTGCTGAGTTCAAGTGTCTTGCAAAACTGCCCCAAAAGACTTACCGTTATCAACGAACAAATAAAAAAAAAACAAATAATGCAATTGGCAAAGAGCTTCTGTCCCTAATAAGCAAAGTACATACAAGTACATACATCCAGACTTGAGGATTATTTTCATGAAGCTAGATATGGGCAAGGGGAGCAGTACTTTTGTGCTATTTCAATAGTAGATCAAGATCTTAAAAAGAAATCGAATAGATAATTTGTCTCATGACTTCAGCAGTTTATACAGATCCTACCGATTAATTAATTAATTAATTATGAGATTTGTAGGTCCTCCAAACATCAAGCAGACTTTTCAATAGAAGTGAATGCAGGGTCCTATTCTAGGTGCCAGAAGGAAGCTTCAAAGTCATTCCTGATCAACAGCCCTAAAAGAAGATTGAAAAACTCCATTTCTTGGCAATAATATGTTACTTCTGAAGTGTAATGATAACACTCTATACTCAACATTGTTCAGCATTGTCAACATTGTTCATTGCTGTTTCTTTTTCAGCTTCAGATAAATATGATGCCCCAAAAAATCTGAAATAACTGATTTTTTAAATGAGTATCCCAAGCTAGTATGCTAATTGGGCTTATGTTTTTGTGAAGGTATAAATTCTAAAAATGTACAGATGAAAGATGCTGTTAGACCATCTATTCCCTGTCAATGAAAGGACATTCTTCAGATTACATTATTCTCTAGATTTTTTGCAAACTTGGCATCAAATTGTTAGATTCATGGGGCTTCCAGCATTTACTTGAAGAACCTTTTTCACCAGATTCTGTCAATTCATCAATCGGGAATATTTCAAGAACATTCAAACCTAATTTTTATGGTTTTTTAGTGTTAGTCTATTTCTGCCAGTGATAATCCAGGACCATCAGGCAAGGAGGCAAAGATTCAATGGACTCCAGAGGAGCAGGAAAGACAACAGAAGTGCTAGGAGCTCTATTGTGTTGCAGGAGGAGAAGGTGAGGAAGTTCTTTGGAGAGGATAAGGCAGCTAGGCCACTTCCTTCTCACACACACTTCTTGTACGCACCCAGTCACAGGACCTCCTTATGGAAATCCTGATGCCCGAATTTCTTCCTGTAAACCAACAACACTGTATTTCATAGTTTCAATAGAGGTCGTGGTGGAGATGTACAGGGAAATCCGGGACATCTTTAGGATCTACATGAAAACAAGGCAGCAAACACTTTTCTGCTTTGCTTGTAGGGGCACGGATGTGTCAAAAACTCCTAGAGGCATTGACAGAGGTGGCTTCATGTTCTGCAAAACAGAGACAGCGCTCAGACACCCATAGACCTGCACTATTTTCTGCTGTCACCTGTCTGGGTACTACAAGCTGCAGCCTGCTCCATCTTAGGGGTAGGAATTACATAGGCTGGAAATCAGTAGTACCACCCTGCTCTGTAAAACACTTCCACTTGCTTGTCTTCACTGCTGTTAGCACTTCTTTCCTCTTCATTTTCTCTTTTTTCTTCATATGGTCTTAATATTGCTGTTGCTGTTGTTGCTGATGCTGCTGTTCTTCTTGAATCAGGAACAAAAAACGTGACTTTTCCCAGCTCTCCACTTTTTTGCAGTTTCTGCACCCCTCAGACTAGTGGCACAGCCTCCAAAGCAACATCTCTGGGCCTTTCACTGGCAAGTCTTGAAGATGCGGTACAAACACACCGCAAAGAGAAAGAAAGGAGCTTGCCTATAGGTACTCTGCACTTTTCACTGAGCTCATTTTAAGCTGGCAGAAACCGTCTGCAGTGTTTGAGTGACAGAATTTACCCTATCGAAAATGGAAGTCGGTGGAGAGGAGAGGAGCATCAGAAACATAACGAAAATCTTTAGTAAAGATGTGGGGGGTCGTCCTGTTTGGAGGGAAAACTGTGGACTAAGGCCTGCTGGCCTTAAATGCTTTAGGTGTTTCTGCAAACAGAGAACTGAAACCCATCATTGATTTGATTTTGTTACACAGGGAGATTATGACTAATATTTTCTGCTATAGAATTGCCAGTGTGTGTGGTTTAGTGTTCCCTATGATTGTTATGCACTGGTTCATTATTTTCTTTAAATGTGAACTTAGAGGGAGTCTCTTCTGCTGTGTTCTCACTTGCTTTTTTTTTTTCTTTTTCCCCTAACTACACTCAAATAGGTTCTACTTCTAGGTGAAAGGAGTATTTCCCTCCTCCCCTCTCTCCAGAATAAAAAGTGGCTCTTCTGAGTATCAGTCTCCTTCAGGAAGGTCTCTGCAATCTGTTGAAGATTAGGGACACATTGTACGCAGGAAGAAAGTTGTCAGGGATTAGATCAGGCGGGGGGGGGGGGGGAAACACCACGCTGATCTGAGAGACTGCAAGGCATCCGGCTCCTTCTGTGTCAGGGAAGCATGTATCTTTTCCCCACTACTTTTAAGGAGTTGAAATAACTATTTGAAAAATAAGGAAAATCGCTCCTCACCTCAGGCTTAAAACAATACTGAGATTTAAGCACCCATCATTCTGAGCTGAAGCTTTAGGAAAATATTGGCCCCCTTTTCACCTCTCAGACTGTCAGAAAATTCTTTGCATGTTCTGTTTCAGACAACCCCACAAATAATGGATAGTTCCTTTCAGAAATTGCCAGTAACACCCCATTCTTCCCAGGTTTTCAGAGCTCACAGTAGTGGCTGCATAGATGAGGCCATCACGAGCCAGAGACATCATCAGCACAGAACACTCTGCTATTTATTTAGACTCTGAAAAAGAGCCTTCTTGCTTATGTTCCTAAAATAATTAAAATGCATCACTTAAGTTCCGATTTGCTCAAAAAAAAAAAAAAAAAAAGGCGTGGGAGCGTAAATGTTTTGGCTCTGAGCTGACAGTAAATATATCTTCATATCATGTTTTTATTTTACCATTTTTAATGTATCTATCCTTCCTAGCCCCTTCCCCTCCCCCATTAATTCCCGAAGTGTTTGAAAGAGCCCTGGAGCTCACAGTGTTCTCTCTCCCCTCTTTGCAGCGGAAGATCAAATGTATTACTTTCCCCCTTTGCATGCCTGATGACGGGATAGAAATATTGGTTCAGCCGAGATTTACGGGCCTGCGTCTGCAAGGGGCACACGGGGAGAGTGCGGCAGCAGCCCCCGCTGCGTGAAGCCGGAGGAGGCACTGCTCATGGGGGACAAGCCCCGGGGAAGGCGAGCGCCGGGCGCCCGTCCCCGCTGCCGCTGCGGAGCGGCGCGGAGCTCTGCGCGGCGGGGCCGTCCGAGGCAGCCAGCCCGCGGCAAGGCTGCGCATCATCTGTGGCCTGGGATCAGGCTTACCCCGCGCCTGTGCGGGTGTCGGGTTTGGTTTGGGGTTTTGTTGTTGATTGTTGTCGTTTGTTGGTGGTTTTTTAACTCGCGAAGCAGGTCGTGGGGGCATTATCCCAAATTCCTGCACTGCTGGCTGGCTACAGCGGGAAAGGAGTTTCTTGGATTAAACTAGGGGAAAATATATATATATATAAAAAAATTTAAATCTTCGTTCCCCTCGAAAGCTAAGAGATGTCTGCTATTTGCACGTTGTGCAGAGAAGCCAGCTCGGGATTTAAGAAGGGTGACTCCAGCACTGCTGGTGATGTTCATTTGCAATTCCTACACACTGGCTATTATGTACAGTGAACTAATCCTGCCTTGCCTTGGAAACAGAGCTTCCACTTAGCTCACGGCGCTCCTCAGATTTCCTGTATAAGAGAGCCGTTGTTTTGCTGGGATTTTATGATTATTAATAATATTACACAGAGACCTGAATGCACCCAACACATGTGTTGAACTTTCCTCCTTTTTCTCTTTTTCTGCCCTTTTCTCTCCTGAACTTTTGGGGTCCTGCCGTGCTCCTCTTGCCGTGGGACGGGGAAGCTGGGAGCACCCACATTTCTTTTCTCCTCTCTGTTGCAGCTGCCGGGGGTGAATACTAGACCATAATACTAGACTGCTTAATGGCCAACCCTCTCACACCCTGTATCGGTGTCCGGCCGCGGAGGACCGCCGAGGTTTAATTGCATCCATCTGCTGGCATTTGCTGGAAGGGTGAGCGATATGAGCCATGCTTCACACCAGGGAATTCGTCCCTGGGAGAGCTGCTTCTCCTCGTAGGCAGCCACAAAGTCGGACAAAATTCTGGCAGGCGTGTCTCCGGCCGCTGAACTTAAAGTCCTGAAATCCTGACCCCGCTGAAACGAAGCGAGCCCTTGTCTCTGCGACCCCTTGCAAGCCAAGACTGGCCCCTCCAAGGAAAGAAAACCCAGCGGCTGGTGCAAACAGCCCCCCCGCCCATCCACCCACATTTTCCCAGAGCACGAAGTGCACCCGAAGGCAGGGAGCGACCCCGCAGTCCCGGGCCGGGACAGACCTCGTTTAGTCCGGACCCGAGAGGCTGGAGCGTCTGCTGGCCGCTAAGTCGCATTTAAAGCGTTTATTGGCATTACGGCAATACACGGTCAAAAACAACGCAAGAAGTTAAAGGCTCGGCCACGGCAGCCTTCCCCGCCAAGCCCGAGGAAGAAGCCTGAAATCCGCACAAGTTATCCAAAGAATTAAATAATGTTTGCAATTTTAGTGGGTTTTGGTTTCTGTCATCCCGTCTCTCCCACTTCCCCCCCCCATCCCATCCCCTATCCCGGGGCAGATCTTGTTCCCTACGATTGCACGGCAATTATCGAAGAGCCTGGCTTAACCTCGGACACCTGCCTGGCAGATTTTGGGCCTGATTACTTTGTAAAGTACCGTCCTTCGAGCCGTCTTGGATCCAGATTTCAGGGCGGCATCTCGGAGCGGTCCGGTGGCGCCTCTGGCCCTCGTCGGGGCTCTAGCGCGTTTGACAAATGCAGCCTCCCCTTCTCCCGAGGAGATGATGGACTCGTGTTTACACTCCAGACAGCCACTAACTTCCCCCATCTCTCCCTCCCAACCCCCGCTGCCTCCCCCTCTCCCCCTCCATTTTTCTTTTTGGTTCTAGCGAACAAAAACCGGCATTTGGTGCTAGCACACTGTCCTGTTCTGCTTTTGCATCATGACCACGCAGACCTCATTCATCACGGATCCTTCTCCTGGACAGTTCCCCACTTTAGCTGTCAGGCGTTTCTCGTCACGTCACCTTCTTCCTCCACAGATACCTAATCAGGGAGAGAGCACATCCCAGGCACAGCCGCAGGCAAGAAAGCCCGCCCACCCCCACCCCACCCCCACCCCCCGTGCTCCCTGCGACCGCCCTTCAGGCCCCATGGCTTGGTTTTCCCAGGGCTCAAGAAACACGGGAATAGAGAAAAGGGCCCACCTCTGCAGGACCTGGTGCGAGCGCAGCTTCCCCGGGTCCCAAGCTAAGGGTACCGATTTAGTGACGAATTTCCCCGACCATGACACGATAGTCCCAGACACCTTTCTGAACGGACTGTTCACATCGGTCGCTGCCAAAATACTTGCAATGCTGGAGAACGATGCTGCTGAGATAGTTAACAGCGTCCGAAGGTAGGCTAGGAAATACTGAATGGCTGGTTAGCGGAGAGTGGAAAAGGAGACGCCAAGGACAGTATTTCAGGGGGTCCTAATAAAGCCCCAGTACATCGCCATTTTTCTCAGAAGAAAGGTAGAGATATGAGGGCATCTGTTTAACCCTTCCATTAGTCTTTTAAAAAGCAGGAAATAAGGTACAATCTTTAAATGATAGCTCATGACTCACACAGTTGGTAGCTTTTCAACTATCAGCTACCGCAAGATGTGCATGTAGCATTAAAAAACAAAACAAAACAAAACAAAAAATCACCCCAAAACCACAAAGCAAAAAAACCCAGCAGGAACTGTAGGCCCAAACTCCCATGAGTCACAGTGTTTAATAACTAACTAGGTTCAACTCTGCATGTCTACGTGTGTTTGTATTTCCATTGTCAAAGAGTAAGGGTGTATGTTCTCCACATGTTAGATTTGCAATTTCATGTTGATTTCGATATTCCCTAACGACCCATCCCACAGAGGTGTCTAAAAGCACCTACAGATTATCTCCCATCTCTCTACTACTCTAATGTGACACACCTACCTACATTTTAGGGGTACATCATTTGAGACAGGTTTACAGTTCAACCCTCTCAGCAGACAGGAGGAGAGATCTGCGTGGAATATAAATTCAAGAATGTAATTCTTTCTGAAACAAATAATCTGCTCCCTTTCAAATATAATTAATGTTTTGATAGTGCATTTCTTGTGAGAGAGAGATACAAAAACAGAGGCAACCTCTTGGATCTCTGTTTGTATATTTGCAACAGAAATTTACAGTACCTATCTTGTGAATGTGACAGATAGAGTGTTTTAAACATTTAGAAGTTTATTTATCAGCAGAACTACAGCAGGAAACTGATAGGTCTTTGCTATCCACCGTGCTCATTTTACGCACGTTTTTGTTGCAAAGGAAATTGCAGTTGCAGGAGGAGGGCATTAGTCTTTCATTGGGATGAGAAATCTTTCCTAGCTCTCAGGATGCACCTTGTGCCCTGTTGTGCTTGGGAGGCACATGTCCTTGCGTTTTGTCTTTCCTTCTCCTCTATCTTTCCTCCGTGGGGCTGAGCCTACCTCCCTTTTTTCGCCCGCAGTGAGTTATGGAAAACAGTGGGAACAACATTTCGGTTTTGACAGTCTTCAGCGTTCGGACTGGTCCGGGCAACGACGTGTTTCAAGTCATATAGTCTGAACAAAGCCATGTTTGAAAATGCCCAGAACATTTGTCAGATGCTTGTTAAATACTGTTATATGATCGTATGGCTCATTAGTTATAGATCCGCTACCAAATCCAGCGGGGCTGAGTTATCTTTTTTTCCTTCTCCCCCTCTTTTCTTCTCTCTCTCTTTTCTTTCTAACACCGGTTTCAGAGAAAGGTACGCAAAGGCGATTCTGCCGCGCTTAGGGACACGAAACGGAACAATATATGTTCTGAATGCCTCCATCGTTCCTAAAGCCCAACACAAAATTGCGTTTGTGAAAAAAACTCTGTGTTTTAACTCCAAATACTCCAAACGCTTGAGACCAAAGCCATCTGGATACTCCTATCCAGTTCAAGAATGGCCAGATTCGACTTCCACCAGTATCAAAAGTAAATTTCCCATTCGTATCACTGGAAACTGCATTGGGTCCCTATTATGTCTATAGCCTAGCAACACATTTTGGCATGCCGTTTGTTTTCCAATGTCATATTATTTTTGAAAATCCGAGTATTAAACGGAACCGTGCTATGGAGAAATTTTATAAAGCATGGGTTTCCAGCTGGGGTTGCCTTGCCTTGCCTTGCTCAAACCGATATTTTCAAAGAAAGGGAGGACATATCTGAAAATTACTTTTCACAGAGAGAACCAGACCTGTAGTCGGTCTGGAAGTCTTTAGCCATAATAAACATCGATAATATGCGTCATTAAATAATCAACTAACCCTAAAAAATAATCAGTTGGGGTTTGCATTTTCAAAATAGTGTAAGGCCCTCTAGTTGTAAAGGAAACAGACCTAGCTATTCTGATGGGAGGCTTTCTTAAAAAAAAAGAAAAAAAAAAGAAAAAAAAAAAAAGGCAAAGCTCCAAAATTTTTCTCCAGAATTTATAGTCTCTGGATAGATTGTTACAGACCCACAGAGTGTTACCTCCCTACACAGGAGTAAGATAACTTGGATTTGGAGTATACAATATTGTAACCCCTTTTTAATTTTATCATATGTGTTCTCTGGGTTTACCTTTTCTAGAAACGCCTGAAATGTCTTGTGAACACCTGGACACTATGACAAAGATAACCTTAGTTCAGTACAAAGTTACCAACCTCGGTCACTGAGATCCAATTAATTCGATGTTTGCCTCCAGTGATCTGTGAAAAAAACATACGCCGGGGGGGGCGACACAAAAAAGGAAAATATTTACCGCATTGATCTGATAATATCTAGGAAAATGTCAAATACATACTTTTAAACTAATTTCTTTAAAAATAATAAAAAATAATAGAAGGAACTTCGGTACCTTTGGGATATGCAACTAGTCTTTTTTTCCCCGAAGGCTAACATTAGGGACGATCGCGCTTACGTTCAGAAAATATTGTTATTTTTCTTAATGGGGAAAATTGGACTCCCGCGACTTAGATCTGTGGTTTTTAGAACTAGGATGGAAATTGGACTGACACCACTTTGCACTTTAACAATCGGATTTCGTCAGGGTACAAGTTGTTTGTTTAACCCGACAGCTCCGTGCACCCCGTCGCACGCTTTTACACACTCATTAAAACGATTATTCACGACCTGTCGAGTGTTTTCTCGTTCATTCACAGGAAAGACTTAGCGCTCTAAGATTCAAGCGCATACGGTCAGCTATACCACGGGCCGAGGGGAGAGATTACTTATCTCTGTGATCATCTGATGCGAGGCCGCCTTATCTCTACAGGTTGTAAAGCAGCAATGCTTTGCTGGAGGTAAAAGAAGAAGAAGCAAAAAAAATCCCCCCCCCGACAAAACTTGCCGAAAGCAGAAGACAAGGAAGAAATGAAGAGCGCTCCTCGTCGCGAAGAAGGGCTTGACACTCGCTCAGCACCGCACGCAGGTCCTGTTCCCGCTTCCCAACCTGTAGCTGGGGCTCCCGCCGCGCCGCTCCCCAAGAGCCGGCGGGAGCTGCGCCCCGGCGGGGCGCGGATAGCGCGGCCGGCGGGCGCCGGCGTGGGCCGTGGGGAGGCGGCCTTCCCGCCCCGCACCTGGCTTTCACACCGCCCCCCGCCATCTATCCCGTCCTGAGCAAGCTCTGCCGCTCTCTGCCGCCGAGGTGCCTGAGCCAGCCCGGGCGAAGCGGAGAAGGAGCAATACTGATAAAGCAGAGCCCTCTCCGAAACGGCCGCAAAAGAAAATGCCAGTGTCGGGGTGGGGGAAGAGGGGGGAAAGTGTGTTAAAAAATATATCAAAATGTCAGCCTTCTGCTGTCCTGGGAGGGGATGGCTGGAAACCAGACCGTGTAGCAGAGAGGCTGGGGCCATTCCTTTGAACTGATTAAATCACTAAGCCAAAAGCCAACTTAAAACATCGCCTGCTTTGGGGCACTCCGATATCTGAAAGCCGGTCAATTTTCTTTTTTTTTTTTTTTTTTTTGTGTCTTTTAATATATCGATTGCTGATTTCTATATTCAGATTACCTCCGACTCTTAAATTCCATCTATGAGGAAACCCCAGGGGCCACTCTGTTGCTGGGAAGGTGTTTTACACTTACAAAGGAAGCCAAGAGCCCGGAAGGCGAAGCACACATCGACTCCTGTTCAGCCTCTGCAGATCCAGAAAATTATTTTTCATTTGGAAAATATCTAAACAGAATGCCCCTTTATTTAAATGAACCGACCCCGAATGCAACGAGGGATTTTAATCTGAAACGGTTTCCTAATTGCTCGAAAGGCAAGCACGTATAAGTAATTTGTTAAACTTATTGGATTGCAATAATCCACTATCAGGTTAGCTAAGAATGGATCTGTCAAGTGTGTTTCCCAGTCTAAGCTCTTTCTTTCAAACCAATCTGGTATAATAATTAGCAGACAAAGAACCCGAAATATGTAAGCAAATACCTAAAGTTCTGCATAAATAAACATACTAATCAATAGTAAGCTACTCAACACTTGTCTTATTGATGAAGAGACAATCGATTTTGCTGTTCCAACCTGCAATCAGAGATCTGTATTTAATTGTTAGTACTTTTACCTTCACTGATTTAATAATAAAAATAGAGTTAATAAGTCCTACCCTTCCGCCTAAATGCAAATGATAGTGATGACATAACTATACGCAACTTACGCTTCCCAGAAAAACAAACAACTTTGCTCAAACAGAATAAACAAGCAAGCAAGAAAAGGAACATGTAGTGCTGCCTTTTCTGATGAATGCTAGAGGACACTTTCATATTCAGAAAATATCAAGCAAATTATATGTGCATATATACACACGTGTGTATATATATAGCTATAGAGATATAGATATAGTGGGAAAAGTTCATTGATAAAGCAACAATGCGAATTTTATTTGCATAATTCTCATCTGTTTTCTCATAGACACATATGAGTGTGTGTATACTATACCCTAATGAAAATACCCTTGCCGTTCTGTACCACTGTGATTCTCTCCTCCAAATGCACTCGCCATCAGAAGTGCAGTTCAGAAACATAAAAGGAGATTTACTTATCACTAGCGTGTTTTAAAGTCACCTATGAGCCATGGCATGAAAAATACACAAGTGATTATGTGATGCGCTTAACCGTACCCCTCCATAGGCCGCTCTAATAATCTGTCCCAGCTTTGTTTCGTTCGGGGTCTAGTGAAAAGTCTTGTCGCAGCCGTCATCCCCATTTGGAAATATACTGGTGTGGGGATACGGTGTGTTCGGGTGTGCAGGGAGCATAAGAAGGGGGGGAAACGCAAGTTCTAGTATAGCATCATCGAGATTTTTGCTTCAAAAGAACAGTCTGGTAACCGGTGAATATTACCCGTATTTAATTCTCAAAAGTATTGGAGCCTTTTGGGACATGCAGTGCTTCACAATGAGGTTTTGCTTATTTTTATGAGAATGCAACTTTTTTTTTTCCCTCTTTTTTTTAAACTGTCTTCCAAGGCTGAGAAAAAATTCGTCTTTTTTACTGTACAGCCAGACTTCAGCCAGATTTTTTGGCAGATACCTGTCTCCTCTTGGATATGATTAATTTAACAGACTATCTAATCTTAAATACTTGCGATCAGATAATTTCTGGGTGGTAACCAGGCAAGGGGGGGTGGTGGGGCGGGCTGCGAGATCTTTTCCTTCCACTAATGAACAGTGCAGGGCGAAGACTTATCTTGGAGGGCCTCCAAGCTTAATAGGGACCTCGGCGAGGTCTCCCCCGCTGCAGACCCCATCCCTCCGTCACCGTCACGGGAGAGCTGCCGTGACCGCCGCCAACTCCCGCCGCCGCGGACCGGGAGCGCCCCGGAGGGGAAGCGCTCCTTTCACGTGTTCCTACCTCCCTGTAAAAGATGCCCCTGCGAAATCGATTGTAAACCGCTCTGAATTCCCCACCGCGGAAAAAAAATAAACCCAAGAGGGCCCGGGCTTCGTGCCGCCTTTGTAGCTCGAAATTCAGGCTCGCTGGCCAGGCGGCTCCGGGCGAGGAGAGCTTTCACCTCTCGGTCTTAGGTTAAGCAGTTCTTTGCAGCTAACTTTACAGGGATGCTTTACTCACCTTAGGGTAGGGTGACAATGGCAGGCTTTTCTCAGACTCGCTCTCGTTTAGTCTTTCCTCTCAAATCACAGATAACCCCAAATACACTTGGAGGACTCCCTAGAGATAATTCTTTGAAACGGACTTTGCAGACGGTCCGCGTTCATTTCCCCGACTGAGAACAGTAAATCCCCTCGCTTTAAGTCTAATTCGTGAGCCTGACACTGTATTCTGTTACACGGTCTTGAGAAGGAAGGGCGGGGGGGAAGTTGCTGGTAGTTGCTTTGGTTATTTGTTTATTTTGGCGGTTTATTTCCTCTGTTTTGTTTTTCGAGTTTTCTCTGGTTTATTTTGCCCCGGTGGAGTGGGAGGTGGGTTTTGCAATACTGTTCTTGGATGGGAGCATCCTGGACCAGGTCACAGGAAGAAGACTCCAACTCTAAACGCATTTTCCTACGGCAGCATGTGTCTCTTGGTGGTTCCCAAGACGCAAACCTAAGTCAGTACGAAGAAGGACACTTCACATTTTTCCTCCTTTCTGGAGGGGAGGGAGCGGGCACGGACTCAAGCCCTCCGAATACAAATGCCTGTCGCCTGCAAATCGCAGTTTGCAGCTGGCAGGTGAGTGCCGGGACGTGACAGAGGCCCCGCGTGAACACCGACTTTTAAAAAGGCGGCGGGGCTCCGGGCGGCCGGTTCCCCGCGGCGCCGGGCAGGGCGGCTCTCCCGCGGGGCAAGAGCGCCCCCAGCCCGCGGCATGCGCAGCGCCACCCGCCCGCCCGGCCCCCGCCTCGCCCCGCGGACACGCGTGTCCGGGCACGGCGGCTTTGCACGGGGCGCGAGGCCGCGGGTGTCTAGGGGCAGCGACGGGTCCCCGCTGTCCCGGGGACACGCGGAGGTGGGTGCCGCTCTCCGCAGCGCAGGGCATGTGGAGCTCCACCCGTACCCCCCAGGACCCACGGGCCATCCCTGGGCAGGTTTGAGCCGGGCAGAGAACACGCCGGCGGTTCTGTCAGGAGTTAACGCCGGCGTGTGCTGTGCGCGTGTGCGTGCACGCTTGCCCGTGCACCGGTGCGAAGGAGAGGGCCGCTCGGTGCCGCTTCCCCCTGCGCTGAGGTGTCTCAGCTCACAGCATCATGGAAAACTTAATTTGCTGTGTATTAAAAAATTAATTATTTTCATGAGGTTAGAAATGGCAGGAGCAAGGGGGTTAAAGTCATTCACCGGGTGGGACACGAGCCGTTGCTCTTTCCCTCCGCCACGTCGGGACAACAAAACAAGAACAAGTTGGTCTACAGAGGGCCCCGTCCCCGGGGTCCTGCCCACGCACCCGCACGCCTGCCCCCACCCGCAAGCATGAGCAAGCTGAACAAATCAGAGGTTTAAACTTCCGCCCCTATCCCGAGATTTCGGTTTGCGGCACGTAAATCTCCATATATGCAGAACGCAGCCACGGAATTTGGGGAGTGGGAGGACAAAGGGAGTGCCTGGAGCTCTCCGATGGACGGGAACGTTGCCCGCGATCGGGTCGGCGGTTGTAAGGGTGCATTTGCTCCGCCAGAGAATTCAGAGCAAAACCCGGCTCAGTTTTAGGTGTACGGCTTTTTACAAGGTCTTTCTCCTTGCTCTCCCAGAATTTTTGGCCTTTAGTCGCTTTCCTGAGAATTTAGGAATATTAGCGCTCTTCACACAAATCCCGAAAGGTGCGAGGAGTCCGTAGCTTTTTCTCAAATGACAGGCTCAGATTTTTTAGAAATAATTCATTACGGAATCCGCCTATACTCTCCATACTAAAATCGTCTTTCATACAGCAGAGATGGAACAAGGAGCAAATTTCATCCCGGAATGAGTGGTGGCGGGGAATTTTGCCTAGTCCCCATAATATTTCTACGCTCAACCGTGACCAAAAAGGCACGGCACGCTCAGGGATCTGCGGGAACCGCGCTCCCTCCCATCCTGATACCAGCGGACACAAATCACGAGTGTAGCTACCTGATTCCTGAGTGTAAAAGAGGAGTAAAATCCGCACTCACCCGGTGCCGGCGGAGGACTCCCGTCCCCAAGTGCCATCCTGCGCCTTTCTTGCAGGTAGAGGCAGTTTCTCCTGGCATCTTAAAAAAGGCAAACACAACATTGCACCCGTGTGACTTTCTCTGGCGTTAGTGGCAAACAAGCAAACAAAGAGCACGTTAACAAAACAAGCTAAAAAAATTCTACAGATAAATCATGAGAACTGCTAAACCGGCGAAGAAACTTCCAACTTACCGATTGAAACGAAACAGCCCAAGGGGGAGGGGGGAGGCCGGGGGAGGAAACACTTTGAGGAAGAGACCAAAAAAAAAAAAAAAAAAAGACAAAAAAAAAAATCCTAACATTAGGCACACGCAGTTTTGGTGTAACTGGTGCTTTGAAACTGTGCTTCGGTTGCACGGGCGATCTGCTTGTCGGGGGGCAGGGGGAAACAGTACGTTTAGACAGAAGTCTGTCATCTCTATTCATTCGTATCACATGGATCTGCCTGTTGGGAGAAGAAGTAGGGAAGATTTTCTTGAAGTGCACCTACTCTTCTGGCGGGAAGGCTTGCTGGGATTGCTGGGCAGGTTTCTTCTGGAGGGTCCCATCTCTCTGGAGTAGCTGCAGTGGAGTTGAGGGCAGGTTCTCCGGTGAGGTAGGAATGTGCAGGAACTCCGCCCTCTGGGCACAGTCACACAAACCCAGCAAAACAGCCACAGCCAGCCCTAAAACCTCTAATGATCTTCACCTTCACCTCTTTCTAACCCAGTTCTCCACCACTTTTTGACCCATTTACCCAGGCACCTTCACCGCGGGGCGGGGAGCGGGGGTGTACATTCAAAACAGGAACATTTTCGTGCACAAAACTGCCGAGCAGCTACTACAGACACTAGTGCATGGATAGACCCTCTGTAGAGTTGTGTGTGTCTATATGTATGTATACATATTTATTGCCATTCGTTGAATTTGTAGTCGTGTAATATGCGCAAATACTTTCTGTCTTGGACGGGTATATTATTCGCGACTATACAATTAAGTACATAGCAGTGACTATCTACAGGCAGACTTTTTTTTTCCTTCCTAAGGGAAAATATGAATAATTAAATAATATAATCACTAATAAAAAAGCGACTCTTGCTCAATGTTCTTTCTTAAGCAAAACTCTGATGTGGTTCAGTCAAAACGTCACCGGAGTTCAGTGGGAGTTTTGCTTGAGTGAATAGTGAAAACGTGGTGATTGGGACCTCATATTAACACAAGTGGTGAGGGGGTGTGTACCTGAATCATAATTTCTGACATAAATCTTAATAATCATCAGAAGAAGTTATAAAGAGCAAAATGACGTCCCGGTTAAACTGTTTTTTCAAGCACCGGATTAAAAAAAAGAAATTATCACTCCCCCAAAAAGTAGTTTTGTGCCGTTTAAGGCAAAATATATCATTATTGACTTTCTTTTAAACCCTTTCATAAGAATACGTTCCACACAACGGACGCTATTTTACTGAAACAAAAGAAAAATATTTAAAATATGTCAAAAACTGGTTGGCTAAATATCCCATTGTGGATTTGAGTTAGTTTATTATCCCTCAAACATGTTTGCCAAGGCAATCTTAAAATCGTAATTGGAGGTTTCTTGATGAGCAGATTTCTTCTCCTAAGATCTATGCGAGCAAAGTTAATCACCTCAAACATCAACTAGGAAAATAACAATAGCTCCTTAATTCCATAAAGACCACCCGTTCCCCATAAACAGTCTAAATTAGGAAACGCTAAAGAATCGACGATAAGACACCGCAACATTCTGGAAACGTGCATTAAAAAAAAAAAAAATCCTAAAAGCTTAGCTTGAGGATTTGACATATAAAACACCATGGAAACAAATATCAGATAACAGAATTATTGCCTGCTTTAAAAAAAAAAAAAAAAAAGATTTTAAAAAACCCAACCAAATCCACCACCTCGCATTCAGTACCGAACGATCCTGTGCAAAGATTACCCTAAAAGACATCCTCAGCGAACAAAAGAGTTTCTCTGGCTGGGGAGCAGGCAAAGGTAAAGGCATATTTGGGGCCTTGGCAGTCCTGCTACAATCCATGACAACTTTAGCATTTTTTTTTTCTCTTTACAAAGACAATCTCATTGCTGGTAATATGTGTATGGAAACGTGAACAAATTACCAGCTTAACAGCCAACCCTTCCCCCAGCATAAGGAAAAGAGGGAAAAGTCTGTGGCACCTGAACTGCTTAGGCAGCACTTTGCTACGCTAAACCTAAAGGACAGCATTGAGAGCGAGTGCTTGCTTAAACGAAGTCTGGAAAGACATACATCAGGGCTACCCTTTTCAGGAATTATTATGCATCACGTTTATCTAATTAATGCTTATTAGCCAACCCCAAACTCTGACATGGGGAGATTGTGCTTTCCTCCAACGTGACTTGTCTTTTTTCTCCTCTTAATACACTGTCAGCGGATTTTTTTACATGGCGAACTAAATAATACTTTAAGTATGTGCTATTGGATTTCCTACAGTACACAAGCAATTGCAAGTGGTAAATAATAAATAATTTCCTTTATCAGCTGCAGCAGATGCCATTCTTTTAATTTGCTTAGGCACAAGTATACAGAATGGGTTCTCGAGGCTTCAAGAGTTTAAATCACACCTACTTCATTTTATTGTTTCCGATAGGTTTGCTGCAGAGGAGTTTTGTATTTTAATTTTTTGCGATCGCTTCTTTTAATGACAATAGAGTGAAGAATATGGGGGAGGGTAGGCGCTTCCAAGTGATGGTATCATCTCTTCATCCCCAAACAAAGCAACCTTTTTCTCATAGTGATGATTAATTCTGAATTGCAGAAGTGAGAGTGAAAGCCAAGAATATCAGAGATTTCTCTCCTTCTCCCCCACATAGTGCAGAGCTGGGTGTCCCATCTCTCATCCGTAACCTTTCACTCCTCTCGCTTTCCTGCAGATCTGCTTGCATCTGTTTATTACTTATTTTCGGAAGATTTCCCCTCCCTCCTCTTATTCTTTCAGCATGACAAATATTCTGTTTGCAAGAATTCAGATTTGCTATTGCTTCTTTATTCACCCCCTGGCATTTTTTTTTTCTCTTTTTCTTCCTCTTTTCTGTCTTCCTAAAATCAGCTCTTTAAAGCGTTGGCGATAACATCTCCGAGCTGGAGATTATTTTTCATTGGGCCTATTGTGAGCAGTCGCCGGCTTATTGCACTGCTGCAGAGCCCGGGTTAGGCTACACCAGCGTAACAAATGAACAACTTGTCCTCTGCGGACTCACCGCGGGATCCAATTAGTTCCTAAACCTTTTGCACAAGCTTTCTAATTATTTTCAAGAGTTGCGGCTTTTATAGGCTTCCTTAAACTCGTCAAGAAACCAATTCTGTTTAGGATTAAATGCTTCTTAAAATTAGTCGTAGCGTTGCCCCCTTAAAAGTAATGGATTGATTCTCCGGGCAACGGAGGACGCCCGCAGACGCTCGCTTGCTCGGGCTGGTGGGCTTCAGCAAGCGTCACCATCAGCAGACAGAGAGCGAAAAAGAAGCCCGTTTCTAAACTTCAAATTTAAATTTTAACATCCACACGGGTTTGGGTTTTTTTTCCCTAAAACGCTTCAACATCGGTATGCAAGCCAGGCATCACGTGACCCCGCCAGCCCGCCGCCTCCCTGCAACGTCCTGAGACTTCACCTCAGCCCCGCTCGGCTCCTTCCCCGTCCGGAGGGCGGAGGGGCAGGGGAGAGAGGTTCTAGCTGAAAAACTGTCGCTACTTTTACAACATTTAAAGCCAAAGTGTTTGCAGCATTAGAAGTATAAAAACACATATAGGATAGATACCTCCGGAACACTGTTCCTTTAAGATAAGGTTTGCATTTTATACACATACGTATCATAGCTTGCTAAATTTGATCAAATGATTATACGAAAGCTAATATGTATATGTATATATACACACACGTACACATCCACAGTTAATAGATCTCCAGCTATCATAGAGTCGAAATTAATATCTTTCAGAAGAATAATTCTTCCAACGCATTTCAGAGATCGCAAGAACAATACGTATCTATGCAAAAATGCACCTTGGTTTTCTTCCTAATGTGTGCATATATACTTAAATATATATGTATGTATATATGTGTGTATATATATACACGTACGCAGTTTTAAGCATCTTCAACGTAAGACAGTTTTTAGTAAGACACCCTACCTCGTACTAACAATTTTTAAGCAGACTTGATAAGAGTTCTGCCCCAAAACGGACATCACAATAGTGGCCGTGGTGTTTAATTAAATACTCTGATCCTTCACATTTGAAAATACTGCTGTTAAAGACAATATGATCAGGGCGGGGGGGGAGGGGGGGGAGAAAGGAGCATGTGAAAAATGGTGGACTGCTGTAATAAGCAGCACTCTGATCTCCCTGTAACTTTAAAACCTCTGGCATATTAATTTTAGTTAATAAAAGAGACAAAAAAACTATCAAGTATATATGAATTTAGCCTATTTTTTTTTTATTTCTGTGTGTTCATAGTAAACATTTTTGTAAGTGACAAACACGGGCATATGACCACAGTATCACAATCAAGAAATTTTAAGACGACATTAACAATCACTCAAATTTATGCGGCGTTTGCGCAACACAGGTTACATATTTGCAAGGTTTACCTATAAGTACAATAGGTATTAACATTTCACTACATTTAGAAAAAAAATAAAGGTGACCTGTTAGTGACCACATACATCAAAATATACACAACACAAACTGAAGGCAATCATTAATTTTGTCCCCTTCTGATTCATTTGAACGGGCAGTGCTGCAAACTGAAACAATGTTGCTGTTTTTTAAATTACTCCGTACACTGAGTGCATTTTCTAAAACCCAATCTTTGGTCTAAAAGTAAACAAACAAACAAACAAACAAAAAAAAAAGGAACCCAAAAAAGCAGTTCAGTAAAGAAAAGGATAAAATAGTAAATGGCCAAAATGTAGTTCTTGGGCATCTTTCAGTATTAATTCTGCTTAAATACAAATTACGTTTTAAGTTTTTTATAGTTTTCATAAATTTAGTGGTGTTTTTTTTTCTTTCAAGGTCTGCACCCACCGACATATCCATGATAACTTATAATACTGCAAACATGGAGAATCTGGCGGCTTTTAGTGATAGACTTATCGTATTTGAATAAAAAAATTGCAAAAGCAGTCACTAGATACATATTCTACTATAATTTTGTCTTCCAAACTTCATAGTCTACAATGTAATCTCCCCACATTGCACCTTGCTGACACTCCTCACCTTGGTGGAATAATAAACAACCCTAAAGACTGAACAAACGTACAGAAAATGGGGGAACTTAATAAAAAATACCTGGACTTTTTTGTTTTGCTTTTTTTTTCTTTTAATCATCATTTACAATGCAAACGTGTGTAAAATGTTCACTTACAGTCTGATCCCATGGATGTTAATGTATTAAAGGGTTTGAAGAAGACCCCTGATTTTGATGTGTGAAATAATCAGAAAGTCCTCCGGAAAGTCCCGTTGTAAAACTTGGCAAAGAAGGTCTTAAGGACTCACAGGGGAGAGTGGAGGGCGCCTGTGGCGACGTGGAGGAGGAGGCTGCCCTGGCCGTCATTGAAGTGCTGCTTTGAGAAGTCATTGAAGGGTGAGGAACATGGGGGAAAAAGTAACTCGTCTGTCCTGCTAGGAGGTTTACAGAGCAGGGGTTTAGGGAATAGGTGCCGGAGCAGGGAACTGACAAGCCACACGGCACTGAGGCGGCCAGAGCTGCTGCTGTGAGGTGATGAGTGGCATAAGGTATCTCTCCATTGACTAGTCTATCAACACTTAACCCATTAGACGTGGAAAAGGAGTGGTTGTTTCCCAAGGAGTTTTGAGTCAACACTGAGCTGTAGGGCATGGGGTGGCTGGGGTAGGCGGACGTGGTCCCATTGTAACTCAAAGTGCTGCTGGCCCGGGGGTGGTGCAGGGAGAGGAAGGGGGACATAGGCCAGTACAAGGATCCTGCCCTATCCATGAATGTCAGTCCGGTGGAGGTGAGCCGGGCGCCCCGCTTGAAGGCCAGCTTGGCCCGGGAGGTGGTGGAGCGCCGGCGGAGCTTGCCGGTGGTGCCCCCGATGAAGACGTCGTCGCTGGAGGGGTCCAGCATCCAGTAGTTCCCTTTACCCGGGTCGTCGTAGTGGCGGGGCACCTTGACGAAGCACTTATTGAGGGAGAGGTTGTGGCGGATGGAGTTCTGCCAGCCTTGCTTGTTCTCCCGGTAGTAGGGGAAGTTCTTCATGATGAACTCGTAGATGCCGTTGAGAGTAAGGCGCTTCTCGGGGCTCTGCCGGATGGCCATCATGATGAGCGCGTTGTAGCTGAACGGCGGCTTCTCGTACTTGCCGTTCTTCTTCTCCCCCTCCTTCCCGCTCTCCCCGTCCTTGGCCCCCTCCGCCGCCCCCTTCTTCTCCTCCGCCGCTTTCTCCTTCTCCTCCAGCTCCGCCGCCGCCGCCGCCGCCGCGCCCGCGTCGCCTTTGCCCGCCAGCATGTCCGCCTTGGCCACCTCCAGGGCGCCGGAGGCGGCGGCGGCGGCGGGGGGCGGCAGGAGGAGCTGGCCCTTCTCCTCGTCCTCCTCCTCGGCCGCGGCGGCTCGCTGGGGCTGCTGCGGCGGCGGGTGGTGGTGGTGGTGGTGGTGGTGGTGGTGGTGGTGGGGGTGGTGGCTGTTGTGGTGACTGTGGCTGCTGTGGTTGTTGTCGCTCTGGACGGCTTCGGGCACCAGGCTGTTTATGCTAAAGGAGGATTTCGGCAGCATTTTCACTTCCTTCCTATCTCCCATGTCCAACATCACACACTAGTCTGAGGGGGAAAGTTGCAGCGGCCGAGGGAGCAGCGCGCGGAGCGGCGGCGGCGGAGGCGGCGGCGGCCGAGGCGGCGGCGGCGGTGGCCGAGGCGGCGGCGGCGGCACCACCGGCGGCGGCGGCGGCGGCAGCGCAGTTGGACCGCAGTCTCAAGCGCTGGCAAGTCATGTAGCAAGGACAGGAACCGCCGGGGAGGGAAAAAAATAATAGTAATAATAATCACCAATCAGATAAAATCAAACCGAGTCAGAGCGGAGGAAAAAAAAAAAAGGAGAAAAAAGGGGAAAAAAAACCCTCTGAAAACCCAACAACAACAAAAAAAACAACACACAAACACACACAAAAAAAAAAAAAAAGCTACTTCATGGTGCCTGGTTCCCCCGGCAAGGCAGAGCAGGGGGGAGGAAGGAGCAGCCGCAGCCGCGGGTCGGCGAGGAGCGAGCGGAGACGGGCTATACAGACCGCCCTGGCCGCAATTAATTTCAGAGCTGCAGACACGCACCGGGGCTGTAAAAAATTTTTTGGTTTAACCTTTCCCACCGGCCGCCCAATCAGGGACGGCGGCGTGCCGGCGCGTCTGCCCGCCCGCCGGCCAATCGCGGCTCGCCGCTCCGCCCCTCCCCGCGCCCGCCCTCCGCCGGCCCGCCCCCCGGCCCCGCCGCCGCGGCTCCCGCGGCGCAGGGATACCGGCGCAGGGGCGCATCACCGCGGCGGCTTGCGCGCCCCCCCCGCGCCCCCCCGGCCGTCGCTCCAAGCACAAATCCCCTCACGCCAAACAAACAGCGCCCGTCCCACGGCCGCGGCCCCGGCCGGCTTTCCTACTTCGTAGTTTCTCCGGTGGACTCAAGTTGCCCCGTCCCTCTCTGCCCCCTCCTCCGGCGGCGAAGGAGGCGGGGTGGGAGGCCGGGTGCGTGAGGAGGCCGCGGCGCGGAGGTACTACTTTGCGGATCCCACCGAAGTCACTCGGCGAGTTTATTTTTCCTAGGCGCCGGTGCCGGTTATTTCGTTTATTGTTTTACCAAGAGAGAAAAAAAAATACAATCAGCCAGAGGGGACGCAGACGGCGGGGCGGGCCCGCGGCCGCCACGGGCCCGGGGTCCGGTAGCGGCCCGGGGCCGGGCGGGACGGAGGCCGCGGCCTGCCGGGGAAGACGGTCTCCTCCGGCCCGCTCGGCCCGTGTCTGCCTCGCTCCGGAACGTGAGTTGGGAAGGCACGGGCAGGAGTGAAACCTCTCCCCTCCCCTCCTCTCCGCTCGCTCTCTGCGACTCCGCGGCCGGGCGCGGCGCCAGGCCGGCGACGGAGCCGGGCTTCGCGCTTCCCTGCCCGCCGCGCCCTCCCCAGCCCCGCGCAGCTCCCGCTCGCCCGCCGCTTCCCCTGCGGGGCCGCCGCAGCAACGCGGGGGGCGACGGCGTCTTTCTACATCCTCCCTCGCGCTGCCGGGTGCTTTCAGGCCGCGTGTCAGGTGTAAAAAATAAATAACAACATTAATAACCCGTGAAATATATATTGCGATTTCTTGCCGGCCGGCGGTGTCTGGCCGCGGGGTGTCGGTTCCGCGGGGTTTAGTCCCGCTGGGGGAGGGGAGAGGGCGGGGGGGGCGGCTCGGGCGCTCCCGGGGCGGGTGGGACGGTCTGCTGCCGCCGCTCTCTGCCCAGCGTCCCTTAGCGCAGGCGGTGGCGGAGACCTCGGCTCACGGCTACGGGCGCCCGGGGCCGAGGAACGGGGCGTTACATCGTTTCTTACTGTCAGCACGGGAAAAAAAAAACAACCCTGAAACACAGCGAAATAAATGGCGCAGCTGTCTTACTCGGGAGGTAGAAGGGGAGATGTAATGGACAGAAAGCGTGCTGATCATGTTCAAACCGAAGCTGTAGGCAGAGGCAACGTATAGCGCCGCGTTAAGCTATCTAAAGTTTACGTTTGTGCTGTAGGAAAAAACGTTCCGTAGAAATAATACGTGCAGCTCAACCCCAGCTAAAACAATTTGTCCCGGGGAAATTCAGTGCAGCAAACGTGGTTGTGTGTAGATGTGCGCTATATATATGTGTATGTGTTGTGTGTGAGCGAGGGTGAGAGAGTAAATAACGAGAAGAATTACAATGGACCGGTAATAAACAATTGCAATTGGGAATGGCATGAACTCTGTGCGTTGGATTAACCTCGAATGACCTTACCACAATTGTATTTATTTATCCAATTTCATAACAGCTTGCTACTGACAAAAAAAAGAGATAAAAGTCAATGATCAACCACGCTTATTTTTTACTTTTTTTTTTTTTTTTTAGAAATGCGGTATAAAAAAAAATCGTGTCAATTTGTAATTATTTCACTGCTCAACACTGAAGTCAATGTATGGGAATTCTCGAGGAAGGGTGCGATGTGGAGGATATGACTTGACTCTACCATGGCAAGGGGTAAGAGGAAAGGTAAGATTCCTGCATATTATTATGATTATGATGATCATTAACTAATATGTGTCATTATGGTGCACTAGGATCCCATTAGGGTGGCTGGGCCCAGTGCATTTTCCTACTCGGTCTAGCATGTAATGATTCGGTGTAACCGGATTCTTGAGAAAGGACAGGTTACGTAAACATTTACTGATGTGGAGTAACTATACTATTTGTACTCTGATATGCAGGAAGGAAAGTGTTGATTAACACAGAAGAAAAAAAAGCGAAATTAGCTGATTGCATGCTCATAAGTGCAAGCTGTCATTGAACTGCTTTTAAAATAGACACAGCTGGGTGTTTGTGTTGAAAAATTTCTTGTGTTTTTGCTAATACTGAAATAAGCATGATTTTGTATACCAAACATTTTCAGATCATTAAAATTTGTAATCTGTGCTGGTTTTAAACACAAAGAAAAGAAACAGATTCATTTTGCTGTAAAATTTGCTGATATTATATTAACTCAATCAGGTCTGTACAAATGGTGTATTGTGACTTATCAAATCTCTTTGATCCATTTAATACACAAAGTGCCAAACGTGTGTATTGTTTGTTAACATTGAACGTTTTATTCAAATCCCAGCTCTGCAGCGAACTGGAGGAGTTCTCGTTTAATGTAACACTGACATTGCCTGTTGAAATTTTAATGCGTTGAGGTGTTTCTTAGGTCAAAGCTGAGTTTACTTTGCATTGTGATCAGGGATGAAAATATAGCAGGGAAGAAAATAAACCTTTTATCTCTTTGCATTTCTCAGCTAGGGGCTAACACCGAAAGAAGCACGCTTTTAAAACGTTTGACGATCTAGATTTAACATTCAGTCATTTGTCACAGGTGCAGAATAAAGCTCTGTACACAAACTTAGGATTTATATTATATTTTTCTTAATGCTGTGGATATACAGTTCTACCAAAAAAGGAAATGTTGCGTCCAATGTGTAGTACATATCTTTTTAAACCCATGAAGATTAATTCACTGTTTACAGGACAGAAAAGGATATGTAGGAGAAGCCACGTCAATTATTATTTCTGCTGGACTTCAACTTTCGAGTCCCTCTGGTTTTTTTTCTTCCGCAGAAAATTCTCCGATTATAAAACTGGAGATACTTGCTTTGGAATCTCGGGAGTCCTGCTCTAATGCCAGTGCTTCCCTGAGCTCTGCCCTGGTCACGGCTCCCATTCGCTTCGTGGTAGCTTTGTGCGTCGCAGCCCTCCCTGAGCGGCGGATTTGACCCCTCAGCTCTGGCTAAACTCGAATTCTTGTAAGAAGGTCCCTCATGGCAGCACTTTCTAACAGGGAAGTTTTTGTGGGGTGTCTGGAGAAGAAGCTTGTGCGTGGAACGGAAGTGCACGGCCCCAACCCTGCGAACCACGAGTGGGTGCGCAGAGGGTCCTGGCTCTCTGCAGAGCGTTGATGGTCCCTCACCTGCGCGCTCGCCTGCGGTGTGGGCCCCCCTCACTGAGCGCCGGGGACGGGCTGAGAGTGTCCGGCTCCGGGGTCAGGATGGGGGTGAATAGCTGAGCTGAAACGTCCTGGCTGATGTGCCGTTCAACAGCCATCTCCGTGCGGTTCTTGGGTATAGCTCGTAGGGATAGTGTTTCAACCGCACAGTTTTCTCCCTCGTATTTTCTTTTTTTTTTTTTTTTTTAATTAAAGGCCAAAGGAAAAACAGACCTTCTCCATGTAAGCTCAATGGATATAGCGTACCCCCTGCCACCCCCCAGCCCCAGCCTTCAATCCCCCTTCACACGGGTATAGCGGCTCGGTACTCTCAGGCTCTTTCAAGGGGTTAAGCTGCTAAAATGTACTGACAGCTTAAGAAATGAATGAGGGTTTTTTTCAGCCATGAAGAAAGGGTATTTAATAACCACGCTTCGATGGCATCATGCTTCCATGAAACAAGTCGGGACACTTTGGTTTAACAATCAGTAATATCACAGTCAGTACAGTAAATGCCTGGATGTACGCATATATAATTCTATTCCCCCTTGACTCTAAGCTTGCCTTCTTTATTCCAGGTTACCTGGGCAATTAAGGTAAGGGCTGCTCAGCAGACACTGATAGCCTGCTGCTAAGGCATGGCAAATGGGGACGGAGCGGTGCGCTAACAAAGAGAAAGAGGTAGTCAAACATTTTGAAGAGGCGTGAATGGGACTGAAGGTGGATGGCTGGATGAATGGAGGCAAGGAGGGAGAGGAAGAAGTATTCAACGGTCCACCCTTCTATCCGCATTTGTAGATTTAAGCTTAGGTGTCCGTCTCTAGCCAACTTCCAGTTAATCCTCAACAGCTGGTAGTGGTGCTAACGTTTAGTGATTAGGAGTTAGTCTGTTTAGCATGCTGTATCCTTCTTCCATGGGTTTTCGTTACAGGTTATACGATTAGTATTGCGAGAACAGTAGTGAACTAAACTTCCCAGTAAGAGGTCTTCACACCAGGGAAGTGTTACTTTGCGGCAGCAGCCCTGCCTCGTCAGTCATTAGGAAGCTGCAGGTTGTCAGAGGCTTCTCTTGCGCGCACACACGCGCAGACACACACACGCGCACACACAAAACCACAGCACTAAAACTAAATTAAGAAGCCGATGATTAAGACAAGCGTCTACGAGGCCTGTCATTTCAGCATCCTTCCATCATAACATTGTGGCACCAAGAAATTTGCTTGAAAACCCTGGAAAAAATGTCTATGGGAGAGCCTCGTGTTTGAGATAGCATAAATGTTAACTTCAGATATAGACTGGGAACTGCCTCGGATGCAAGATAGTATTCCGCAGAGGAAAGGAGCACCGCAGAGACCTTTGGGCTATCCGCGCACTCCCGAAACTCTGGTGAGTATCTCTCCCTTCTATCGCAGCAGGTACGCAGGCACTGTGTGACTGGAACTGGACCGGGTTTGAAATCCGCAGCTATGTTCCCTTCGGAGACTTCGGGGAACTCCCCCTAAGGATAGATCTGTAATGAAAAGTCCCTCCTGGATGACTAATGGTTATTGGCACTCAGTGCCCCTTTAAGGAGAGCAGCACATATTGTGCCGAAGACCTTGCAAGCACCCTTTAAATACAAACATTTTAAGTCCCCCTCCCATGCATCCCCACCCCTGTTGTTTTCGGGCTAGTTGTGTTGTATCTCCTCTCCCCCCCCTCCTTTAAGCTCTCTAGTCTTCCCTCCCCCCACCCCCATTCAGAGCTAATTGCTCAGTTGCTTAAATGTTTCAAGAAGAGCTAAATTTCTCCATCCGATGATCTTTTGAGAAGCTGCACTGTACCATAAAGAACAGCCAGCGGGACACTGTATACCTTTGAGAAGCCTGCGCAGCCAGGGGAGAGGTGGCGTTAAAACAATGACATTAATCAACTAGGTGCAAAGAGTTCCCCTTTAGGGGGAGTTTAGGAAGTTTCTTGGGCGGGCAGAGGTTGGACGGAGAACGTGGAAATGGGAAACAATGGCTGTAGGGGCCAGAAAGCTTTGCTGATGTCGTAAGCGTAGGACAAGATAGAATAGTGACAGAAAGAGATCCGAGTAAACATTGGAGTATACATTTCCCACGGCGGCTACGCTGGGTGGAGAGGTCTGAATTAAATCGCCTTAATTAAAAGCTGAAGATTTTATTTATTTATTCCTGTAGCTGTAGAATACCATCCACAGAAAGCCTATTTAGAGAGTGTAGAGCATCCACTAGATTTTGTGTGTTCAGCTGCCACTGCCAGAATTTTTCAGAACAGAATATTTTTACTCTCGCTGCCAACTTTAACGTTAAGACGTGCGGGTTTTTTTAGATCCTAAATGTCGCTATTATTTTATATGCCAGCATGCATAAGAAAGCCGTCACACCTGCCGAGGTAATACGTGTCCCTGTGTAACAAAAGTTCTCCCTAATTCAGGAATCAAACCGAAAATTAAAATATCCCGTAAGAATTATCCACAGAGTAATACAGATGACGATAATAAAACGCGGGGGAAAAATGGACAAGTAAAAAAACTTGTACTGTTCTCGAGGTTTAAATACATAATTTTCTTTTCTTCTATGTTTGCTGTTAAAACATTCTTGGCCAACACAGTGCTTTTCCCGAAGTTATCAGGTTGAATTAAAGAATCGGGAAATAAAATACAGGGAAAGAGAAAGACCTGGAGAGAACAAACAAACAAACAAACAAATAGTGCTTGAAGAGACCTTTAGCTGCTCTTTGACTCCTAAGAAACTGTTGCTGGAATATTTTCATGATGTTGTTCTAAAGCTCTTTAGCTTCTTATAAACGTAATCTTTGGCAATTTGCACATGTATCTGGTTTTGCAGTTTTTCGCTACCTCGAGAGAAAAGACGCGCCCCCCCCCCCCCCCTCCGGCCTTCTCTCCCCCCCCGCCCCAGCGCAGGGACGGACACAGTCTCTCTCCCAGCGCCGTTTCACCCCGCGCTCCGCGGAAGGCAGCTGGGCGCGGAGGGCGCCGGCCCCCGGGGTGCCCGCCCGTCCTACCTGGCCGTGCCGCCCCGCGCCGCGCCTGCCGCTGCCCGCTCGGCGCCCCGCCGCCCCGCACCGCACCTCCACTGCACCCCTCGGCTTAGCGGGATCCCGGGCTGGGCGAGATGAGGTGCGGATCCAATTTTTAGGGCCTACAAAAGCGCAACATCCTCCCCTATCCCCCCCACCCCCGGGCCCCCTTGTAACCATAGCAAAGTGCCCGGGGTAGCACAAAAGCCATAAACAACTCTACACCCCTCTCGGAGGAGGCGTTTGGCGAGCCTCGGAGCAAAGCCGATTTTAGCTTTCTCCGTGCCTGGGGCTCAGGCGGGAGGAGGAGGTGCCGGTGCTCGCTCCGGCCGCCGCACGGCAGCGGTGGGACCCACACTTGACGTGTGTCGGGATGAGGGGGCTTGCTCTAGCTCCCAGGAGGCTGCCCGGGAAGCAGACCTTGCTCGCTCTTTGGTCTCCTCGCATGCGTAGGGCTCGTAGGAGTTGGCTCTTTATGTAGGTTGTTCTGAACACTTTTTATATCGGGCAGGGTGGTCTCCATGTTTTCTTTCTTTCTTTCTTTAGCGGTGGGAGGGGGGAGGGAGTGATGGTAAGGGGCTTGTTGGATGATTATAACCGCTACCACTCATAAATAAGTTTCTTGGGGAAGGGCTGATATCGTACCCTTGATATCAGTGGGTGTGTTCATGTATTATTTTAATATGATATGTCTTTTATACAGAGCTTGTTTTCCTCCTCCCTCCCTCCCCCCCCTACCCCCACCCCCCCCGCTTTGTTTCTAGAATTTGTTTCGCTTTTAAAGCACCAGCACAAACAAACAAACACACAAAAATGACTGGCAACAAGTTAAATCCCATTTGTGTCCCTCCCACCGAGCACGGACGGTGCCTTGCTAAAGCCTGGGGTTTGTAGTTTTGCCTCGACAATAATTTGACCAAGAAAGAGAAGCGGCTGCAGACAGACTTTCCGTGCAGTGACAATGCGGAGAAGAAAAACGTTGAAAGAAACAGTTCTCCGGGGATGAGTCTCCTTTGTGTGTTTTCTCCCCTCCATCTTTTAGATGGGGCGCTCGCATAGGCTTGCACACACACACACACACACACACGAGGTTATGTTTCCTAGGGAGTTTTTAGAAAACAGTGTTTATTATCATCAAGCTATAAACTCCACCTAAATAATGAAATCATGCCGTATCTCCGTCAAATAAATAATTTCCATTTGCCTACTAGCAGAATACTAGCAGAGGATGACATTACACTTTATTTTCACACTCATTTCAAAACATCAATAAAAGAGGGTAAAGAAAAGGCTCACAAGCCCTTGTCCCCGCTGGAATTAAGAAAACGGTATCTTTTTAGGAGTAGATAACTTTTTTTTTTCTTTTTCCAAGGCGACTACAAGCTAATTTCTGTGGCTATATTAAATAATGAATCCGCAAACGCAAGAAGCGTTCTCACTGAGGGTCGTGGTCATGTCCCACTAAGGCTTCACTGAAAGGCTCTCACAGTGAGCCACCTGGATCCCCGCGCCTTCCCTGATTTTTACCTTACAGAACCGCGGAAAAAACATTGATGTTTGACTGTGCTAAATGTACCTAAGAGATACCTTTTCACGCAATCGCACGGTTTGCAAATGATGGTTTAACTTTATCTGTTGTGGTGGGCACGTGTTTTGTCATATGAAATTAACTTGTGAAAGCCTTTGTATCATTTTTTGATTTGTGTTTGGCGACAACGCGGTTCATATCTCATCGCGTTGATGGTTGATACAATTGCTAAATTAAAGGCATGTTTTCGGCTTTGAAAAACAACAACAAAAAAACAACCCTCTGAGAGCTCATCCTCAGCAAAACAACCCGAGAAGCAGTATAATAACGCAGCGCAGTATTTTCCATGCGTGTGCGATATCTCCATATACTTCTGTATCATTGTGCGTCTCTATTGTCTGTGCCTAAAGATAGCCAAGTCACTCCTGGGCTTGTCACTTATAATCGCCACCTAAAAGAACATACGGACAGTATACGGATAATCGCTCTAATTGCTTGGAGGAATGTAATTGGCGTTATACTTTTCCCGTGTCTTTACCTATTCTCCCGTGGTAAATATTAGCAACTGAACTGCTTGTTTTGACGTGTTTCTATATTTGAGCCCCAAGAAGCGCACCAAATCATTGCAATAAAGTAAGCAAACCTTCCTAGCACGGCGCAGTTTTGTTTTCTCTGCTTATGTTCTGCTTCTCATCTCCAAGGAGGACACCGCGTTGAGCCAAGTGTTCTGGTTTAGGCGCTCCTCCGGGCTTTCGGATTTTAAGTCTAAGGCTTTCAGTATGTTGGGGCTGAAATTATGATTTTCCACATTTCTAAAGGGACGAGCTCTATTTATAAATGTTACAGAAGGTTTAGTTACTTCAGGAACAACAAAACAGCAATAGAGCTGCAATTTTCAAGAAAATGGGATTTCAAAATATAGAAATAAAAAAAGTAGCGGAGACGATGTATAATTCAATCAAATTACAGAAAATTGCTTTAAAATTCAGAACAGTAGCGATCCATTATGTCTCCGTTTTATTAGTGACAAGTACAATTACTCTAAAATAAAGAACACTGGTGAATATATAATTGGCTGTAATCATGTTAGTGTTTGAATAAAAATGACGGGGACATTTAACACTTTGACAACAAAATGTTCAGAAACAACTTATTTATTCAAACAGTTTTTATTTGCATCCACGTGAAGGAGAAACACACTTTTGCTTACGAAAAATCGAGGTTTTTTGACTTTCAATAAATATATAACTAAAAAAATTTTATTAATTATTTTATTATCCAAGGCTTAATAAAGTCTCCTGAGTAAGACTGTATTATTATTGATTACTCAGTACCCAAAGGACGCCATCTACAGGAAAAGGTCTTTAAGCTTAACGCAAATCTAATCACTGTTGATTTAACAAAAAAAAAAAAAAAAAAAAAATCAGAGTTAATATTCCTCTATAAACCCGGCTCCGATTTTACCCACAACACCGATCACAATATTTGCTTTGTAATTGCTTCTTGCGATTCAGTTTGTTATAATTTGACACGATCTAGGAATCTGTTACAAGAGGCCTTTTCTCTGAGATACGGCGTTTAAAAAAAATAAATTGAACTCCACGAAGAAACACTTTTTCTTCTTCTAAAGCGACTCTTTTCTCTCAGGATTCACTTGATCGTCCCTGAAAATGCAGAACAGCCCATGAGATCTCTCCCTTCAAACCGAGCGTGTGGAAGATGCTTGCAAAAGAGCCCTGAAAACAAAACAACTTGATTGAAGGCAGTTTGTGCAACAATTGTACCACGGAATAGCTAACATTTCTTTATCTTTAACTTATTTCCTCTTGGATAATGTCAATAAACATCAGCTTTGCCAAGCATACTCTCATCTGTTCTTACAACGCCTCCTTTGCCCCATAGCTTGGTACTTAAAGGTGCCATTTAACCGTGTTACTCCTTTCTGAGCCCTTGCTGGGAAAGCTACCGAAGTAGAAGGAGCGCCCCTTAATATTTCGATCATACAAATGCAGACCCGCGGAGATGGCATGTGCCCTCCGTGATACGACTCCAACACCCCAGTTCAAGTTACAGAAAACACGAGGAGAGCTAGAGGAAACTTTCGGGACTCCTTTTTCTGCGGGCTTCTTTTTCGGTTTTAATGCCGAACGAATTTTTCTTTTTCTATTTTTATGTTTTATTTATCTTCCGCTCTCGACAGGTCTCCACATTTCTGCCCCTGCTCTGTGTGTGCGTGCTCATAAGGGGGTGGATCCTACACCGACCCCTGCGGACCCTGACTCCCGTGGGGGGGGGAGCGCAGCGCAGTCCGACTGCGCCGTCCCAACCGGCTCCCAAACGTCTCCCCTGCCCAGGCGGGTTTCGCCAGCCTTTGCGGCTCCTTACGAATAAGGTAGCTCTGGCTTCTTTCTAACTCAGGCCAGAGATCTGGACGGGCTTGGAAAAATTCAGGGGTGGATTAAACTACGCAGTGAGGAGTCAAAAGCAGAGGCGCGTTGACGCAAAGGCTGAGAAAAATGACCCAGGGTGCACCCTCGATTTTACATGGTATTTTGTAAACCGGGGACAAAAGCCTGGAAACTATTGTTATTTGTGCTCCCACTGGAATCAGGCTCAAAGTTTATACCGAAGGTGTCCCTCTGTCTTCTCGCTTCGGGGCATTGACGGTCAATGTCCCAAATCGAGAGACTTTGTCGTACCCGTGCTTTTAAACTTGAGGAAATCTCAGGACAGGAGGTTTCCTTCCCTCGGGCCAGCCGCTCCCTCAGGCGCAGCCGGGGACCGGCGGGTCCCTCCCCGCCAGGAGCCGAGGCGGGGGTGCCCCTCTGAACCAGGAGGTCTGTCAGTTCTCGGGTGCCTCGTACCAAACCGCAGATGTCAGCCTTTTCCTACGTGTCCGGGCTGCTAATGCGGGCACTTCACACAACAGAAATGCTCATCTCTGGAGCCTTTCCCAGGGCCAGCCGCCGATTTCTTGCCTCGCCTCTGTTGCAGGCGGCCCCGGGGCCCCGGGCGGGGGAGCCCGGGGTGCCCAGCAGCCGCTGCCGATGGGACTCTGATCCCCTCGGAGCCGAGCATCCCGCAGAGCCTCGGGGTACCCCGGCCCTCTGCAAACCGGCCGAAGCACAAGCTCCGCACATCCCCGCGTGGACACGCTACCGAGGTTCCCAGCTCGACACCTCCCGCGTGTCTTCCGCAGGGAGCGTTTTTTCGGTGTAATTCACACCAAAAAATCCCTCACCTAGCAGCCCCCCCGCCCCGCCCCGCCCCGCCCCGCTGTCGCCAACCGAGGGAGCCCCGGCAGGGGCCGCAGAAAGCCTTGCCGCCTCGGGACCCCCGAGGCTCCCCCCGGGACCCCGTGCCCGCGGTGCCCAGCGGAGGGGCGGGGGGTCCCGCACGGTCAGGGCCGCGCCGAGCCGAGCCGAGCAGAGCGGTGCCCGGCGGCCACCCCCGGGCCGGGCGCGGAGGGGAGCGGCGGCGGCGGCGGCGCCTTCCCGCGGGAAGGGAGCACGATGCGAACGGCGGCGGCGACATCTAGCGGCCGAGGGCCGCCAGCGCCGGCCGCGCCGCTGCCCCGCGGTGCGGCGGGAGGCAGCCGGCCCGGGGCGGGAGCGGCGCTCCGCGGCCTGCCCGTCTGCCCCAGCGCAGGGGAACACATCTCACAGCCCCCGCCCCCGGCACGCGGCTTCCCGACCGTTTTCTAAGGATCAGCACCGATGTATCCCCCCGTCCCCCAAAAGCTCCAAAGTTTTGGGTGCAGTGCTGGTACCAGTACAAAACGCGTGCTCCCTCTTCCAGGAGTCGTTTCTGCGTGTTTACGCACATGGGGTGCTAAGAGAAAAAATAAAACCTAGACGCTTTCGTCTTCACCCCCCCCCCCCCAAACCTCCACGAAAACAAAGCAGAAACGCAGGAGTGGCGGTCCCTTCCACCTTCTCCCGCCGAGGTGTCCCCGTGGGCCGGCACTCTCCCTGCGCGCACTGCCCGAGCCTAGCGTGGGCACTTCCCGGAGCTGTGAAGAAGAAAAAAAAAAAAAAAAAGCAATATTGTTGAGACACCGCTGGCGAAACGAGCCCTTACTATTTAAATCTTAGTGTCAGCTCTCATTAACAGCTCAAGTCATCTTTTCCCCCGGGCAGACCTTGTCTGGTCTATCGACTTAATGGAAAACAAAACACATGTTTGTATTCTATTATTACAACCTCGTTCCTTGCCTCGCGGAGAGGAGGGACAGGCTTCGCCTGCATCGTGAGGGGCTTCCCGAAGCGACAACGCTGTCCCTTCTTTCCTCTCTCCTGCCCTCCCAGGAAAAGTCAAGGATTTCGGCGACCGTCCCCTGCCCTCCCTCATGAATAGGGGCTGCAATGGCAGCCACGAGAAAAGGCTTTCACTGAAGCCGCGGAGGCTAAAAAGAGTCCAAGAAAAATAGTTACTGGTATGTTCAGCCAAACTTAGCAAAGCACAATAGTCTCTGCGGGAAACTTTGGGGGTTATTTGTGCATCAGGTGAAGTGCTCAGCGGCTCGGATCCAGCTGCCAGGATCACAGCATCGCCCAAGGAAGCCGGCCGTGAGGAGACGAGCGCGCTAGGCAGTAAAAAGCAACAGACTGAGAGTTTCGAGCCAACCCAAAACAAACAAACAAGCTCCCCCGACTCTCCCACCGGGAAGGTGGCTTTGATAAGGAAACAGGGAAAGTTTTGAAGAGCTGCAGACGCTTTTGCAAATGTATTTTAACTCGTCTGTGTAGAAGAAGCTTTTTTTTTTTTTTCCCTCCTGAGACAAGGGAAGGGGGAGGGTGAGAGTAAGGGCTTGATAAAAGGAAGGAATACATTTCTCACCCAGCGAAAGCAGGAGAGGTCTGTAGGAGTGGCGACCTGACCTGAATAAGGGAGAGGATTCTGCTGCACGAAAAAGCAGCCATTCATTTCATCCCATCCTCCGTGCCTTCGCTGGGGTACGGGTCTGTGCACAGTTCCAAGCACAGGACGCTTGAACCTGACAAGAGTAACCGATCGAAACGAGCTGTCTTAATGTTCACTGACTAAGATCTTTTTAAGTCATCTCCAGCTGACCATTCCCCCCTGCCCTGCTTCGGGACCCGCAGATCTCAATAGGGATGGTGCGAATGTGGAATTGCCCGGAGGCAGCAGCGCGCCCGGGGCGCTTCCTGCGCGGCTGCGGAGGCGGGCTGCTTCGTTCCAGCGGAAGGAGCAGGGCCCCGGTCCCGGGTGTCTCTCCCGCCGGGGGTCCCTCTCCTGCCGGGGTCCCTCTCCTGCCAGGGGGACCCTGGCGCCTCGGGCATAGGGAGTAGGGCCCACAACTTTCCCGCTTTTGAAGCGGCGTTTGCTCTCAAGTGCTTGGCTGTAAATAAACGCTATGGCAGTAACAACACAGCCGTCCTGCAGTCAGAGCGGAGGCTGCCTCTGCACCTTTCCTCTGCAACACACGCCGTCAGCGTTTTAATTCCAGCTCCAAAGGGAACCTGCAATTATGAGCACCCCTCGTCCCCTCCCGCGCACATTCTCTTGTTTGAAACATTCACTGAGGAAGGTTATTTGGATTGCGAGTAAAATCAAACAGGGAGGGGAGGAAGAAAAAAAAGCCCACAAACCCAACAACCCAGCAAACCCTTCCATTTGCTATTTACAAAACTCATTGTCATGCTTCACTCAGGCTGTCTGCCTAGCTTGGGGAAATAAATGTGACTGAACCAGAGACAAAGCCGGTGCAGCTGTATTTGAATTTCTCAAACACTGTCAAACGTGCTCTTGTCTCATAATTCTCGGGGTTGTTGTTACTGATCATCATACCTAATATGAACATACTCGAAAGAGAGGTACTTGGAGGCGTAGAGACCTCGTTCCGGTCGGGAATGTACGGAGATTCCTTTAGCAAAAAGCCAAAGGCTCCTTTTCCCTCCTGCTTGGAAGCCTTGGCAGACGAACTAAGGAAAACTTGAGACCTGTAATTTCCCTCTTTTTCCTTTTCTTTCTTTTTTTTTTTTTTTTTTTTTTTAACGTTCCTTGTGTTTCCCTGATTCCCGCAGAAGTGGGTAGGTTTGACTGCCTAATTCCCCGGGTGATAACCCGCTTCGGCAACATAGCGCTGGAGCCGCGGAAGGGAGGAAAACGAGAGTACCGGTCTCTTGCAAGGGGAAAGGTGTCCGCTGGATGTCACATCCAAGCCGTCATGTCAGCTTCCCTCTCTGGAGGGTTGTTAGGAGCCTGCAGTATGTTTGATTTTACCAGGGCTATTATAAAGCAGATCCTTGCCCTTTGGAGAGGAGGAGGCTAAAACACAGCGGGGCCACCACAGGAGGTGTCCCTAAGGGAATAGGTTGGCGCATCCCCATATCTCGCCTTAGCTGCCCGGCTCCTGGCGAGGACGGGCAAACCCTGCCGGCCGCCTCCCCAGGCCCCGCCGCCCTGGCAGGCCGGGCCGAGCCGGCGAGCGCCGCGGAGCCGCCGGGGCAACCCGCCCGCCCCGGCAGCGGCCCGGTGGCCTCGGCGAGCCGCCCCCGTCTGGCCCCGCCGCCGCTGCGGGCAGCGACCCTCCACGTGGCGGGAGCGGCGAGCGCCGGCCGGCCCAAGCCGGGAGGGAGACCTCGGCCCTCCGGCGGCCACCCCGGCTCAGCCCTGAGTCCCCTTCTTCTCCCGCGCCCCTTGGCACCTCCTCCGAGACCCACCGCTGCCCCGTGTGCCGCTACCTTGCCAAGTGGCGCCTGAACCCTGGGCTTTGGGGAAAAAAGCGGGGTCCTGGGGGCCGGGGGTACCGCCCCGCGCCCCTGGGCGAAAGCTCAAACCTCGCTATCAGGCTAGGGAGCACCTCCCCAGCCCTCCTTTTTAAAATCAGCTTCTTCGTTGGCACACTTCTCAGAGAGCACTCCCGAGCTCTTCGGCGAGGAAGAGGTCTGGTACCACCGCTGTCCGGCAGGACCATCGCCCCGGAGCAGGGCCACCCTCGCTCCGAAGCACGCTTCGTTTCTTTAACGCGCTTGGCGGTTTTCGTTCACGGTGTCCTTCAGTAAGTGGAAGCAGGGAAATGAAAAGTAATGTGATCAATTATTATTTTTATACCATATGTATGGACGGGTAGAAGTAATAACAGTTATTTGCTTTGTCGAAGCGTTTATTTCACACTTGGTATATTTCTTTACAATCGGAGAACTGACGTGGGAAAAATAAGCACAAATAAATTAAAGTAACGAAAATACGTTTTTAGCAAAAGGCGATCCTTCTCCTGTCTAATTTTCCCGGGTGCGTTTCTTCCTCCTGACATTAATTCAAACCAACGAAAGGGCTAAATAGATTAGTCTCCTGCCCTCAAGTCAAGCAAAAAGCAAAATAATCATTTACTTGTCTGCCCCCTTCATAAAAAAATACTTTTTTTCCCTCTTCAAATCGGGGATAAAGAACAATCAAAAAGCAAAGCATCCAGGAGGGCAGGAACTCGGGCGGGTCTCTGCAGGGTACGGTCCCGGTACCCCTGCTCTCACTCCCCCGTCCTGCGGGCTCTGCTTTCCTCTCTCCCCGCCCGGGTTGCTGGGTATCGCCTCCTCTCCTCGGCGCAGGGCTGCGGGCTGCTTTAACCCCTCCTGCCCTGCCTTTGTCCCTTTTGAGGTTTATTACCTTTTCTAATTTGCTAGCAGCACTTCGGCTGCCTACCCCCCGGCCCCCAGCGCAGGGGAGGGAATGATGCCAGGGCCAGGGAAACACACACTACTCTGGGATTTCACAGTCGTGGTAATAGCGCTTTCACATGCACATATCGCATACATCGCATACGTCACATACATCAGGGTCACCTCAGCGAGGGGGACAGGGAAGGGCGGGGGAGAGGAGAGTTAATACAATTCTTCCTTGTGTGTCAAGGATTTCAAATAGAATAGTGCTTGATACCAAGGTAACACTTCCCTATTGCTGGCTTTTAGTCTTCTTTGAATTGCTTCATTTCCCATATTCCAGCTATTTATTTTATCGCCAGTGACTGTATGCAATAGTGCCACAGGTTGGGTGACCTGTGCTAGCAATGGGCAAGAAAATAAATGACTCCTGGCATGGCCAAGGTCGCCAGCAAACGCTCTGCAGCGAGTTGCGTGACGGCTCAGTTTGTCCCACTCACAAGGAGCAGCCGGCGCCTCCCTGCCATGGGGCCGCCGTGCTGGAGCTGCCCTGGGCTGAGGCTGGGGCCGGGGTTCTGCAGGTCTGCTCCAGGCTGAGAGTGGGGCTGGGAACCCTCTGACCAGCAACTCACGCTTCTGCAACCATCCCTTTCTTTGTCCATTCCCATCCCCTCCAGCTGCTCCACAGGTAAAGCTGACACTTCTTATGGACCAAAGCACCTCGCTGCTGGATCTGCTAGGGCAAGAATGAAAAAATCCTGGAGAGAACAGGGCACCCCATTAATCCCTATAGCTGTTATTTTTGGAAATGTGGTTTTTGTATCAGCCTATAAACCCTCTGCAAAACATACAGTCTCCAGTCTGTTTTCTCTTTTGGGGAGAGCAACGTGCTGCCCTTTTCCCTAGCTACATAGTCTTTGTGCAGTGCCCATAAACAATAAATCAGTGTTAGCTGGATTCAGAGCCTTAGAATCATAGAATCATTAAGACCTCTAAGATCATCGTGTCCAACCGTCAACCCAACACACCATGTCCACTAAACCATGTCCCTTAGGGCCTCATCTACATGTCTTTTAAATACTTCCAGGGATACTTCAACATCTTCGTCCCCATTCTGTGGTCAGGACTGCTCCCCAGGCAAGGTCCCACCAGCACCAAGAGGCACCTGCTGTCAGTGTGCTTCAGGGCCCTAGCTTTGTGCCCTGGCCCTGAAGGACAGGGAAAAGGGCCAAAGACGAAACTCAGCACTCAGCTGGGCCACCATCCCAGCCCTGCAGATCCCTCCATGCAGCGCAGCCCTCCCTTTTGCAGCACAGCCTGCTCCGGACTCTAGCATCAGGCACCCCCCAGGGAACCTACAGGACTGACGTTGCAGAGGCTGCTTGGTTTCTGGCTCTGCCCTTCAGTCCGCCTTTCCAAAGCCCAGCAGAGCCAGCTGGGCTGGCTGGAGGGGTCCTCTGTTCTCTCAGGAAAGACAGGCCATAAGAGAAACATGGTAGCTGGAGGTATCTTTATGTTTACAGTCCTGAAAGATGGGACAGAATAAAGGAGAAAGATACTTGTTCTTGAGACCCACAGTTCTGGGGCTACTTTGGCGCAGGGTTATCGGTAGAGCAGCTCTACCTCTGACAATAATATACTTGGCACTTAGATAAAGTGTTTCCAATTTGTAAGGCAGTTAATTCTCCCGGTAGCTGTCTGAGATTATAGCCCTATCTTTCAGACAAAGTAAGGCAGACAAGTTAAACCTCTATAAAGTTTATAACCACAAATTACTTCTTTTTTTTTTTTTTCCTCAAGTGAACTATTTTAGTTGAGTTAGACAGATTACTTTGTATAATAATAAACCATCTGAAAGCTACCGGGAAGTTTCCAACATATAAAAAATGGCAATCTTATTTAAACTCTGGGAAAGATAATTGTTTGCCCTTGCTGTATGTTTTGCATTCTTGAAGTATATCTTTTAAGGCATAATATACATTTTGAAATTCCATATATGCATCTTTACAATAGTAATGGCTTTCCACAAGCTCTGTGGGAGGTGACATTTCAGCAAGATACTTCCCCTTGACTTTGTTTATTCCAGCAGTTTAAATTCTACCTCTGGTGATAGCTGTTAACTTGGCAATGTGAAAAGTGCTACATGATGTGTACTGTGCTCAGTCAGCTCATCAGAAGCTTACCAATTACGACTGTGGAGCCCATTCTTCCTGCCACAGCATGCCACCCACCATGCATGCCCGGGACAGCTGATCTTCACATGTGCATAAAATCTGAAAGTATGCACACATTTACACAGAGCCTGTACAAAGCAGGCACAATAAGTCTGGTACTTCTTAGAAGCCCTTTTGTTTCCTGCGATAGCTCATACACAGGCACTTGTAGATCATTTCTTGCTCCCTGCCTGCCTTGGAAATGTCAAAAAGGGGAGCTTTTGAACTCCACCCTGCAAGGCGATGAGCTTTGTACCTGTCAGGCGATCAGGATGCCTGTGTTTTGGCCAGAGGACCAAATTGTCAGGATGGCTGTGAAATAGGAGGTTGCAACTATCAGGATTATCCATCTCACCTGCGGCTTGGTCTCCCTCCACATCTTTGAGGCACTTGGGAAAGGAGGTAGCTGGAAGTAGATTGTGGACTCAATTAAATAATTGAAATATGCTGGAATGGCCCATGAGTTGGGCACCTCTGCATTATGAAATGAAGAACTTCTTCACAAAAACCTTTGTAAGCCTGTTTCCCCAGGATGAAATCTGATCTCTGTTTAAGATCTCCTAATGACATCAGCGAGGCAAGATTTCCAGACAGATGCTATTTGTCAAGCACATAGTGAGTGTTCGAGCTTCAAAAGTAATGCTACCTTTGAGCATTCATTTTTGTTTGCCATATTCCACTGAACATGCAAAATCCAGATTGGGCTTTTTGTTAAACCGTGATTTGCACTTATCCGAAGATACTAATTTTCTTTATTTTGAAGAAACTATTTAGAAAGCGATTTAGTGCCAGACTCTGTCACCTTTGACTGTAGTCTCTTTTGCATCAGCTAAAATAGAAGTAACTCTGTTCAAGTAAGCAGAGTAACACTAGTGAAAACCCAGAATAAATAATCAGAGAATCAAGCCCTTTGAATAGCAAATGACTCCATAAATAGTCCCATTGATTTCAGTGGTATTTCATGGCATAAGTAGCTACATTAATGGAAACAGCATACAAGACCCTTACTGCTTGGACAGAGAGAAAAAAAAGAACTTATAATTATTTTTAAAAAAATTATTACATGGTGCATTACATGGTGCAGTTGACATGTTACTAGCTTATTGTAGGACTTACCGAAGACAGAATCAGATGAGTTGATGATGAGGATGATGCCTCTGTTAGCTGCTGTGACAATTCAGCACACCTGTGACACAAAATTTAAACAACCTGTGTCCTTTATTTAAAAAAACAGAGAGCAAATAAAGCCACACCAGTGAAATGCTTTCCATTACCCTTAAACAAAAGCTTCTTTAAGCATGAAAGAACAACATTTTAGTGAACAGAATTGCCCCTGTTTGGGAGTTTTATGGGCAGTATCAAAATATGAGAATGTCATAATGTGGTCTCCCCTGGCTCTATTGCTCTGGAAAATTTGGAAAAATTCTTTTGCTTGCTTTTCCTGAAATCTAGTAAAGAACTAAGTGAAGTCCAAACATGCTTTCTTAATTATGTTTCTTTGGCTAAACACATTTTTAAAAAATAGAGAAGTGTTCTCTGGAAATATTTTGTGGCATCTTTAAGCCTGAATATGAGAACTGGGTCTCGATCCAGAGAGCAGTAAAACACCTACCCAGCTTTAAGTCTTCTGGAGCCAACAAAACTGTTGCTAGGATCTAATTGCTTTGCTGTGGACCCATTTCTGAAAGTGACTTTGGGTGGTTTGACTCCACTTAGGGAGCTGGAACACAATGCACAAGAGCAGAGGAAGAAACCGTGATGATCGGGGAGCATCACAGCCTGACTAGCAATGGCATCAGGTCCCCACACCCTCCTGCCTGTACTGGATTTGCTGTCAGCATTCTCAGGGGTGCAGGTGATATATTTCAAGTATTCAGTAAAGAACTGTGCACCCACGTACACGGTACTGCTGAAAACTTTTGTAATTACAGTAATTCTGACGAAACCACATCAGCTCTGTCCTTGCCTTCCTCTCATTGCTTTTCTTTGTATTCTCTTCTTGTCATATCACATAGTAACTGTAAAAAATGCTTTGTCCAAAACACAAACTCCCTGTTCCAAATGCCGCTCTGCTACCAGCAGGAACAGTATTTCAAATAAGCTGCTGGGCATTTGCCTCTATGAATAGCTGCTTCTTTGCTCATGCTAGACTGTAAAAAGCTCATATGTATCTTTTGAGTGCACATTTTTCATTAAGAACCTCCAGAGCACAAAAGGAAGGAGTCACAAAAGGCGAAAAAAAGGGATCTTTTGCTTTATTGCAAACAGTTCTCTGCTGCGTTTTCTCAGTTATGACCAAGCTGTAGCTATTTTCTATTGAGTGTGGGGCATTCTTATTCCTGGGAAGTTTTTAAGGGAAGTACTTTGAATAAGGTTGAACAGTGCTGATTTTTCAATACTATCTGAAACTAGTCTGCCATTTCTTCTCTTTCCGTATAACATTGAAGTGACACAAAATGGATAAAAGGTTTCCTCTCTATCAGGTAAGGACAAGGCTGTGTACCAGCACGTACCTATGCTGCCGGTACTGTTATCCCATAGCTGAAGGGGAGGAGGGTCTGTCTAGACCCCCAGTTTTGGGGAAAGGCACTGTTTAGTGCTTACAACGTATGTTGCAACAGCGGTTGGAGGAGGTTAGGAGCAGGCTGATCCCTTACAGTTGACTTCCATAACCTTTTGGATTAGGAATAATGTCTTGCTGGTATAGGCTCCTACTGAATTATTGATACCCTCAAAACAGAGATGACAAAGGGAAGCTAATGAGATATTTGTGAACCAATACAGCAGTGAAAAATTCCCAAGAATGGATTTCTCACAACCTCACCACAAGCCTGAGGGATACTTGGTGTTGGCTGCAATTCTGGTCCCTAGTCTCATAAAGACCAGTTCCCTGCTCTTTCCAAAGTGGGACTCTAATGTTAAAAAATAAGGAAGTTTCTAGTTTACTAGTAAAAAGGTTTCCCAAACTCCCAGTAAACATAAATTAAGAGTCAAATTATGCTGTTTTCTGAAAATCACTTTGGTTCTAAGCAATCTCATGATATTTAGGGGGGAGAGGGATGATGCTTGATTTATCATTTGTTGGTGTTTGGATAAATTTTTCCATACTTATCCAAAACTAAAAAAAAAAAGGTTTGAAAAGGATGTCTCAAAATATTTTCTTGACTGAGTGATTGTATTATGTCTTACTATGCTAAAAAAAGCCAACAATGTGTAGTATGAACTCATGGGGACTTTTAAGGGGTCTTATTTCTAAAACTTTTAGGTTTTCCTTTTTTATTTCCTGGACTGAAACAAACTTCTTTCCCTTTCCCTTTCCCTTTCCCTTTCCCTTTCCCTTTCCCTTTCCCTTTCCCTTTCCCTTTCCCTTTCCCTTTCCCTTTCCCTTTCCCTTTCCCTTTCCTTTTTCCCTCTCCCTCTCCCTCTCTTTCTCCCTTTCTCTTTCCTTTTCCCTTCCTTTTTTCCTTTTTTCTTTTTTCCTCTTCTTTTATTTTTTCCTTTTTCCTTTTCCTTTTCCTTTTTCCTCTTTGTTTTTCCTTTTTCATTCAAACCAGCCAACCAAACATCTAGGCAAACCGATTTTTTTTTTAGTTCTGCTCTGAGATAAATTTACTGCCCAAGATAGTACCAGTCACGAGCCCAGCAGTCCAATGTTCTCTAATTACTGGCAAACCTACCTCTGCAATATCAATGCAACTTGATCTCACTGCATCAGTAACATAGCATCCGGTTTTACAAGCTTTACATGGCATGAGAAGGAGTGAAAATTGACAGCAAGTTGACAGAACACTACTGGGACTACTCTGGGGTCCATCACACAGTCACCTTATCCCTATGCCAGTAAAAAACTAACAAGTTTGTCACCAGAATAGCGGTTAAAGGGAATTGACTTAACAGTAGTAGTTTTTTTAGGTATTTGCTGTGAGTGAGGTTTTCCTCTTCAGCTCCTGGAATTATGTATAGATGGAGGAGACATAAAAGAAGATGGGTGAAGACAAAATCACATGGGAAGTGGAAAATATTTGTTTTCTCTGTGTGCATGCATTGTGCTGAGTGCAGCAGGGTGCTGAGACGGACTCCTCAGATGCTATCACACTAACTGCAATATCATGTAGCTGTCTATCTATGTCCTTCAAGCTCCTCTGCAAAATTCTATAGAGTGATCACTCAGCTGGCTGTGTTCAATCTATACAATCTAAAAAGAGAATGCATTTTCTTTTAGATATCGAGCTTATTTTCTGTTCCTGTTCGTGTTCAAAATTCATTGTAATAAGGAGTATTTTATTGTCATGGTTCCTTGGTTGTGTTTTGGTTTCTGTTGTCTTAATGGAAATAATAAAAGAAATTGTTCTGAGAACAGCGGAGCTAATGAAATGATCTTTTGAGGATTTGTATTTGATATTCTTACATCCCTTCCTTTGCCCCATTGCAGCAGCTTTGTCCATTTATGCTGAGCTTTATGCCCAACTCCATTAGACCTCCCTTTCCAGACCCCTCAGCTGTCTTTCAAGTCTGCAGATATCAGCTGTGCAGAAGACATTACATACTCTCAGTAGTTCAGAGCTACTTTTGCACTGATGCGCTGGCAGAATACCTGCTGACTGGATAGCAAGAGGTCAGTCAAAAAATATAACTGCTGAGCTGTGACTGATGTTTTATTCCTAGTGGGACATCAGTCTGGCTCTGTGTCCTCTATCCAGCCACCAAATCCAATGAAACTTGTGAGATTTCTTTTTCAGGCTTTGACCTCATTCTTGTCTTTGACTGAAATTGGCCAACACTTTTGGAAGTTATGAGGAGTGGGGAGACTGACAATGAATCAGATGGAACAATAATGCAATATGTATAAGGGTTAATTTAAAAAAATATGTAAATATCCAAAACAAATTATTTCTCAGAAACAAAATAGATTTTAATGGAAAATTAATGGAACTTGTATTCCTAATTCATGTAAGTACTTTGAAAATTCCACTAAGAAAGAATTTTTGTAAAGTTGGAGTGAGAGAAAAACACATCTTTTAAAGGCAAGATAACAAAATATGCTAGTTATGAGTCCGTCTCGGCTGAGAAAAGAACATTTGAATCATGGCACTGACATTGAAATGCTTTCTTTATTTTAAATTTGCGTCTGGCTCAGAACCTTGCACGCTTGCTGCGTGATTTTGACTATCTGTTAGCGCATTCAAGCTGTATCATAAATAGCAGTATTGAAAACATATGCCACAGGGGAAAGAAATCTGTAATAACATCAACCGCCATTATATGATAATGAATTTCAGTCACTACTAACCTGGATAAGGGTTTTTCATAGGGAAACAAGTGGCAAATTTACTGAAGAAAAATTTGTGTAAAACTTTCAAGTTTTTAAGCCAGCTCTAGAAGAGATAATCCACTTTCATCAACGGGAAAAATAATCTGGGACTAATTTTGAAGCCGAATACATCTAGTTTGATTAAACAGTGAGTAAGAGCAACATGGTAACAGTTTTCACATATGTCAAAGGGAAATCCTTCTAAGGCAGCAGTTTTAGGGAAGAAGAAATAAATTACAGGAAATTTTGAACTGAGTGTTTAAAACCCTTCTAAAGACTAGAATCTATTACACAGCAAAGCCACTTGAAAAACATCAGTAAAGGTTTCATTATCTGGGAAATATGAAAAAGTTTGGCTGCATTACCAAAGATACATACTGAGAAGTAGTCTAGCTTTGGAGTGAGAGAGTTTAGATGGTCTCATTATTCATTCACAATTTTAATTTCTATGATTTTATGACTGAATCTCATGATGAGGTTGCTTTCCTCTTCTGGAGCTAGCTAGCAGATAAGATAACTACGTATATTATGGCAAATAAGCAGTCAGGTTAGTGTTTACATTTCATGGCCACTGAGTATTTTGCTATTAGGACAACAGTTCATATATTTCTTTCAAATTCTCTATTTAAAGTAGGTCGTGTTCCAGCTGGTGACTATTATGTCCTGAAGTGGTGTGATTATCTCCAAGGGAAATCTACAAGAACACAACTACTTCAGGAATCTTTTGTCAAGGAAAAAGTCACTCTTACACACTCACTCACCCACCTTGTATATGTATAGATATATTCTTTAATGTAGAATTATAATTATATATCATATTTTAGTATAAATGAAAGTAAATATTTTCTCTTTGGAAGGATATAGGATCAGTTGCAGGATGTAGGAACACAGCAAAAATAAAGCTGCGGGATTCTAAACATGCAATATATTAAATAAATCCACATGACTAAACTCACTTGATTCAGAGGTGTTTTCAAGATATATGAAGTGAAGAAGAGTGTCAGTTCATAACAGGAAGAACAAGACTTTTGAATCAGATGTAGTTTAACTCAGTAAGAATAAGTGAGTAAGCTTGTAAAGTCTTACTGAGCTTTTCAAAGCAAAAATAATGTATTTGCACTGTCAGAGATTTCACTGGAAAATAGGCTCATGTAAACAGGTAGGATGCAAATGTAACTTTCAGCTGGGATTACAACCCGTAGGTTGCTTGGCATAGTGTCACATAACCTGTTACAGAAAAGCTGCTGGCTTCGTTGATGTCATTTGGATTTCTGCCACTGTCTTAGAGGGGACAAAGACTCATGGGTGGTTTTTAGAAATTTTCTGAAATCCACAGACAAGATTTTTTTCATTGGCTTCTGGTATTTAAGGCAATAAAGAGAGCTGGTAGGCTTGATCAAGCACAGACCTCCTTCTGTGTTGCACAGGTGACCCTAACAGGCCAGCACAGGATTAAAAACTTCCTCAGATAGGGCCTCTTGGTCCTGAAGGACCCAGCTGAGCTGCTATACAGAGAGGGTAAAATCTTTTCCTTTCAGGTGCACGAGACTGCTGCATTAAGAGCTTTGGGAGGTACAGGCACATCCAGGGCTTCCTGCATAGTGCCTAGTCCAAGTGGAAAGACCTATTCCTGAGACAAAGCTCAAGCTGTTTTCTGACAGACCCATGCCCATCAGTCATAGCACAGATGTCATGCTGTTAGTATAAATAGTGCACAACAATGTTCAGCTAATGTATAGTTCTTTCAGAAATGTATTTACTTGGCATCATTTACAGCAGCCCCTAGGTACCATTAACCTCTGCTGAAACACAGGATTGTATAGATCTGTTCTGCCAAACTGATCTATGGCAAAACAGAGATTCCCAGGCCCCTGTATTCAATTCAGAGAGCTGTTTCTTATTGAATGGTTTGTTTTTCCAGCACAAATATGGGTCAATCAACATTTTCAAATAACACACAAATGTACAAGTTTTATTAGAATTTGTCTCTGTAACATTTTTATAATGGCCCACGAAAATCAACCCAAGATAATAGCAGGAATAATTGACCAAAGAATAGCAGTTTCTTTAATCAAGGGAACATGATGATTAAATCAAAAGCTTTAGATCTGTGGGTATCATCAATGGTCTTTTGTCTATTAATAACAATATGTCATCAGTGAAATTTAAAAACGCAGTTGCTGGAGGGTGAAATGTCTACATCTAGATGGAGAAAGGTCAAAACAGTATTATTTGTAATTAAATCCATTAACTGTTCTGTGGACAGTTTTTCAAGTGATTTAGATTAAAATATATTACTGAAGTACAGCAATACTTACAAAGACAGATGCTCAAATCCTACAATTTCTTAACATTCAAGTATGCTTTCCTTGGACTCTTTGTTGTTCTAAATAGGATTCAAGCTGTAATATTTTAATTAAAAAAGGAAAGAATAAAAGAAACGAGAACAACAAAATGAAAGGCTTGGTTTTTCTTCAGAACCGTTGGCAGAAATATCCCACAGCACTGAAGCTTCAGAGACACCATCACTTCCTCTTCCCATGCTGTAGCCATAGGGACAGTAAGCATTCTTCTACACCTTTTATGCATAACAAATCTCTTTTGCACAAGAAGACATGCAAGCTTGTAGGGAACTTACTGGCCTAGGAAAGGTAGCCAGCGTATGAAAACAAGAGCAAGCACATGCTGAGTGTTAGCATGGTCTGTTACAGTGTAGAGCTTTCAGAACCCAAGGTATATCTTTGCACCAAACACCTTTGCACAGATACTTTGTATACATTAGTGCATTAAAAGATGTAGTGAAAGACTATCCATACATACAAAGGACATGAGAAGGTATAATTCTTCTTCCTGAGCCTGGAGGGAAGGCAGATTACAATTTTCTATGGCAATATTTAGTGGCCTTAGCTCATAGATCGTCCCTTTTCTTTCCACTCTTCCTTCAGTCACTGAGCTACAGTTTCCAAGGGAAAAGTCTTTTATAGACAATGATGTCTTACTGTTTATCTGTCGTGTGTATTGGCCAGCCAAGAATACTATGAAAAACAGATGTGATTTTCTAATTAATGATATATCAAAACTTAGCCACAAGGAGACCTAATGGAAGTTGCATAAGCATCTCAGTTCTTACACTTTGCTACTATAGAATGCAACCACTAATTTTGTGTTCCCCTGATTGTCTCATTAAAATAGATACTTTGTACTGATTTATTAACTCAGAATACATTTTACAGGAACTCCGTAGAAAACTGGACATAAGGCTGTTTGACATCATGTAGGCATAAAATTTGGGTTTGGTAGACAGTACACATTCATCAGCTGGAGAAGTGGCACCAGAGTCACTTTTATTGCCTGCCTTGGGAAAGCCTGTAGGCCTGTAGGCTCAGTATGAGCATCTGAACAACAGTCTTCCACATTAGCTGCGTGACCACTGAGACTGGAATACAAAAATGGTCCAAGTACCGTGGCCTGAACATGGTCACTTTCTTGGATAGAAATAGCGTGGCTACGCATGTAGATCATATACAGTGAGATGGAGCATGAGAGGTGGAAGGAAGCATGGCTGCCTTCACGAGTGTCCTAGAAGTATGTTAAACTGAGTATAATCTATCATCCAGTGCTTTTGAGCTCTTAGCCACAAATAGGCAGAAGTGAGCAATTTTATGCTGTAAACAAAGCACAAATAAACATGCAAATAAAGTATTAATAAAATATTTTAAAGCATTTATTGAATTAATTTGTTATAAGAGTGAAATCTTTGCACTTGCATTGTTTATTACAAGTCCTTTAAACTCAATTGCATTTTTTTAAAAATTTTTTTTAGCCCTCAATTATTTTAGCCCTTTCCTAATAGAATCTGTCATTTTCATTTTGTAAGTGCTCATATACTATCAAACTTTTTTCCTGTCCTGAACACTTTCGGTGTATCTATTTCTCTACCTTTTATGGAACCATTTCCTTTAATATCAACAGCTTTTCTATACTTCTTTCTGACTGCAGCTCATTTGTTGAAATTTCCAGTATATCTTCTAGAATATACTGATAATTTTAACTTTTTTTTTTTTAATGTGAAGGGATCCTAGCTTGTCACAAATTGCCATAAATTCACAAGTACAATGTGCTGTAGGCAAGTCAAAAGTATCCAATATGTACTCTTCTTTCATTTTTCCGATCATCTCTATTTAGTTCTGTTAGCACTTTCTCAGAACAAAAAGTAGTCCGTTTAGAAATGATTGGATCATCTGTTTTACCCTCAACCAAGTGACATTCATTCACCCATTAATAGTCCTTTTTTCCCATCCAGACGTCATCAAGAAATAATTTTTTATACTTAAAAGAAAACACCAAAAACACAGGATAATGGGAAATCAACAAGTGCAATTAATTATTTCATAGTGTAAAATGTTATGAATTTTTAATAATGTCAGAACTTAAAAAAAAGGGAGTGAAGGAAGAACACTGAAAAAAATTGGCAGGTAAGTAAACAACTACAGTCATTTCCTTGGGGAAAACGTGCTTTCTCGGGTTATAGCTCTACATCAGAGAGTCTAATATAGACCGATAATTTCTACATAGTTACAATTGCAATCAGTCTTCTATTTTGAGGCATCTTTTTACTCTCTTTGTTCATTTAAGGTTTTTTTTTTTTTTTTTCAGAACAGTAAAGTTAGTCCTTCAGACAAAGTAGACCCACTTCATCCTAGCTCTTTGGGAGGAAATGGAACAAAATTTTTTTTCATTTGGAAAAAATTAAATCAACTTCTCTAAAAATGTGAAAGAGGTAGTGTGTCTCGGTGTTCTTTAGGTGAAAGAAGAGCTACAGTTGAAGTCTGCTGAAATGCAGTTTGGATAGGGATCATTTTCCCTTCAGTTCTCAATGATGTTTCTCTGAGAGGAAACCAACTCCCCGTTCAATGCTATTTTTCCTGTTCTGTCCCAGGTCTAGGTGTTGTTTTTCATAGTATCATTAATGGTAATATAATTTATTTTTGTAGCATATCAAAATGACATACTTAGTTCATTATTGAACCATGCTGAACTTTGTAACACTGATTATTACTACAAGCATTGGCAGAATAGAAAGGGTAGTCCAGTCTTGCCTTCTTGTCCTTTCTCCAGGGGAAATTATTGTGTGCCTTGCACAGTTTTTTTTTTTTTTACAGATCATATACATCCATGTAAGATCACTGTGCATTTATGTGCAATTATGCTGGGGAATTAAACTGCAAGAAGATGGATGTTGTAATTGGATCTGAAGGTGATGAACATGGAAACATTCCTGCAAATCATAGTCGTTGTCTTGAGGTGGGTGTTGAAAAAGCTCTGTCTCCTGCATGCAGGATGATAAAAAATAATAATAAATAAATAATCATGGTGTCAGACAGTGAGATTTTGCCAGAATGATTCAGTTATCTTTTAGGCACACTGAGCAGTTCGAGTACCTTGAAAACATGAAATCTGCCACAGGAAGTAGGCTTCAGTTTGTTAAGCATGAAGACACCTATCTTTGACCAACTAGACTTTATAAAAGGAATGGGAAGGAAGAGTGAGGCATCTCAGAAGAGAATACCATGATTCATAATACACAAATCCATTTAAGACCATGAACTCTCCCACGCAGAACTATATACAGAGTGTTGAAAAATCAGGGCGGTCACTGTTGTAAGTGTACCGTGATGTTCATATGGACTCTGAGGACAAAGCAGTCTGTGCTTGTAGGGCTAAGTTAGGTGGCATGTGTACAATGGATCTAACGCATCCACTTATAGATCCATTGAACATGAAGCTCTATCTATCCTCAAGAAACGTGTCCAGCTACCTGTAAAAAATGAAAATGAAAAGTCACGTTCCACATGCTTTTTACAAGAGATAAAGGAGCTGAACATGGGAAATCCTGTACTCTGCAGGATGTCAACTCTAGTGCTGGCTGATAGGCTCTTGGAGACCAGAGACTGGGCTGTTGTCTGAGGATGGTATTTTTCTAAATTATTTAACACAAAATTTGCCTTTCTATGAGGCTTTCTGATGAAAGTGATTATGTTCTCTTATGGAATATATATATATTCATAAATAGATTAGAAGTTAAATCTTTATCTTGTTGAACACTTCTAAGCTATTACCACTGACTTTGTTTTTGCTAACAAGGGTTTATTATTTTACAAAGGCAAATACAAACAATTTGCATTCTTACAATTTACTGAAGACAGTACATTTAACATGGGAAACAACAATTGTGCTATTAGCATGTAACATAACACGAGGGAAAAAAATCCTGGAGAAATAATAGAGCTGAAACCTGGAGGCATAGGGTAACTGGAAGAGAAGCTCCAATTCCATATATTGTGGTTTCAATATGTTTGAAACTTGCTACAGAGAATGTAGAAGAACCAATTAACAACATAGATGGTGGTATCCAGGTTTATCTGTTTTAAACTTTCTCTCAATAAGCAAAATTTGTTTTTGAATTAGCTAGTAAAATATAGAACGCCAAAACAATATTCTGAGTATAGTATTCAATGGCTTCACAAGGAGTCATAAAATTGTCAGGAGCTGATACGTGTTCCTTCCCCTTTTCTCTTTTCTGACCTGGACTTGAAGTTTTCATCATTATCCTGTTCCTATTCATGGCTTCATTTATTTTATAAGTTTGGAAATATGAAATACAAGTGATCCTCATGTTACATCTTTTTATACATATATATTTTCCTGAAGGCAGGAATGGACACTTTCTTCATTTTGGACTCTTGTAGTAGTGTTTGTGTATGACACAAGCAGACTAAGATGTAAAGAAGTTATCCTGTGGACTTTAAAACATTAGTGTGATCAACTAGCCTTTTCCAAAATTATGAATCATGGTATATAATTATAATGTCTTAAAATAATGAAGTAAAACTATATATACATGATATAGCTATCTATATAAATAAAATACTTGGATTTACTATTAATTTTCTTTTTTTTACTTATATCTCATAGGATATGCTTTTAAAATGTTTTAAGACTTTTTTTTTTCATCAGGTGAAGTTTGCAAACTGTTTTTACAAAGAAAAATTCCAAAGGAAGAAAAAGATATCTCACTGAGGACCCTAGGAACAATGGGATTTAAGAATAATGCCATATTCTGTGAGACAGAAAAATTGGACATAGGAATGTCAGTTAGATTGCTATTATTTCCTGTTTTCCATGTTTTGAGCCCCAAACAATTTCCTGTTCCAGGCTTTTTACACCTAGCCATTCTTGCCCTTTTTGCAACCTGGAACCAGCTTCAGATTTTTGCCTTAGCCATATTACCTGCTTAAATCTACGTTTCTATTGGATTAGACTCCCTTGAAATGCTTTTCTACTTCTGTGATACTTCAGTGGGAAATATTCCAAGATTCCATTAATTAATATGTTTTATTCTTCAGCACTTTGCTTCTAGTCTTCTGTTCCAGGGTTTGCAGACCTTAACTGTAGTTACCCACGGTTTCCTCACACTTTGACTTTCATTGGTTTGTGATATAATTCTGCTTGCTTTGCAGAGTATCTTACATAGTGTGTAGGTGCGCTAATACTGGGGACAGAAAATATTTCTCAAAGCAAGGGTGGCAAAAATGAGTCTACATATACCTGGCCAGTTGTTAAATATTGGTAATAATAAGACAGCTGTGTAGGGATTATACTTACTGCTTTTAATCTGAAACTCTATTAATTCCCCAAATCTTCAATAAAACTATTTAATGCCTCAGTTGTTTGGGTTTTTTTTTGCAATCCTACCAGAAGGTTGCCTTCCTTACTAAACTGGTGATGTTCCCAGTAGCTGCTGGGTATCAGAGTGCTCATTGCCTGCATACGGCTGCCTGCCTCATCTGGGCATCTTGCTACAAGAGGGAAACCGGTGACACCTCACCTCAAAGTCTCTTCAGCAGAGGCAGAATGAAGGGGCATGGCTGTGACTACCTGACACCACAGCAGGCCACGATAGTAATATTCTCCTGGTGGTATTTTTTCCAGCTTAACGTAAGTCAATCATGCATAGGAATCAGCCCCATACACATGACCCCCCCAAACCAGGAAGCATAAAATACTCAGAGGCGGCTTAAACTTTGTATTTTACATAAACATTAATCTGCCTGTGACCTTAGAATGCACTGGTTACAGTTTGGCTGGGTGGCAGGATCTGTATTCAAGAGAAACAGAGCAATTCTGTGAAGGAATTGGAAACAGTTTTGAAAGTCTTGTTCACTGTAGATGAGATTGTTAAATTCGTTATACAGGAGTGAGTAATTTTTAGATAAGGTCTCCCAAGTGATTTGCATGTATAATCAAATGAAAAGACCTCTGAAATATTGAAACTCTAGATGAGAAAAGTGAGATTCTATTAAGAAAGAAAGAACCTCCGCATTTATAGCGCATTCAGAGAACATATCAGAGTATAAATTTAATGCAACGCAGCAATGCTCATCTTACTTTAAAGGTAATTATATAGAAAAAGGGGCATTTAAAATGCATAAGTAGAGGTTTTTTTGCACTCATACAGCGTATAATTAACAAAGTTCTTTAAACCTATTCATAAAAGAAAGTAATAAACCACTTGTAAATAATGACAGACTCATATTCTTTACAGCTAAATGTCAATAATCTGAATGTCTTTTTTATACTCAGTTATAAAACTACTTTTTTGTACGTATTAAATAGAAGCAGGTATTACTAGTGTGGCATTTCAATGTTCTAGAGATTTAGACGTATTTGTATAAAAAGGATGCAAAATGAAGAACTGTAGCTATAGAAAACCGGAATGCTTGTAAATTAAATCAATACTCGGCCTGCAAAACACAAAGCAATAACAGAGAAGTGAAATTGCAGAACATTTCATAGCAAAATTAAAAGGTGTAGGTGTTGAGACCTTAAAATACTAAACTGTAGGTGCAGAACAAGAGAACAAGAGAACTACAAAGGAAAGCACCAAAGCTTGTAGTATCATACAGATCAATTAATAATGATTTGTTTTGCAGCAATTACTGAATCCTCACAAGATTCATTTGAAAAACAAATCCAGCTTTCTGCAATGCTCATTCTTTCAGGAGTGAACACTTCTCAGAAATAAGGAGGAAGGGGGACATAGGGAGAGACAAAATAAAATATAAAGTAATGAAGGAAAAGAGTATAGATCATAAGTGATTTTGGACTTCTCTGTGGTTTGACTTGATTATTTTTTTCTTCCTCACCTCATTCTTTGAGAGCCTGTATTGCACAGCAGACCCCTGTTCTGACATATGCCATCTTGAATAGCCAAAGTGCAGGATGCTTCCAATATATTCTTCTCTGTTTGACCTTGCCCTTAAGCTTGTGGGTACTCAGGTAGGGGTATACAGCTGAGAAGAGAATTACTAGGTGCCAGGTCCTACCAAAGCAACAGAGAGATTGGGCTAGATTGAAGGTTGCAGGCCTCGAATGAACTCAGATTACATTAATTAGGGTTGGATTTTTTTTCCTCCAATCTGACTGCATATGTTTAAATTTCAATGTTTAGGAACATCTAAGATTTCTTCCATGTTTACTACTGTCCATTAAAAGACATGGCACTTTGCCAGTTTATAACAAGAAGTGAGAAAAAAATCAATACTTCCCTGAAATTAAGCTTCAGTTGCCATTGCTACAATTCAGAGACTGCACCTTAAGAGCCAGAGTTTATGTTGCACCAAACCTTGCATTTTTGGACTGGTTAGTTTTCCACAAAATAGGTTGAATATGCAAATTCTTATTAGAATGATTCAAAATCTTAAAAAAAAAATCTTGATCATATATTAAAAATATAAATGTGATGCCTGCATGAAGTAAATATTTAATGTCAAAGAATATATTATCATAGGTAAGGTTTTCCAAAGGACTTGTTTCTCTGTTAGAACCACCAAAACGACTTCCTCATATCTTTAGCTAAAAGGTAATTATGTCTGAACAGTTTTCTATATTCTATTTAAGATATTGTATAGATAGATACAATATATTGTATACATAGATATATTTATATCTTCATATAAATATAGATATATCTATGTATCTATCTATATACACATATATACATGCACACACATGCATGCATATTTTTCAAGGTACATTGAAACAAAGTGATTGAAATAGATAAACAAAAATTTTTGCTATTCAGTTTTATTTTATGATGAAAGAAAGCACCATCGGTTCTTGTATCAACATTAACAATCACTTCTGAAAGGCAAAGGGCAAATTCCCTTTACTATTGCAGATTTTCCAAGAGTTGAACCGGAGGCAGATCAGATCAGAATGCCTCTTCCAGGTATTACTCTCTCTTTCTTGGCTATGAAGGAAGACTAGGTAAGGGAAGCTATGTCCAAACTATAGGTGGACACGGTGAGATGTCCCAAGGTCTTGGTCTTTCACTTATTCAGTTTAGTGCCTTGGCTGGATGTCACCGTGTTTCCTTCCTGCCTGCATGCTCACGTGTCCTTTCCAGTGAAATCCAGGTGCAAGGGAAACAATGGTGAAGCCTGGGGGGTTTCATGCAGCAGAGTCCTGGTACAACCATGTCTGAGAGTTTAGACTCAGCCTAAATTCCTCTTAGGAACCTCACTTAGAGTCTTAAATTTAGATGGAATAAATTCAGGCTGTAGTCTTTTAACACAGGAATTAAAGTAATATCTGCTGTTAGGTTGGGTTTATACTGGGTTGTTCCAGTTACTTCTTTCCTGTATACATCTCAAGACAATCTTCCACATGCATGATATCCATCCTAAGATGACTGAATTCACTTGCCCCTCTCCCTGTATGTCGCTCAAATTCACAATATTGCTCCTTCAGATCACCCAATGTGTCATTGCCTATGCTGAGACGGGTGGAAAATGAGCAGTCAGGCAGCAACGGTGGACTGGCAAGAAATTTAAGGAAATATTTAATTGAGGTTTTTGAAACTTAAAATTCTGGATCAGTATGGGATCAGCACTAGAAAATCCTTCCCTGTGGCAAAATCTGCTGGTACATCTGATTCCTCTTTTTGCTTCATTTCCATGCTGGAATGAAGAAAACTGAAACAAATGAACAAATTTCATTTTGATGCCAAAGTAGCATCACTGCAATGTGGGGAGGATCTGAAAAAGCAGAAATCTGCTCTATAGCAAGGAGATTCAGTCTTCTTCAACACTAAGCTTGATCAGACTTCTGAGCTTGCTAGTGACAAGAAACTAGATGATAACAAGTCAGGAGATTGAAGGCGCAAGTGCTACAAGAATATAAAAACATGCAAACTAAATGCATTTTTTATTAATATCTGAAATTGTAGGTTAAGAAATACCTGTGTGATGAAGTTGTTCCTATTTTTTGGTCTCATCTGTTTTTTTTTAATTAAAGATATCAAACATACTTGGAATTTTTGTAATAATTATTGATCATGCAATGAAAGTGCATACCTACTTCAAAGACATCACCACTACTTTCTGAATTTAAACATAAAGGTGTGATGTGGGATTATTGAACTGGTAACCCAATGATCATTCCTCTTTTTCTTTCTTCCATTCCAAATAGTAATTTATTCATGGGATGGGAATCTTTGTCTGCTTTTTGAACTCAAACCTTGACACTGTGAAGCAAGCTGCTATGTTGATATTCATGATTTGGGAATTGAAAGTTGTTTGCTTTTTCAATCTCCTAAAATTTGAATTTAATATTTTATTAAATGTACCATAGTCATTCCCTCGTTTGTGCAGTGAACAAACATGAAAGAAAAATGACATAGACAATTTTAGGTCCAAAGGCCGAAGGATGTATGTGCACAAGTAAAATAGGGAATAAAAAAAAATCTGAGCCATTTAAATAATAGAAAATTCATCAAACATTTCTCTGCTATAAAAGAAACATAACTCTACTTACATTAAGGCTAATTCCCTAGTGTGACTCTGTAAATCTTGTTCTTTTCACTTTACTTGGATGTAAAACTATTTAAGAAAGTAACTTACAACTTCACTGTTGTGCAGTATGACTGTTTCTGCAAAAATCATCATTTCCGTAACTTGTTCCAGGAGAAATCCAATGAGCTAAACATCTTGAGTTACTGATTTTTACCCCTTCACCACTATGACAAGCGTTTCTTGAACCTTGCTTAAAAGTTCTCTCTCATCCTTGAAGGGCACCTGGAAGCTTATCAAGTCCAGGCTATTTTGAGCTGCGAGTGGGTGGGAGGTAGTAAATGAGGATTGGATTCTCATGTTTGATGGATTATTGTGATGGTAAGGAAGACCCAGCTAATCACAGCATAACCACTGGCCTGAGCAGATGTGAAAAGGCAAGTGCAGTTTTATCAGTTAAAGTATTAGCAGTAGCAGCATAGAAGTAACAGTGCCATTTATAGAGAGAGACTTGTTTAAATACAGGAAAGGGACACCAGCAGGACTAAAGAGATGGAGGAGGTGTTGGATAGTAAAGGGTAAAATAAAATAATAGCATGTACTTATCAATAAGAAAACTGGGCAGTGATTTCTAGTGTGAATAACTTCACAGAGTGAAGTGAAATCTGAGAAAGGAATGGCAAAATCAGTGACTAGAAGCTGAAGTTAGACAAATTCATTTCAGAAAGGAGAAGATATATTTAACAGGAAGGATGATTCATGCAAATTGTTGCAGGAGTCGTCTAATTACAAAAGTCATTACCTCAATGCAAATGTACCTTTATTGGGCTGTGAGGTACAAAAGCACAAGTGACCTATTGGTCTTTTTTGACCTTAAACTCTACTGCAAAATATAATGACATCTTTGCTGTTCTTTTCAAGTCCCTTATCTGAGAGTTCATGGGAGGCTGTTAAAATATGGAATAGATTCTTACTCTAGTTATTTTTCTAAAAGTTTCAGGAATGAAAAAGTTCTACCCATAGATATGATAGTTCATCTTCAGGCCTCAGAACTGGTGCTCTGCCAAGATTAAAAGAACAGGCGCTGCTGCTTGCTGCTGTCTCAGAGTCTACAAATTTAGGGAGACATCTATAGTTTTGCTTAGCTTTATGTGAAAAATAAGGGAAAGATACCTATATAAAGTACAATAAATTAATACAGATGCTGATTTAATACTAATAATACTAATACATAGAATTAAACTAACCAAAGCTATTAGGGAAATCAGTCATAAGTGTGTCTGATCAGTCAGAAGTGCAAGTGTGGCAGAAAATATGCCCCCACAGGAGATACACAAGATTTTTTAGAAGAATGGTGGATAAGACAGTAATTGCAAAAAGGATGCCTGCATATATAAATAATAGGCTTATTTCTACAAGACCTGAAATGAAGGACTAAGTCTAATATAAAAGTTCATATCTTAGAAAAAGAAGAAGGCTGAAGCAGGCAGTGTTTTTTGGGGGAAGGGATGCTGTTGTAGAGGCACGCCAAGAAAGAAGGAAACTGTCTTTCCTTAACAGTTGTAGGCAGAATTTGTACCAGAGCCATGATACTAAGGCTGAATCACTAGAGGATGTGTTTAAAACAGCTTGGTCTATTCAAGTTTTAGAAGAGCTGATGAACTGCAGTTTCAGTAGGGAGAAAAAAAGGAAAAAAAAAGAAGAAAAGTAAAACTATAGCAAGGCTGGGGCAAGAGGCCCATATGCTGACTTTCTGAGTAGCCTTTTATGTGATAGTAAAGGTAAGAAGCTTTTGCCACTTATTTTTTGCTACTCTTTCATTACATGTGCATGTGGAAAGAAGACAGGATGGTATTAAACTGACATCCTGCCCCAACTGCCAGAATGTCTTGTTATGGCTTCAAAGTCTAGATTCACACAGCAGAAGGCACTGTCTGCTTTACTCACTTGCACACTAGTAAGGGCTCTCATACAGCCTGTGGGAAAGCTGGGCTCAAATTCCTTTTCTGCTGTTGGAAGACTAGAAAATATAAGTCTTTTTCATTTCGTTGGTAAGAAGAAACTCAATTGCCAGACTGTAGGGTATTTTGAAATTGAGAACTTCTCAGTCTCTTCTGTTAGTTCTTTTTCATTTCACATGTCATACTTAAATGTTCTTCGAGTTAGAACAAAAATAGCCATCTAGTGCCTTGAACACCTGCCTGGAAGAAGGAGGACCTGAGTCTTTTGGTTCTGTTTGATTTAATGATAGACACAAACAGAGTCTGTGTCAACTTGCTCTCACTCTTCAGTGCATGAGCCACGGTGCTGCTCTCACCAGGGCTGTTGCTCAAGGCAACACTACTGATGTTCCCAAAGGAGGAACTTGTTGGTGACACACAAGGGTGAAACCTCTTGATGGGATTCAAACTGCAGTTCTGGCCAAAGGCAATTGCTGGTAAACTTTCTTTTGCCCATGTGGATCACACTTTGGACTTTGGTTTGCAGGTGCCAGCTCTGCTCACAAGCTTCCCAGCTCCTGTATATCTTGTCCATTCTCTCTCCAGTCCGACTCATAATCTGTATATTTGAGTGGATATTTTCTGTGTTAAATTCCATCTTCTTTTGATCCTGCCTATGTTATTCTGTCTTCCTCAGAATGACCTGACTGTTTTTGACTGTGATTGCTATTTGCAGTACAAGTCTCCAGGAAACCAGCAGGTTCTAAAATTCCCATTACTATTTTTGATATACAAATCCCACATGTTGATGGAAAGATCCAGAGATAATTGCAAAGACAGTATCTCCAAGTTATTGAGGTCTGTTTGATATGTTTTCTTTGAAGTAGTTATCAATTCCTAGGATGTAAAAAAGTTTATTATGAAAATTTTGAACAGACTATACCATTCTAATGAACTATTCCTGTTTCATCTTTCCTTTTATGCAGATATCAAATTGCAGATCTTTGTCAGAAATGAGTTATCTCAGCAGGGTGCAGAACAATAATTATTCATGCCAGGGCTGCGGTGATAGACATTACTCATAACGACTCAAATTAATCATAAGGCATATGATTGATGACGAGTACATGAAATTGTGTGGTGTGGACACATGAGGACTGTGGATATTGTTAAACATGTCTTTGATCCAAAATCAGAGGTGATTTTTTTGAGAGAGCTCAAATCATCTGGCTATTTTATTTAGTCATTAATATGGATCCACATAGCAAATAAAGGCAATCAAAGGCACTTCAGTTGCCACTAGCAACTTTAAAATCTCTGAAAGAAGAGGCTATAAACATTATTGCTTCACCATAGAGTATTGTCAGTGAAACATGCCAGGCATGCCAAGATAACATTGTACGCTTAAGACCCATGTATGGGTCTTAAGGTTTTACAGGTGGTGTCTCCACCGTAAATTAAAGAGAAATTAAAAAAAAACACTTTAGGATTATTTTGATTATGTAGAAGAAGGATTTGACTCTTCCACTTTTGGGGATTTTGTTTCCTTAATCACATGCTGTTAGCTGATAATGAAGGGTCAAATTGACGCCTAGGTTTATCTGTCCTTACTGAAGCACTAAGTCTTCACATGGACTCCATAGATTTTAGGTTTGCCACAGGATGGAGAATAAAGGCTTTTCATTTAGAACTCCTTTCTTTTTCATGTCCTCTGCACACATGAGAAGGGTGTGAAAGTAATCTTGGCTCTCACCCCTCAACATGGCAGCGAGCTGAGCAGAGCTGGCAGGAGTGGTAAATAGTCTATACTATAGAGCATTTGCAGGTTACTTTCTTTCTGGAGCAAGCAGGCAGCTGAGGCTGAGAAAGGGGTTGGAACTTTCTGAGTTGCAATTTCTTCCCTGGCTTGCTCTGGAGGTACTGTAACTACTTGCTGTCCCAGACATGGGCAATTGAACACAGGCTCAATTTGGCCCTCAATAAAGAAGAAATCACGAGTCTGAGAAAAATTGTTCCATTTCATGAACCAATTTTCTCATGAGAAGACACAGCACATCTACAGAATTTCTGCAAACAGCATAGAAGACAGATGAATATTATCTGTGATGAGAGGAAATGGCTGAATTGCTTATTGGGAAAAAATTAGTTTCCTTGATGACTCATTATTTCAAAAATTGCCTGTCAAGTTAATAGGTAGACTTTATTATTATTATCGTTTATTATTTCTATTACAGTAGCACTCAGGGGCTGCAGTCAAAAACTGGGGTCTCGCTGTGCTAAGCACCATGTACAAATAAAATCTTCTGATGGTCTCTGCCCCAAGAAGCTTACTGTTTTGAATCCTGAGACTGCAAAAATTTGGGCATATATTTTATTTCAAGTCTCTGGGTAAGTATTTTAAAATCACTTCCAGTGCTGCTAATCAATAAAGAGCTTTCTGCAAAGAAACTGCTAACAATTTTTTTAAAGGAATTTTTGATAGCCAAGAAAATAACTTGAAATGGTAGAACCATTCAAAAGAATCCAAATGTATGTTTGTCCTTAGCAGTCAGTGGCATAAGAAAACGCATGATGAACTCTGATGTAGAAGTCTGGACAATTAGTAAAAATACTGACTGTTGTGGATTTGATTAGTTCCAAAACTTCAAGAGATGCTTAAATGGATAGATTTTAAAATAATAATTTTAGGTTGACAAGACACGTATGGTCAGTATACATACATAAGATACCATTTGCCAAATAATGGCTTCCTTAACAATAATTTTTTTAGCACTATCACATTAAAAATGTAGCATTCAATGAAGCCATTCAGTACTGGGACCAGTAGAAAAATGTTTTACCAACTATTAGATCTAGGACATAAAGAGCATATAAGTTCTTAAAAAGCTGATATTTTAATAGATGCTGAATAATAAGCAAATCATTAGGTACTGTGTCATGATGTCTTTACAGCTTTGCCTGTATTTTTAGTAGTAACTATATCTCCATAACTCCCACCTCCATGTCTTGTCCATTATTTTTTCTTACTTAATTTGGCAACTCTAATTGATGATAATTTCAGAGTCACAGAGTCACATTCACCTAGCAGTATGAGCTGCCCACTCCTTGTATTTCAATGGAAGTTTTCAAAGAGAACATTTTGTTACGAGTGTATTCACCACTTAATTTAGTATGCTCAAAAATTATCTTGATAGTCTATAAAAATAACAGTACACCAATTTCAAACAGTCTATTGGCAGAAGTGGAACCACACCTAATTGCCTCAGGCCTTGACATTGACATTGTCTTTTGATATTAGTCTAATTTATATATATTTGATCTTGGGTAGTTTATTTCTTAAAAATGTAGATTTCAAAATCACAGAGGCAGAAGTTATTCAGTATTTTTTCCTGAAACATAAAAGTGTGAGGTTTTTAAAACAAAGGTTAAGAGCTGCTTTTACATCTACTTTATATTCCTGTATAGTACACTACAAAAGCTTCTTTTGTGGTATTTCCTAAGTGCAAGTGAGAAAAAACTTCAAAGACAGACTGATGAGTTAGACTTTTCTGTTCTAGATTTTAATTGAACTTTTCATTAATATTCCAACTCTAGAGTATCTTTTCTCTTGATGTTACCTGAAGGCTATTGCTCCTTCCAGTCAATTGAACTGCATTATTTTTTTCAATTGGGTTTTCTTAGTGAAGTGTAGTTTATTTACAGAATTAACTGCACTGTCCCATAAAATTCACTACATGCATAGAGTGCATCACCAGCCTGCCCACTGTAATGGAACAGATTTCAGGTAAAGGTGAGAATGGAACCTCACAACTTTTCAAGCATTTCATCCCAGTGTCTTAAATGCCTGAACATTTTCTCCAAGTGTATCTTTTTTATAAGCAGAATTAGTCCATAATGTTGCTCCAGTGTGCATTAGCTGCACATTTTTTTGTTATGTTAAAACATCAGGGTATAGTGAGTGGCCTTATTCCTTGATGTCTGAGGGACAACCATAACATTTTGACATGTCTGCTAGAAAATTATTTTCCAGGATTTTTTCCAGTAATGGTATCCCCGCTCCCAAGTATTATTGACTATCTTTCTATCTTATACTTCTCAATTAGTTTTGAAGAATGTCATTGTGTACCCTGAGTCTGGGAAGTGAAGTAATCAGGTAATATTCAGAATCACTGGGCCATGTAATCTGATTATGAATATTTACCTTGTGATTCTGCTATAGAGGAGAATCAAAGCAGTGGGAAGGGCACATGGAGAAAAATTCCAAAATGAGGTCTCAGAAGTTTATCCTTCTGAAATGAATATTCCTAACTGCAAACCACATTTGCAGTAACAGAAATTAAAAATAGCAACCCTTTTGTGCTTTACAGTACAGCTTCTCTTTTAACTTAATAGATCGGTAGTAATTCTTCTATCCTTACTTGATATCATCCTTTCAAGCTTGCTCAAAGCTATCATATTAGATGTGAGGCTACCATAGGAGAATGAATCAAATAATTTTGGAAGAAATTTGTTGGTTAAATCTTTTGGGCAGGTGGGTACTGGTGGTGCAATTGGTTCTTTGAAGCACTGAGGTTGCCTGATGCTGTACAGCAGTAGCAGAAGAATGTTAGATTAATGGATGTCTTGTTTGTGCTTACAGTGGCTCTGTAAGAGAGAAGGACTAGGGATAAATTGGAAAAGAATAAAAAATGGGAGTTCAGAGACAATGAGAAACAGAAAACAATCTAAGGACCTCAGAAAAGCCAGAGGCTACATAAGGATTGGGTTGAGACGAAGCGTCTGAGAAGAATATCGAAGTCTGGTGAAACAAAGCATCTTCAGAGATATGAGCTCCTAAAGTTCTTCTGAAGATTAACCTGAATACATGACAAGTAGTATATCTGTTGGGAGGTCATTTCAGATCCTAAAAACACCTTGAAATCAGCACAGCTTTTTAATGAAAAATTGTGGGCGTATGAATATTACCAAGAACACGAGACTGAGAAGAAGCTATTAGGGTTTATAGGCTACGAGTTCCCATATCTGCTGATATCAGTGATGATTCAGTCACCCTCTTACACAAACACAATTTACGAGGTTCTATTTTTGTCCACAGAACCTGATGGTGTTCTTATAGGGTGGCTATGATTTAAGAGAGTATGCATCTCCCCATCAGCAAGCGAAGGCAAAGTGGGTGGGAGAGACGAGGGAAGGGAAGTGGAAGAGCCATCATTCATTCCTGAATTCACTGACTATCACACAGGGCAAGAAAGAAGCAAGAAGAAATCGTGGTTCTGTGATGAGAGTGCAAATCCAGTAACTTCTGGGACTATTCCTGGCATGCTGCATGATGCACTAAGATTTGCCAAATTTACCAGTCTGACCCTACCCTACTCCTACCCCAAAACTTACAATATCTATACCAGGGATATATACTTCACTGAGTGCCCTGGCTACAGTTTCTGGCTAGTTACATGGTCCAAAAGTGCCAGGGAAGCTGGGTGTTACCTGAAATTTCACATATAATAGAACAAAATATTCATAAAATGTGCAGCATCTGTTGTGACTCCTGCATAACTGGTTCAGGTTGCACTGCAACCATGTCCCTAATGAGAAACACCCTGTAACCTCGACAGTCTGGATCAAGCCTAGATGTCTGGCAAGTCTAAATACAGTTCATCTTTCTGTGGTTATTGTAAAAAAGTCTTACAACTATTTCTTTCCATTAAAGCCCCGATGACTGACAAATGCTCTGTTTGCTCCAAGGTTGCCTCTTCCTCCTTGGGAAGAGATAGTGCAGCTGAATACAGCTCAGCCTTCATTTGTTTGGAATCATGCTTTGCTCCTCTGCTGGCTGATTTCTTAATGCCTGCAAATATCATTCTCTCATGGAGGCCTCATTAATAATAATTTTTCTTTTCTTTATTTTCTGCAGGCACATACCAGCTCAGGAAGAGTGGTTTCCAGTGGGAGGTAACCTTTGCCCTTCAGTAGTCCAAGGTTTCCATTGCTGACTTCTTTTCTTCATCAATCACTATTTTTCCTTTCCATGTCTTCTATGAACTGTCTTGATTGCTATTAGATATATTAGAATATGCTGAACGCGACATTTGATTAAGGGATGCCATTGTAAATGATTACCTTTTACAAATTGTTAAAGGTGTGAATGCATAACCACAACAATTACAAAAAATCAAGGGAACTGTCTTACAGAATAGGTATTTTTATAAAATTTATTGGACAAGTCTGAATTTTTGGGTTAATTGGGGTCTGAATTTTTTGGGTTATTTTATAGTTGCATCAGTAAAAGGAAGTCATCAGGATAGAGAGGCTAGATCACCCAGGGGAGGTGTGGGTGCCTGGACATGTAACCAAAATTTTGAATAGATATCTCAATGAAAAAAAATTGTTACGTCATGTATTTCTAGCATTAGCTAAAAGTGAAATAGATGGAAAAGAAAAATTGCCAGTCTTTTAAAAGTGTGACTAAATATAAGAATGTCTGATTCTCACTAATCCTGCAGCAATAAAATAAGCTAAAAACCCCACATGCATTTACCAGAAATGCTAAGATGCTGTTAACACTGTATAAACAGCTGACTGATTCATCTTGACCATCTCATAAAAAGCCCAAATATTATATTTTTATATTATATTTTATATTGAAAAAGGCTGATTGATTTTAAATTCACACTTGATTTTTTAACTCTCTAATGATACAAGGTCTTGTGGAATTCTAGGTTATTTTTCTGTATCATGTTCTTCAGCTTTTTTATCTTTAGTTAGGTACCATTAACCTTCCAGTGATGCCATCTCTGTGTTTTAGACTGGCAAAAGACTGTCTTCTGCTTTCTCTCTTTGTGTACATTGACATTTTTCTCATTTATCTCTTTACATTTAAATAGCACTGGTAATGTTTCTTTTGATGAATGTATTTTTAAAATAGTCAGTCTGTAATTCCCTTTTTATGATCTCGATATTGTTAATTTGGACTTGCATTTCAAATCAGAAGCCTGATTTGAACTTGAGGGCTGCAACTTTATTTGTAATCATACATAACTGTAACTAATGGTAGTTATATAAGATGTACCAAGAGCATGAATACAGACTTCAGAGCTTATTATCATAGGTTACTAATTGGAGTTCTTTGGGGCAAGATTAAATAGACATAGTTTACACAGATTTTTACTCTATCAAGATACTGGACACCTTGTTCAATAATTGAAGGCTATCATACTATAATGGTTTTAACCAGATACTTTGGGTTTCCTCACATCCAGTCTATTCCCTCCACCAAGTCAGTTATCTCAAAATTCAGTTTACTTTCCTATTTCGAAGTCCCAAATGAAACTGAAGGATATCATATTTGCCTTAGAAAACATTGGATCATAGAAAATACCCTGCATCCCTTTGACTGATTTATTTAAATTACTAATGTTTAGTTTTCTAAGATCATTATTACAGAATTGGATGCAAGGGAGCTCAGTAGCTGTCTGTCCCCTGTCCCACAACACTGTGATGAAACAAATAGTTTCCACTGCAGCCCAGTAAAATGCCCAGTTCTACTGATGTACGCAGTGATATATTCCCTCCCTTCTGCTCATCTGCCTTTCTGGTTTTACCATTCTTATGGATTTCTTAAGTATCTACAGCATGACCAACTGCAATTAGATCTTCACCCTCCAAGTGACTCAATCTTGTCATACAGCTTGCCTATTGGTATAACATCTGCTACACAGAACAGTTACATCCTATATTTAGTAGGTTTAAACCACTATGATATAGAGATCTCTTCATTTCAACTGCAGCAAGCTGGGGAGTCAAATTCCATTTCTGTGCATGAGTAAGAGGCAACTTCCTTATACTCTGCCCGTTAAGGAATTTCTGGTTATCTGGAATGAACCTCAAGTTCCTGAACACTTGAGCAACCAAAGCTGAGACTAAGGTTTGGTTTAGGACCATTTAAACTCAGTTAATTCTGATGATAATTTAATGCTTGTGACACTATGATTCCAAGACACCCAATGCTGATAGAAAAACTAACACACTTACCCCTTTCATCTTACTGACTAGGCTGAGAAATTCTGCATGAAACAAAGAAATACCCCACTGGAACAGCAAATAGCTGATACTGATTCCCAACATCTAGAATAACATTCTGTACTCTTCAGACCAGGGTCTACCATCCTGCTTTTTCTCTCAGCTCGGAGTAAAGACACTGGATCATGGGGAGTCTGGGCTTACTGAAACTCTAGCTGAGCCTCTTGCCCAATTCGAACCACATCTGTGATTCTTAAAGAAAGGGCCAAGCAGCAGGGCCCCAAGGATCCAGTCAAATCCAACATTTAAATAGCACGTGCTTAATTTTTTCCTGCATTTATCATTTTTTTTTGCAACAGGATTTACTGGTTTTGAACATATACCTTACCTTAGCCTTTAGACTATGTTCCTTTCTTCTTTCTCAGAGATTGCTCCTTGCTTTCAACTTCATTTTATTTGTAACTTTTAAATAGCAAAGACCAGAAACAGAAGATGCCCTAGTGCAAGAACTAGTTTTAAAATCAGATTGAAGACAAGTCAAAAATAAGAAGTATAGTGACAGAGAACTTTTAGTTCAAAATCTTTCACATTTTGTACACCACAAGCTTTCTTAATTTCTCTTATTTACTTGCGGGCACACAGTTCACAAAATCACCTGTGCCAATGATTAGAATTCAGATTACAGAAAAGAGAACAAACATCCACCCTCATTAGTCCAACACTGTTATTGCTCACAGAGAGAGGGTCAGTTTTGGGAGCAAAGTTAAAACAACTTTGTCTTAGACATACACTGGGTAATGAAACCACAGTGACATGATTGCTGGTTCTTGGAGATCTCCCTTTCTCTCTCTCAACAGAAAAATACCATCTTTTCATTACAGCTAAAAATTAGAGGTTGCTAGTAAGTTGGTGTTACAGATTCTCATGCCATAGCTTTTAAAAGCATAGATAAGTCCTGATCTTTTTGCTTAAGTCTGGGAAATTCTTGTTTTGCTTGTGGTGGTATTTATGATCTCATCCCTATCAGTTTTATGCTGACATTGTTTAAAGCTGTACTACTGATGATTTACAACAGCGTTACAAAGGGGAGAATGAGGTCTCTTTAGTTTCAGAGAGATTTCTCATCTCTTCTCGGAACAAAACTGTCATACACGCAGTAGCACATAAGTTTGATTAATTTAATAAAATGGGCAAGATCCTCATTAGCTGGTGTAGCTCCTTTGGAGTCAATAAAAGTAGATCGTAATTTGATGTCACTTGGTCTAGCTCCACTTCCAGCGATAGACCTATCCTTGTTTATACCAGCTGACAATTTATCCAGTGTTCTGGCACAAATAAATACGATTATTTTGTAACTAGTTTTATTTTTAGGTTGTTGTTCTATCTCTTGTAGGTTGCTCAAAAGTTTCTACCCATTTAATCTATCTGCTTTGCTTGCTGTGAGTCTGTTCCTCAAAAAATGTCTAAGGCAGGGCAGCAGCCCACACATAAGCACAAACGAGACAGAAGGAGAAGGAGTGAAAACAAGAAGTCAGTGGAGCAGTGCCAAGTTTCACTAGTTGAGGATCTGCTCAGAAACATTTTCAGTGCTTCTTTCAGTCTTGCTAATGCTGGTGTGTAGCTTGAGTCTTTGGTTTGAGTCCTCTGGGAAATACACTAGCAATAAGAATAGAAAAGCAGTTTAGGTGGCATCTTTGATTATCATTGCTGTCAATCAACCCAGGGCTTGGCATTAACATATGCTCTTCAGAGGAAAAACTAATCTACTCCATTTGGTAACATATTAAAATAGTTAATATTACAAAAATGAGACTGAAAACCTGAACTTTTTTGTTGGAAGAAAGGGTGAAAAATGCATTTAGTGTTCTTTTTTTTTGTTGGAAAACCATGATTCACTGAAACAAGACACTACTGATAGGAAAATATTTTTAAAATACATTTTTCACTTTCAGCTTCCAGGAATAAGTCTAATGTTAGTGAAATGCTCTATGTTAATTTTTAAAATTAAAATATCATTTCCAATTTCAAGAGCTGTTTTATTTATAATTTTAAGCTAAATATAGTAAGAAGAGAAAATAAACTGAAATACAAATAAAACAATCAAACGCTATGATGGACTTATGCTGAGTTTGTTTTCAGTTCATTGTTTTTTAGATGTTTTCAGGGCTTTGACTTTTTTCATCCAGAGTCAGACTGAGAAATTTTCTCTAAATCTGAATTTTCTTCCAGGAATGGAAGAAATATTTGGTGTCCAGTTCTAATCAGTCCCTTTATAATTTTTAAGGCTGAAAAGGAATCTCTATAGTCAAGTTTCCTAGATAACACAGGTTGTAGACACCAGAATGAAAAATAAATTATTTTATAAATACTTTTTCTGCAACTATATTTTTTAAAATTCTTACAGTGATCTATCTACATTAAACTCTAAGCATTCTTGAAAATGTGATTTCTTTCTGATCACATCTGCACTGAACAATGCTGTATGTTATGACATATGTGACTCAGCCCAACCACATATAACATGTATATTTCATTGCTTCACTAATAAGAAAACTGCAAGAAAGCCAGTACTGGGTTTAGCTGAGATTCTCTTTTAGTCAAAGGTTCTACAGAAACCTAGTGCCATGAAAAAACTTACTGAAGCTCACCAGGATCTTTATTCAGTATATGTTTTGTAAATGGATGCTTAGTTTATCCACAGCACAGGATTTTTAAAAAATTAAGTGTAGTGCAGAATTAATGAAAAAAGTGACTGTTCTGTTATCACTTTCGATGGTTTCACAGTTGGATGACAATTATTGAAATAGATTATATTTTAGTAAGCACTTAAGAGTACTTCTTCTCGTGAAAACTTTTAAGAAAAAAATTCCTATAGAGTTGGTCAAAACGAAGTAATTTAAAACTCTATTCTGAAAAAGAGACATTTCACACAAACTAAAAAATTACCACCACTTTACCCGTCTCCAGTGTTTAGGTAATTGTGAGTAGATGTTTTTTAGAGAAACAAACAAAGGCATAAATGATCCGATCGCTAGAATTTTAGTTTAATAGATTGAGGCTGGGAAAACTGTTTTTTAGTTGGAGTCAGTAATCATCAGAACAAATTATTGAGAGAGTGCACCACAATCTGCAACCTTGAAGGCAAGACGGTACACTTCTTTGGAAGGTATGCTGTCAGTAGAAAGTAACGTGGGAAGCATGCTGGGCTCCGCTCTGGAGGAAATCCAACAGGGCAGTCAAAGCAGTCTCTTCTGGGTTTAATTCTGAGAAACTGCGAGTCACACTTGATTCCCCCCAAACGACAATTCTTGTATCTCACAGTTAGTGACTCTTGTGTTATATTATTTCCACGGCAGAACAAAATTGAAAGTGTTGCATGACACGTACTAAACAGAATGTGTTAAGATGTCTGTCTTAGTTACCCAGAAAAAAATCTGGAGTAACTCAAGAATTTGGCTCATTGATTTTAGACTTTACACTTAGCAAAATGTAAAGGCAAGTGTAACTGAAGAAGTATCAAAGTCACTTGGAGTTAATCTGTTTTAGGTAAACTGATACAATGTTGTTAAATCATGTTTATAAAAAAACACAAAGGGCTCAAGAGAATTGGTAGAGAGAGCTTAAAAACATGCTTTTTTTTAATGAGTCAGAAGAAGAGCTGTCCTTTCTAAATATTCTGTTACTTCCAACTGCCTAGCTTAGTGCCTACTGCTGTGATGCAGAGATTTGGCAGAGCATAAATATTTTTTAAAGCTTACTCATTAACACCTTGGGCCCATCCATCAGCATGATTGACATCAAGAGACAAAGCAATTTTTTTTTAATAGGACACAACATGTACGAGAGGCTTTCTGTGGGCTAATGCAGCACACCTGACAGATGTGTGAGTCATTTGACACAATGGGTGATATTCATGAACACTCTATCACCTTGCAATCAACTCAGTATAGCATTCCTTCTTATTTTCTGAATCCCTCTTTCTTCAAAATAAAAGGAATTTAGGAATAACTGCACAAGATTCAAAGCAAAATCATTTATATGCTCCATCTCTGAGATGCTACTAATAAAGATGTTCATGACATTATCTGAAATGTTATTAGGAAAATAATAAGGACTTCCTGAACTGTGTCTAAGAGATAGGTTTCATGTGTTCCATGCCATGCACTTTGTGTTATTGCACCAAATGAATCCAGCAAAGACTAATTGGCATGAGTGAGTAACATAGCAATGCAATAACGATAACTTGTCACCTTTTGCTCGTCTGCTCAATATTGTCTCTAAATGGTAATAGGTTTCATTATATCCTGCTACATTTCATGGAAATTCAGCAGACAGAATATGCAAAAGTGAGAGAATCACAGTGGGTTTTAAAGTAACATTACCTTTACGAGGGAGGAAAAACAACAAAACGCCCAAAAGAAAATATCCCTTGGTTGAAAAACAAGTCTATGAGAAATAGGCACTATGAATGTGGAAACTTTTAAAAATCTCAGCTTTCTTTTAAGTGATCTGGAAGACTTTTGCCACGTGTTTCAGATGGTTCCTTTGCCTATCTGTAGTAACAAGGGTGGCTGTATTCTGTGGCTTGTCCTGTGAACTCAGACTGTGCAAGCTAGCCTGATCCACAGTCGTATTCATGATGTGTGTCAAGCCCTGCTTCTCATCGTCCATCATGTGTTTTCTGGATTTTTGTCCGTGGTGCTTGAATCCCATCTTCATGAATCTTAACTTGATCCAAACAGTGGCATGTTTTCTCTTACTCTGTAGCTCTGAGATGAAGCAGTTACCTTCTGCATTGGTTACAAACCCATTTCCTTCTAATAACCTAAGCATTAGGCATGGGTAGTCACAGTTTATTTTGAAGGACTGAGCTCTCTTCTGCTGTGGCTGATGAAATCGTGTCTGGACAATCAATATATGGCTGCCCAGAGCACTGATTTATACTTGCAGCAATTGAGGAATGAGAATGAAGACCTTATCTGAAAGACTGAAGACCAGAGGACACTGCAAATTGTTTAGCTATCAGTCTTGCAAAACACTGTACAGTGCTGCCTGGTGCCTGCTGTGTTCTCAGAAGCTTCCTGAAGTAGAATGAGGATATTGATGAACCGTTCTATCAATCTGCAAAAACAGAAAGCATCTCTGTAGATGATACAACCCTCAAAGTCCAAGAAAGCTAAGGAAATTAGGAATGACATCTGTTGTTACGTAAAAATAGTCACAATAAAAAAGCGTAAGTAGAATACCATAAAAATAGTGTTCTATTTAGCACAAACAGTTTTCAAGCAGTCAAAGCCAAAAGTGCAGAACAATACTAAAATAGGCAGAAATATAAAATTACTAAAGCAGCAGAAAAAGTGGCAGACCACATCAATGGTTACAATATCTGAGTCCTCATTTGCCCTCTTGTTCTCCTTTCCCTTTCAAAGTCTCCGTGTAGGTGCAGAGCAATCCAGGCGTGGAGTGAAGGGTGACTGCCTAGATCTGCAGGCTCTAATAGCTTTCCAGAAGCATTTGAGGAAAAAATGATATGAAGAATTCTTAATACTAAATTTGGTAGCCAGGGAATCTTCAACTTGTTGAAAGGCATGTGAACTTTGTCCCCAGGGGATCAGCGCAGTGATCCCTGCTAGCTCCTGCATTGGAACCATCACATGCTCTTGTTTCTGGACTTCAGACTTGCTTGTTGGCATTACAAAAAAATTCAGTACCCAGTTCCATGGCATCTCTTTCCACTGAAACTCTCTAGGTTTTGCTGTTCCCCCCTCCCTTCCTGCCATGCCAGCAGATTTCTCTGCACCAGCTCCTCCCACAGTCACAGTGGCACTGAGTGTTCCATGCTTCCCTTCAGCATTTCAGGCTGAAGTTGTAGTGCTCTTTTTTTAGCCCTTTTTAGCCCAGCTAGGCTCCTCTAGATGTCTGCAATGGGAAGTAAACACGGTGTCATGCAATATTTCTATTTCTTGGTGTTTCATAAACATATGTGCAAGAGCTTTTTTGGAAGCCTGGGAACTATCCAAACAAATTAGAGAACCTTCTCAGTCACATAGATGATATGCCAAAATCTCACCTAGAGCTAATTCGAACAATTAGGATCCCTACTACATGAAAAGTCTACTAAAGGTAGTAAATGGGATCTGTTGCAACTTATACTGATGTTCCAGAGCTTGGTAGGGTACTACAGCAGATTCTGCTGTATATATCATGTTCTCCTTGTGTCTGTTTCCAGGATCGAGTTCTTGTCTGGTTGCATAAACAGTGCACATCCCCTTCAAAAAATAAACAAAAGCAAAGTTTTCAGGGCATTTCAAAAGAGAGCAACCCCTAAAATCCTGGATTATTCCACGGAACATTGTTGGCTCATCCATATTTCCTTCTAGCAACATGTTACTAACCACGAGGCACTGCCCTGTATGCTGGGAATGACAGTGGCAGTGGTATTAGCAACATGGTGTTTCTCAGCTTGCTTCAAATCACATTCACTATTCTTTTGTTAAAAGCTTCACAGAGATATGGGATAACCTTTTTTAGAGATTCATGTGTGGGAAAGAATGGAGTAAGAGGGATCAGCTGTGACTGAGTTTGATTCGGTTAGAGGTGGAGAAGCTAGGGCTTGGACTTTTTAGCAGTGAAACCAGGCCTTTAAAGCCTGATGTTGTTTTTGGCAGACATTCTCCTCCTCCCCATCTTATTTACACTCTCTGTTCACGTCGGCTTCTCTTTGCAGCCTGTTATTTGCAGAGCAGAGCTTCTTTGCACTTCCTTCTGCCAGCCTCCAGCTGATCATGAGCCACAGAACAGTCACCCAGAAACCTGTCACCACTGGAATGGTGCACCAGAACGGGGGATACGGAGTTGGACAGCAAACCCTGTACGACAGGCTGTGGAAGAGGCTGAGTCAGCCCCTTGCTCAAAAGGCCATTATAGCATTCAGTTGCTGATCTACTTGCCATGTGTGATTGCACATTGCTGTTAAAATGGCATATTGGCCCTAATCCTGAAAAGCTTTCAGACATGTATGCATTCAGTGAGATAAAAGACTATAGGGAGATGCCTACATTTCCTCTAAGGACATCATATTGGTAAAAAAGGATAGGTGCAGTGATCTCGAAGTATTTTGTGATACAAAAGTGTGGGCAAGAACATAAATGCACATATATGTAATTTGCACATATATATATAAAAAATATATATATAGTACACCTCTGTAACTGAATGACATTACCACAGGGATAATAAGGCCCACAAATAGCATAGTCAACATATTTAGCTTGCTATTTTTGTGTCTTTCATTTGTGAACTGCCAAGGAGTAGATTGCTATATCCTCGAATTTATCTTCGAAAATCATCTACAAATAACTTGTCTGTGAAACTCGTTTGACAGGGTGCCTTACATGATCACCTCTCTATCGATCCACTGAGGATGCAAGTTTGTTCTAGAATTAAACTAGCAAGACCAGTTCTTTAGCTCATCCTGTAGCAGTTTGTGCTCTCAACTCTCAAAATTCATTTAGCATTGGGGACACTGTGCAAAACTCCTAGAAACATAAGAATTTTTATTCTGCATCTGACTGAGAGTGTGACATCAAATTTCATACAATATCATACATTTCACACGGCTTAGAATACAGCAACATGTAAGGAGAAAGATTGGGAACTCGAGACTCCTCGCAGCTTGATGAGTGTGCTAACCATACCATGCTGCTCTTGCAGTCTTTGCTGTTAATGTGAATCAAATATGCCAGTGATAGGCTTGCACAACTACAGTACCTAAACGACATAAATAAAAATGAATTAGATATACGTATGTCTGTCTACTATGCATGTATGTATATATTTTTTTATATATATATGTAGATTTAGTGGCAACAATGTTTTTATTTTACCAGATTATCAGTTCTTTCCTTTAGCTAATCCAAAGCATTTATATGCTTTTCAGCGAAATATTTCAGCAAAAAAGAGGGAATTTCCAAGGTAGAAATTTCTGTGAAAAATCCTCTTTTTTAGTTGATAAATCTGATGAGTCTTAATTTTTGGTTGGAGTAAAGCAGTGTTTCCTGGTGAAGAGGAACCAAAGAGGTTTTTACCTCATTAATGCTTTAATACCAGTAATGATGCAGTATGTACATTACAGGCCACGTTTTCTTTTTTGCAGTCCTGTGATTATACAGCTGGTACATGCCGGGCTGCCTGCCTTCCCACGCTGAGTCCAGTTTGTCCATCTCGTTAAAAGTTATGTACACCTCAATGCTTGTTGTCTGGGAAATTTAACAAATCTGTCTCTGAGATAGTAGGTGCTCCTGGTGCTCAGGGGTTAGTCATTTCAAATATGCCAGGGTTCATTGCCTAGGGAATATGCAGGAAAGTTCTGAGTCAAATCTTTTTTATTTTTTCCCTTCCTTGTGAACCCTTCAATGCTTTATCAAATTCTCCAGCTCCTTATATTTTATCATTTCCTCAAAGACAGCCAACCTTTTTTTCCTGCTGACTGGTCTTGAATGAGCATGGCTATTGGGTAGCAAAAGAACTGCTCTGGCAAGTCACTGAGTGAGTCTTTGTGCAGGTCATTAGTAGGCTGGGTACCTCCTGAGGAGCTGGAAACCTACCAGTCTGCCAACGGCACTGTCGGTTCCGATAAACAGGTACCATGATTTTTCCCAGTTTTCTGTCAAGTGGAGGTTTAACAATGTTTCTTGAAGAAAACGATGCTTTGAGAACACTAAAAACAAAATTACATGATGCTTGTGTGAATTCAATCTTTCCCACCAGCCAACAGTGTGGCCCATGATGCTGAGGATGAACTAGAGCCTAGTGCTCTGCCTCACCTTGTCTGCATCTTTGGTGCTTTAACCAAATTGGTCTTGCACCCCCTCCCCTATCAAGAACTATATTCCCTGAAGTAAGGCTGCGTCTGGGGCACTCTCCATAGCAGAAGGGCTATAATGGGGAGAAGTTACACTGGACACTACAAGCCTCTGCTTCTGCTTTGTCCTGACTCAGTCATGTCTACTCTGTTTGCATATGAGCGTGTGGTACTCAGAACCAGGTTCACCAGCAGGAACCCACATCTTCTGAACTCACAAAGTACAGAGAAGCCTGAGGTGACGGAATCAGCAAACACTGCACCTTCAAGATATATTATGTGGTGCATCAAAACATGCTCCAGTCACATTGAAAGTGGCCTTACTGTGTTACCCTTATCCCCAAGCAACTGCCTAGCATTCAAGCCGTGACTCTTCTCCTTGTTCCAGGCCTGTATGTCCTTGCTGCACCATTACAAAATCATAGTCACAAGGTGATTAATTGTTGCTGGTATATAATCCTAATCTTAGCTACTTGTTGGTATTAAATGAAATTTAGTTTGAAAATTAAGATACACATTGCTTGATAAAAATTAAAAGCAGCTTTTATAATTCAGAAACACTTTACCATCAAAGACAAAGGAAACTTTTTTGACAACACAAACTGGTGTTTTTATAGCTTAGCATATGCTGTCTTCACATACATAAAACCAAAAATCTTGCGTTTTCTTAGACCAGACAGCAAAATATATTCATAAAATTACAACATAGCTAAAAGTAAATGAAAAAAAATGGAAAATGGAATAGATTTAATCAGAAATGGAGGAAAAAACCCCACAAACTTTAGAATTACATACTATGCATACATTTTTATAAGTACAGTCTTAGCATTTAAAGTCTCACAAAGAGGTTTCGCAGGATAACTGGGATTAAAAATTCCCCGACTCTCAAGTTCAGCTCCAAAACACATGTTGCAAGGGGAGCGGTACTTGCCGCGCGCCGGCTCCCGGCGGCAGGCGGGGCCGTGCCCACCCGCGCGGGGCGCAGGCTGCAGTCTCACCGGCGGCCACGAGATGGCGCTGTGACCCCTCGTACCGCGCCCAGCCGCGCTCCCGCCGCCCCGGCCCCGGCCCCGGCCCCGGCCCCGGCCCCGGCCCCGGCCCCGGCCCCGGCCCCGGCCTCGGCCCCGGCCCCGGCCCCGGCCCCAGGAAGGGCTCGCTGCACCCCTTCCTCCGGCACTTCCAAAATTCAGGCACCAAGGAGCGGAAACAAGATTAAAAAATATAGTTTTCTTTGGCTGGATGAATAATATTTTGCCACCGTTTAGCTGAGGCAAAGTGCGGACCGTGCCAACAGGTATTCGGTGCAGGTGGAGGGAGGGGGGTGCGGGGAAACAAACCCGCCGGCTCTGGCTCTGTGACCCGCCGACGGCCGCCCCCAGGGGCGCCGCGGGGCGGGGGCGCTCCGGTGCCCCCCAGGGGCGCAGCGTTGCCAGCAGAAGGGGCAAGCGGTAATGCCGCCCGCAGGGTCTGCGGGAGCGTACAGCCTTCCTTCTGGACCCCAAGTAGGAAAGCACTCCTGCAGAATTCAGCCCGCTTCACTTCTGCCTCGTGGTCCTCCTGAGACAACTGCAAAACCTGAAACCTTTCAGTCTCGCAGGTGTAACTTCAACCATGCTAAAATCTAAGCGCTGAAACCGATGTCAGAGGATGACTGCGTGAGTGCGCGTGGCAGTGCGTGGAGTGAGTGCTCATCAGCCTCCTCGTCAGGCCTGATGATTCACCCCGGTGCGATAGCAAACTTGTGATTTGTCTTTGAATGAGTGCTTTGCCGTATCGCGGTCTATGAACGCGTGGAGATAAATCCTCGGTGAAAACAGTTTGGTAATCATCAATAGGGATGAAGGTGCTGACTTCAGTTCCTAAAGTAGCATTCCTGGATCGGGAAATTTAACCTTCAAGCATCATTTCCTCACCTCGTGCTCTTGCATTGATTCTGCCTTTTGTCTGCCTTGTCTGTTGCAGCATATAGATACTGTTCAGGGTAGAGGCTGGCTGCTAATTAATACATCTGCACAATACTTACACAATGCCTGGCACACTTACTGCTTTTACGTTATAAAATATTCAGTAATAGTGATAGGTAAGACCAATGGGCAAAACTAAATTAAAAACATTAGTTTTATGCATTTGTCTTAATGGTGGCTGTCGACTAATTGTGTTCTTTGAATGTGAAACTTGTGGAACACAAATTTAGTAATTTCACTTGGCACTTTCAGCTCTGTTTTAAATGGACTGTGTCTGCAAGCAAGCTGTTTACCCGTGCTCTGGAAACAGGGTGAGTGCTTATATAATGCTTCAGTATCTGAATTCAGAGGGAGAAATGTCTCATGGAGGGGTTAATATACTGGTGTAGATGAAAGTCGTATCAAGGATGAATGTAAGGAAAAGCGATTGTTATTATGAAAACCCCTTCCGTGCCCTCGTATTTCCAGATCCTGGATTTTTAGAAGATGTGACTTTCCAAAATGAGACTAAGGTAATTGTCTGTGGAGCTGCTTGGAAAATAAAAACACTGCTTTTTATGGTATGAGCCTTTTCAGTGGATTAAGTGAAATATGCCTTAGACATTTTATTCTTTTCTAGTTAAGCAGGCTATATGAGTTTTGAGAAATAATGCTTGAAAAAAGGCATTTCACTCACATGTATTATCTCTGATGTTGTTTTTCTCAGGGGTTCTAGAGATATTTGAATTATGAATTATCCGCCCAACTAATTCATTTCCTTTAGGGCCAAATCATTTATTCTGAAAACATTCTTGTCCTGGATGTATATGTGTATGTCTACTCCTACATATTCACACACGTAATTTTTACAATTTAACTAGTAGAAGAGGCTGAAGAACTAATGCAAACGTGTGCGAGTGGGAGGCATCAATTATTAGATGAAGCGGTTGAGTCCAGAGTACAAGTAATTGTGTAGAAACATCCATTTTTATACGAGTTGGATGACACACTGAGCCTGGCTGGTGAAAAACATTTTGAAGTCATTTATTTTCTCTCTTTAAACGATAAACATTTATTTCAAGGCTCTGCTTATAGTGGGAGGTCTGTTCTACCCTGGGTCCACCACCGATGAGTAGACTGTTAGTTGTTGTTGAGCTGGCAGCAGAGTAGAGGAGACTCGGTAGGGCTGGATTTGTTTCAGAGATTTACAAAATTCTGATTTTTGAATGTGCTTTTTTAATGAGTGCATGTGCATGATAGAAAGTGTATGGAAGTAGGGAAGGATTTTGGAGGGAAGACCTTAATCAGAACCATACCACGGCAGGAAAAGGCATTTTTGTTTCCTTATTATAATAATATCTGTAATTGCTGGAACCAGATTTCCTGAATTCAGCAGTCACAAATTCCAAAGACTCACGCTGAGTCTAGATCTGTGCCCTGACTTGTGGGACAGAGACAAAATGATTCCTTGAATTTTCCCTGAGCCACGGAGAGGAGTAAAGTCAACAGGTGGTAATTTGCAGGGGTGGCCAGAAGCCTGCTCTCTGCTGCCCCAGAGATGGGGTTATCAACAATAACCAGATCCCCATCAGGCTTGTGAAGAAGCTGTACCCGTCTGCTGAATTGAAGTTAGGATGTTTATATGAAAAGGCAGCTTTTTGTTCAGATCCCATATGTGTTCAGTCTCAGTCATCGCTGATCAGATTCTCATTCCCTTTTCGTTCCCCTTAAGCTTCTTTTGAGTGCCCTGGGGCAATGCCAGTGAACTGGGCACCTAATCTGGGGTGCGTGCACCAGCGTAGGTCACCCCTCCTGCCTTGGGCCCTGCAGCAGGGCCCTGCTGCAGCTGGAGGGCCTCTCCCTGCATCTCTTTTGGTGTTGCAGTAGGATCAGAGCCAGTCCCCAGCTGCCTTCACCACAAGCAGCCTTCAGCCTCCTTTGCAACAGCAGGTAACGAACTATCTTGCCCCCCACCCCACCCAGATCGCTCCCCTGTGTGCCACCTGGCTCGCTCTTACGCCTTTGCCACGAGAAGCCAGGCTACGTCTGCAAAGGGAGAGAGTGGAGTGGAGCCAGGCCACCCATTGGTGCCCTCAACCAAAACCTGTGCTGGGGCTGCTTCCCCAGAAGCAAATGGTGCAAGGTTGCACCTACTGCTGGGAAGGGTCTTCCCTCTCTGGGGCAACGGAGCAGATGAACTGGAAGCATTTAATTTCATGCATCTGTACCTCTGTTGGAGCATGCTTGTTGCATGCCAGCGCTGGAAGTCAACCAAAACCAAAAGAAGTTTAATCATAAGCCTAGTCACCTATTGAGAAACTTAATCTGCTGTTAATGTTACTTCAGTCCTCAATAGTGAAAATCAAGCCTTTATGTTACAACTGAAATTTTATTTATTTATAATCATTAGTTTTCTTAGATTTAATGTAAAAATCATTGCCTCAAAAAAGAAGCCTTTTCTGAATTTCTAATTTTAAGCAGCACTTCAATATCTGACAAGGGGAGCGCTTGATGTTAATTATTTTTTGATGTGAGCATAATCATGTACAGAATTTGCTTTCATGCACAAACAGTCTTCTGTGTGAGTTTATGTTTTTGAAATGTGAACCTGAGCAGGGAACAAAATAAACCTTTACAGTCTTCAGAGTTATTATAATCTGATTGTCATAGAACAAAATACCTTGTCATCTCCCACTGTGTGGCTCTTCCATATAACTGTTGCTTTGCATCATTTACTCTGTTATAGTTCATTGATTATATTACTTCAAAATTGTTATTTATCCAGCCTAACAGTTGTTCCAACAAGAAAAGGTAAATATTATGAGCTAAACTCTATTTTAGATTCTTATAAACAAAGCCCTCAGAGTTGTAAGCCTGAACTCAAACATTTGTGACATTGTTGACCCCTGGAACAAAATAGAACCGAATTCTGGATCAAGCAAGAGGAATAAAGTTGGACTAGAGGAAGAGTTTTTGTCCTTACTAAGCTGCTGCTTAAAACATCCAGATCTGGAGGAAATTTAATGAACTGAATTTGCTCCCTCAGCTGGAATAGTTTTGGCACACATATCTGAAGAGCTATTTATCTACGAGGGAGCTAACCAATGGTTTGAGATTATGCACATCTGTCAGCTAAAAAGATCCAAAGGCTAAACCCAGCATTCGGAGGCAACATGTGGATCCATGAATTTTATGGAAGACAGTGTCTAGACACTGATAAGCAGTTTTCTTATGTACAAATGCTTTAAAACTGTATATAATTGTTCTCATTTTAGTAATAGCTTTCAGAAAATTACTGCTAGGAAGATGGAAGAAATGTTTTATGCCAGTGACCCCAAAATTGTAGTCCAGGGATCTAGTTGTGTTTTCAAGTCATTTATGCTATGAAAGTAATGAGTATCTCTTTTGAGATAAAAAGACACATTATATAGGAAAAAGACACTTTTCTTTATAAGAAAAGAAAGTCATTGATTTGCAAAAACTGTAGACATGCTATTCTTTTGTAAATACAATGCAGGTCATAATGCTAGTTTTATTGCATTGTTACTCTTTGTGTATTTTCTGACTTCAAACGTATTAACAGGATGAGTAAGACTGCAGAAGCAAGAACACACATGTGTGCGTATGTGCCATTCAGCCAGTACGTGCATCTTTTTTTTTTTAAGTACATGCTTTTAATTTCAAAATTGTGAAATAAAACAGCGAAATTATAAGCCTACAAGTCATTTACAGCTATTGCAATTCTGGTTAATACATTCCCAAACGATTTTTTCTGGCACAGATGGTAACATCATAACTTCAGATCTCCTTCCCATCCATTGCTGGCTGTTCCTGGGTGTGGGAAGAGGTGATGATTAGCTAAGACAAAACTAGCTGTTCAAAACATCTTGTTGAAACCTCGTTGTTATTGATGACAAAAATGGCTTTGGAATAAACTGAAGATTTTCATGGGAAAATGCCTATTTCTGTCAAGGTTTTTTTTTTTAAGTCAGCTCTACATACAATTATATAATGATATTTCCTATGCAATATATTTCTTTTGTTTTTGTGCTTAAACACATCAAGGATATGAGAATGTCATAAATGCAAGACAGCAGACATTACCGGGAGAATTTGTAAACAGCAACATTCTTTGAGAGCACAGACCGTCTACATTTGCGCAGTTCTTAGATATTATTGTGCAATTTCAGCCTTTCCATACAGTTCTTTATTTTTCTATGACACTTTCAATGGATTTTGTGTGCACAGGAAGCATATTTGCATCATTCTCCTGCTACTAAAAGGACCTTTGTGTTTCAGTCCATTTACAATGTATTCTTTACCTTAATCACTGAGCTTAGTTTAGGAAAGAACACATGAAAATTGGATGTTTCCCATGCTCCCCAAATTAGTTGGAGTTAAGCAGAGTTTTGCTACTTCTGCTTTTTACTTTTATTTGGAATTGAGTAAAGATAATTTATGGTGGAAAAGGTACAAACACATAAGACGACCAAAAAGGATTACAAAATGGAATAAATCAGAAACCCAAACGCTGGAACCGATGTCAAAGCTCACATATTGTGGTATCTTCTAATTCAGCTGATCCCTCTTGCCCAAGGTATTTGCTCTTAATTTGTCAAATAATTTTTTGTCAAAATCAAGCAACTTTGCAGCATCCTTCCCTGCCACCTTGCCTAATAAATTAATTGGTGGCTTTTAATGTTAGTGTGTGTTGTAAGGTAAACCTATCCTCTATGTTCCCATTGATCTCATGTTGAAAGGAGAAAGGAGAATAGTTCTGGAAGGCTTTGGATCTCAGAACATCAAGAATATCAACCACTACCTTTCCAAATGCTTTTGCAGTAGTGTGAAAATGTCCAAAAAGTCAAGTTCTTCTTTACAGCTAATGGATACGGGAGGATTTGAAAGTTAAAGCAACTTTGGCATGCTCACTTTCAATTTTTGTGTAAATTCAGTAGCCTAAACCTCTGGCCATTCAACTCTGCGTTTGACTATGCCCTTAGCATCTGACAGAGTTACAGGACTGTTCATTCAGCGTATCTAATCCAGGATGCTTAAACCTCTATTTTCAAAGGTTTTTGTGAACTCTTTTTGCATAAAAATATCAAACTCCAAAGGGCTTGCTGTGATCAATATTTCCATAAAGACTGAAGAGTCATGGGAGTATAACAGTGGTTTTTCCACATCAGCTAACCATTTAAATGTTTTATGGTGTTCTCCATGGATGTTTTTCCCTTTACCACTTTACATGTGTTTTTCTGTTTTGATTCACTTAGTGTCCTAAGTTTACTGTCCTTGCCAGCCTGCTCATCTGACGCCTCCTTGAGTTCTTCTATCTGGTGAGTTTCTGTGCAATTCGTTTCCCAGTCTGTTCTGGCAGTGGGAACGTGACCAGCTGCCATTTACTCTTACAGGGAGGTTCTTCTTTAATTGTCAGATATTCTGCGTGCTCACGTGAGAGCCATGCAGGTGGGATTTGGTGGGGCAATGAGTGAGTGACGTGGAATCCCTGGCTGTCCTGGAGGCAAAGGCCCTGTTATCTGAGTAGCAGCTTCTGCTTCCGAATCCATGGGATATGTGTCGATAGGATTTCTCTGTTTGCAGCCCTGGGAATTCTGATGACTCTTTTTAGTCTTTAGAGCTGGACTAATCCAGATGCAGACATATCAGCCTCTCAAATTTTCATGAATATGCAATCCACTTTTTCAGGTTCTGTGCTAGATTTGTCAGCTGTCTGGCTTTGATTTAGGCAGTTCAAGTTTCAGGGCATTTTCATGCATGTGGCTTAAAGTGCAGGAGGGCTCTTTTACAGGCAAGAGACTCCAGCTCCGTATATCAAAGCAGCTCTTGGGCTTTTTTGGACCACAGTGATGAGATCCATAAGATACCTCTCACTGCAGACATGAAAGAAACATGGCTGTCCCTGCAGCATGCCGAGGGTGGGAGCGTTGCTGTGCACGTGTGGGTCCTGATGCTCTGCAAGAAAGAACGCTACAGACAAACTATATAGTTATATGCTGAAAAAATAGTGATACGAATGTGATGGAATCATTAGTCTTTAGAATGCTTTGTTCTGAAAACTAAACTTAGGGCTCCTGTAGGATGTAGGACTCCTAAATCTGCAGCATGTTTGCCTGGTAACAAATTCCCTATATCTTCTTCATTTGTTTATTAGATACAATCGTTTGCAGTATCTTGCAAATATACTTCAACTATAATTTGGAGGGGCAACAAAATTTACTTATGTGGCTAATATCTATACTGAGCTGGTAATATTTTGACAAAGAGTTGATTTTTTTTCCCCTCATATTACTATTTGTTGAAATCAGAACTTCATGTCCAGTTTTGATGAATTTCCCAACATAAGGAATTGTTAGAAAAAAGTTTTTAGTCAAAATGCCTGCCATTTTTTAATTGAGGAAATTTTAGGGTTTTTAGTTCAAAAAACTACTGGTTTTTTTTGTGAATTTAGAATAAATAAAAGTTTAAAAGAAAAAATATACCTAACTAAAATGCAACAATTTTACCTAGAGAATACTTTTTATGTGGATAGATAATCCGCTTATGCAAACACTGAGATTTTTATTGTGATTCTATTCATGACAGTCACATTTTTCCAGAATCCCTCAAATGTTCACAGAGCTTCTATCTCTGCTACTTATCTCTACAAACACCATCTCACTGTAATGTACACAGGCTGATATGTCAGCCCTCCCGCTCATAACAGACAAGGTTCACTGTCATATATGTTTGAAATGGTGGTCCTGTTATGCTCCCCTCTGCCACAGTGGAATGGCAGTGTGAAAGTTTTGTTTGTGAAAGAAAATGTTTCACGTAGACAGGCTATGGGAGTAAGAGTTATTCAAATAATATGCAGCTGCAGCTCTTGGTCACTTCAGTGCAACTGCTAGTTGAGTGTTAATTCATGAAGTTTGCCCTGGTAACTCGTGAGAAATGCATCTGTACTGATGGACAAACCGGACCGTGAGCAAATCTGGAACACCTCGGAGCTGGCAGAAGTAGCAGTACGCAGTCACTACCAACATCAACCAGTTTCAAACTGATTATTTCAAACGAAAAGAGTTCTGAGCTCATTACTAACCTCGTGGGCCATCTTGCCAGCTTTCTGAAGGTTTCAGACTGAAGAACAGTTTGGCCTAAGAGCAGTGTCCTTTCATTACCTCGTTTGATTTATCGGCTGCCTTTGAAACTGTCAACCAAAGCGATGGCCTTGAGCACCTTGCAGGACTCTTGGGCCCACTCAGGACTTGAGTCCTCTATGTTTACTTTTTGTGAGCGGCACTGGCTGTTCTTAACAGTCCTCTGACCTTGTTTGGCATGAGTTTTCTCTGAGTCCTCTGGAAAGTTTCTAGATTTTCAGATGTTGTATTTGTTACATTTTCAGTGAACCAATACTGATAAACAAAGGGTATACAACTTTACCCCTTTCTACGTGCTTGAGACTCTCTGTCTTACATCCAAATGCTTGTCCTCTTCATTTCAGCATTTTCCTAAACAGATTTTATGTAAATTTGCTCTCCCATTTTTCCTTATGAAGAGCTTCTGGGGAAAACCTCAGTGTTTTCAGTTTACGTGATTAAAATTCTCAAGCTGCTTTTCAGTCAGCTGTTAGTTCTGCAACAAGCTTTAATAAGAAAATAAAAGATGTTTTCTAGCATCTCAGAATGTCACGCAGGAGAAGTAGATACGAACCTGTGATCGGCATCCGGCCCGAGCTTCCAGTGCGCAGTGTGGGAGCTGCTGCTGTTACATGTATTGTGCTGCTGCAGAAGTGGGAGGAGATGAAACTTGTGCCATTTCTACGGCATCACTCAGCAAGGTGTAAATGAAGTATGAAATAAAAACTCTCAGCCCACTCAGTGCACAGACAGAAAAAAAGATAGTGCTTTATACTTGCTGCGATATGTTATTTGGTGTAATATTAACCTTACGCAGTGCCAGAATGCTCCCTAAGTTTTACAATCTCAGGTCAAAAGAGAAATGATTTCTTGTTAGGTCTCCTCCTTTTTCTCTCTTTGTACCAACATGCTGCTGCATGTCAAAGCTGGTGATGCAGAGCAGAGCAGGAGCGAGGTGAAAAGACTGACAAGAGGATCCTGTTCTGAGAGAAAGAAATTGTGGAAGTGAGTCAGTAGGCACAGTTTGCAATGAACTTCAGGGTAAAAATGGTAAAACATTGAACACTGGATGCAGCTTCAGATTCAGAAACATTTGTTGTCTTCATTTTATTGAGTTGGGGCTCATCTGGGTGATTTGGAGGGAAGGAGCCATAGGTGGTAATGTATCTATGCTATGTTTAAATTCATTAGCACCAGGGAGTCTGTCTGTGTTGCTAGGTAGCTTATTTGGTGTGGTAGCAGTCTTTGGATGGAAATGCTTTTCAGCCCCAGATTTGCCCCTAGGTCTTGCCCTCACAGCTTAACAAATTGCTACCTAGATCCTTGTGGGATCCCGCTCATTATTTTTAAGCCATAAACAAGTCTCCTGGCAGCCTCCTTTTTGTTTGGCTGGAAATGTTCAGTTGTTGAAGCCTCTGAGCTAGATCCTAAGCTGGTGTAAATAATGTAGCTTCACTGATGTCAATAAAACCAGGCCCATTTATACCAGCTGAAACTCTGTCCCTTCAGACGCAAGTCAGCTCCTAATCTCCATGCCATTCACACAGAGACATATATTTCCCTCTGTTTTTCTAATCTTTGTGTGTCCTTTGTAGAACTACATGATTTGTGCTGCAAACAGTCCTGAGAAATAGGATGAAGTGAGATGGATGCTGGTTTGAAACGCCAGACACCTGCCCCCCTGCCTTGTTCTGCCCGAGACCTCTGTGTGGCAGTGCAATTATTTCTCTCTCTGTGCCCACGCTGTTCCCCTTTTATTTTCCAGTCTTACAGAGTGTGGGGATAAAGCCAGTAAATGTTGAGACACTGCAGTAACAGGAGCTGCAGTATAGATTGGTAGGTAACATCTCAAAAAAGCCTGGTGATGGTCAGAGAGGGGCACCCAGTACCGCCACTGTGAACTAGCACAAACTGAAAAATGCAGCTAAGTGGGCAGCAGCAACCTGCAAACTGCTCGACTGCTGGACTGCTGTATAAAGGAAGGGTCATGTGTGGTTGGAATCCTGTGCACAGTGGGGTCCCCTCTGGTTACACTGACCACAGAGGGGGCGTGGATTCATACCGTGATCTTCCTGCAAGCCTGCGCAGGAGGAAAGGGAACGTGCAGCACACACGATTTCAGAGTGATTCAGCCTGTAGATCAGAGAGCTCTAGAAAGGCAGGATAAATTCTAGCAAGAGGGGTTTATATAAATGCCATTCTGATTAAAGCAGGGAGCATAAATGTAAGAAATTACAACCTGCTCCATCCTGCAACGCTTGCCGGTGATAACATGTCCATAGGGAAGGCTTTGTGATAAGAAAACAAACCGGCAAGATTTAAAGAAAACCAGACACCTTTGTAAAGGCACAAAGGAAATTGGGTCATTAAAACGTGCTCCAGGCTTTTTAGGGCCATGGGGAAGTCCAGAATAGTGTTCATGTAATATTTGTCTTAAGTCTTAAGAAGGCCAATAACCCCTTTGGTGCACAGAAGTGAATGTCACCCGCCTTGAAAAAAGCTGCAATGCAATCAGGTGAACACAAATTTGGAGGTCTATTTGAAAATAGGGCAGCAGAGGTCTTGGACTGGTTGGTGGAGCTATACATGTTCCATAAAGCAATTTACTACTTAATTTGTTGGATGACTCTTGCAGAGAGAATTTTCTCTATTTCTGCCCTTTAATAAATTCTAAGTAAAAGAAAGCTTCCTTATTGTTACAAATTGAGAGGGTAGTGGAAACAAGACTTGCACTGCTGCAAATAAAAGATAGAGGAGCAGTGCATTAGATGGGTTAATAAAATCTGAGCCTAATCAGGTAATAGGTACTGCAATATAAATTGCTTTCCTCTAGAATAAAAACGTCTGTGAAAGCATGTTTTAAATATACCTCATATGGGATCAGCATAGGGCAGGACTTAAATTCATTGTGTCTGTATCTATTTGGTCATAAAGGTATTGCACTGTAATGTGTAAGTTCTGGTCAGATGCACATTTTGAAAATAATGCTACATTGCTCTTCTAAGCAAGTTCTAAAACTATAAATCATTCGCATAAAGATGGGTCCTTGATGATCTTACTCTTTATTTATAGATTGTAAATGTATGCTTACAAAACCAAGAGATATACATTCACTCACTTAATTTATAGCTGATTGCATTATTTCAGAACTGTGTTTGAAATTATTACATTTATACATTTAATTCAAAGTGTTCATTTTAGTTTCTACTGAAACACAGCATTCTGATCTTATCCTAGGGAAAAGAATGGGTAACGAACAGAAGCTGTTGGAAACCTTTTTGAAAACAGAATTTTGTAATATTTATTGTTGTTTTTATTACATTTATTTATGTATTTTTTGTTTTCTAAAAGAAATAAAACAGGTGGTAAAAACCAAACCAAACAACAGAAGATTCTGGATCATTTAAGTAAGCGAACTACCGGGTAGCAAATGCAGTTTAATGTAGAAAAATGTTAAACAATTCATCTGGGAGGAAGGAATCAGTCGAAGGAATATGTACTAAATATGCAGTCATCTAGCATACTGATTAGGAAAGAGATGGAATAGTTACAGAGAAATGACTGCAAACACGAATGCCAGTGCACTGTAGCATTAAGAATTTTGAACAATACATTAAGGAAGAGAAGGCAGCATAGCCGTCAGAAGCTGGATTGAAATTTCATTTAAAACACTTTCTTGGATTTTTTCCTCAGTGGTTGAAAAGCAAAATAATTACTCAAAGCATTTTTCATATCAGTGAAATATTTAACTTTTGCAAGGAAATGCCTGCTTCTGGAGAGTCTGCCCTCTCAAAAGGTACTACTCTAGTTAGAAAACAAATACCAAACCAGAAATTCCAAGCTATACAGATGCACTTGTCTGCGCACACACACCCATGGGTATGGTGCTATCTTAGGCTAATGCTCCTATGAAACTGAAATGTAATGCAGAGAGTACTGCATTTAGTGATTAACTGCCTTACATCTAAATTAACTACCAGAATCGTCAAGAAATAATTTCTGGTTTTTCTCAGCCTGCTTCTCTGCCCAGCAGCTCCTTCACCGAGATCCCAGGTAGCCAGGAAGGCAGGCTGGATGGCAGGGGTGCTGAGTTAAGCTCTCGGGCACCTTGGAGTAATGGGCTACTCCTGAGTATTAGGCGTCTCAAGACTCATGTATTTATTGGTAATGCTGCAGAACACGGTCAAGTACTGCTGTGTGGGTAGAGCCATTCACGTGCCCTGCTCCCTTAGACTCTTATCACGCAAAATATTTTTTCCATGTTTCCAGTGTAGCCATCTATACCTACACTACTCCTATATTAAAAGCCTTCTATGCTGTCTCAAGCCTTTTTTCTATTGGACTAGAAAATTGACAGTTAGAAAAGTGTGATGCGTCAGCACAGGGCAGCGTGTATGTTTGTGCAGCCTGTGTGCAGCTCTGCGGGGGACGAAGCAGGTCCACAATACTGCTGCGCACTTCTCTCCCAGGACTCTGAAAAATACCCAGTGGCCAATTGCCGTGTCGCAATTTAAGTGCTGCTGCACTGTCTGTCTGCCCCGTGAGAGGTCAGTGGCCCTGAGCAGAGCCAGTGAGATGGAGTATGTGCCTGTGTCAGCTGCCTCTGTTTGCAGTGCAGTATTTTAGCACTATCCCAATTTACATGCGCAATTTAACCTACTAGACAGTGAGTGGGCAAGCATGCCTTTCTATCAGCGTTGCAAGAAAGTCACAATGCCCAAAAGAGGGGTGAGCTGAGCAGTCGTGAGCAGGAATATCTTACGCAGAAGCATGATGTCATGGGTATTTTTATGCATCACTGCCCAAGAATGGGGCAGTGGCAGGGCTGAGTGTATTCTGCAGCACGCCTGACACCCTGTGCCAAAAGCCGCACTGCTGTAGCGAGGATACCAAAGCGATGCAGAAACTTGCAAGACTTCCACGCGCCGCCACGCAGACACAGCGCGTCCTCTGGCTGTCTGCGCAGTCCTGCTTCCCAGCTTACAATTCTCTGACAAAACATCACTCTCTTGCCATTCAGAAGAATCACATGTCGGCAGATACGTATGATGTGGTCCATACACGCATCAGAATCTCTGTAATATTATACCGCTGTCATTTAGCCTTATCTTTGAAATGAACTTTACATCGTACGGATGCTAACTTGCCGTCTATCACATCAGCTCCCTGCACAGCTAGACTGGAACAGGTGACCGCATAGCCTGGCTTTATTTTCAAATAAATGCTTATTTATGCAAATCCATGCTTTGAATATGCTTATGAAGAACGGGGAGAAGAAAAATGTCGTCTGCTTTAAAGAAAGTCACTGCAGAGATCCTCACTCAGTGCCCTTCGCCTGACTTCGCATGGAGGGCAGAGGCCAGCAGATGGCAATCTCCGCCTGCCGCAGGAAGAGCAGCGTTTTAATGCAGGGGCCCTTGCGTGCATCTTCCCTTTGCTTATTACAGTTTACTTGAAGGGCAAAAAGACCTGGAAATCGTAGGCAGCCTTTGTTAGGCTCAGAATGTCAGAATATGGCAAAGCAAAACTGAAGTTCTAGTTTATGCAAATCCTAGCTGCCGGTATCTGTGAAAAGAAAAGCCAGCTAAACTAATGGAAGGAATTTGTATTAATCTTTTTCATTTTTAAATACAGGACACTGGGTTATTTTACAGCATCATTGTGCTTTTCCTCCTGTATGCTGCTAATCTTTTAATGCAGTCTTTAGAAAAAAGAAAATGGCTGTTTTCCCTGTACCCCACATTTCTTTTTTTTTTTTTTCAGTGTTTAAAATGGGAAGAAATAACCTGATCTTCAGCTGACTTAAAAAGGAGTCAAGGCACAAAAGAAAAGCATTTTCCTGCTATAGTGACAAATCTGCCACGCTAGAGTAATGTGTCCAAGCAGCAGTGTGAGAGTCCAGTTTAGCATTTGAATTGGAAAATGGATGGTATTAAGGCTATTGCTGTGTAATTTTTATAGATGTTTTTTATTCCAGAAGAAAAGATTAATGCTGCTAATTTCAGTTATGTGAAAACTCTGAGCTGATAGAGGACCTGGATTTTTTTTTAAGGCAAATATTAATAGCAGAGAAAGGAATATTCCTATCCTGTGTTGGAAATAATTGTGTCAGTAATCTCACCATATTGCTTTAAATGAGTCTGCATCATTTCATGCAGTATCATACTGCAGGCATTTGATCATCCATAACATAACGATGGAATGATGAAAAAGAAAGCTAAATTAATATCCTGGATATACTGACACTGGTAACAATATAAGGAGGATTCTCTGGGAATGGAGGATTTTCTGTACTATGCTTAAATGTAATTCTTGATATGCTGTCCATCTGGTACCCTCTAACAGTAGATTGCAGTCCTGATGTACCCTTTATGTTACATATTAGTACTTAGCTGCGTAGCATGGGCATACCTTTATGAATAGCATTCATTAGGGGGAGAAATTAAATGTAAAACTGGATCAGTGCCTTGTCGTATAGGATAAAAGATGAAGGGGAAGCTATTACACTAGCTATGCAAACCCTGAACGTTCGGAAGATAACCAGTGCTCCCAGTGCGGAGCAGGAGACCTAGAGGTTCACGTGAACATGCATGTAAAGGTAGCTGAGGTAGGGGGAGATGGCTTAAAGTGAGTATTAGGGGCAAAGCAGATTCTTGCACTTTGTTTTACTCTATTGAGAGGATTTTCACCTGATTGGGTAGATATGGTATGATCTGTAAAAGGTAACACAGAAAGGCTGTATGAGAAACATTGACTATAACCAGAAACTACACTATGTATAACCTATTCCAGCTTACAGATACTCCTCCATTTTACAGGCAGTCAACTTTTCTTTATATAAGAGAAGTAAAGGGGGAGGAATCCAAGCAATGCTCATAGCAACATTATGTTTTGAGCAAATGGTAAGTGGTGGACATGCCATAACAGAAGAAAAAGGCTATCTTATATTAGGAGGGGTGAAAGAAAAGAAACGGGCTTGTTTGGTGTGTAGAAGGAATTGATTTATGAAGAAAAATTATAAAAAATGATAACTGATTTTCTAAATGATAACTGATACAAGTGATAGAGTACATGCAAATATATTTCTGAAAATGCAGGCTCATAAGCACAACAGAAATTGCTGGAATTATTTTTCATTATAGAAAGGAATATCTTTTGCTATTACATTAAATAAGAAAAACAGAGATGAAAATCTCCTTTTTTGCAAGAACCTTTTTGTTGTAAAACAACTTCCAAAGGAAATTAGACACTTCCACTGCTTGAAACAGCTAAACATTCATTAAATATTATAAAAAGGGAATGTATAAACATTGTCCATCTCCAGCTTGTGCGGTTAAAGGTCAAAAACATGCAAGTGCTACATGCAATTTCTTATCGTTCACAGTGGGCTGAATGTGTGTTTACACTACGGTGGCAGAAAGAGAGAAGTATTTTCAGTGCCTACATTCGAAGCCTGTTAAGGTGCCTGCATTCGGCACCTCAGTTCCACGTGTCCTCTGTGGAGGACCGGGATACATCTAGTCGGTGTTTAAAGGTACCGAAATAAGGCTAGGCTTAATTTAAATGTTCTGAATCACTCTTTAGAAGCACCTGGTTTTTTTTTTCACAGGTTGTATGAGGAACCTGTACTCCTCTGAGGCCTAAGTTAGAGGCTTAAAGTTTTAGGTAGCACCTCACTGTGTATCTGAATGTATGTGCGTGCTTTTGAAGCATTTGACCTCTTCTCTGGAGACCTTCACGTACTTTTATTTTATTCAAAATCAGTAAACAAGGCTATAATTCAAAATCCTCTTTTTCCTCAGATGTTGGGGTGATTTTACACCACTTTATGTTCATGCAAATGACTACAGAAGGTGCAAAGATAAAAAAAGGTTGGCTTATTTTCTTCTACAATTGTGAATTTTTTTAAAGCAGTGATTTGTGTTCTTTTTCTCTTCTCTGGTAAGCAGGGACCGAGAAATCTGGGGCTCCCATACTGGTTTCAGGGCTGACATTGGACTTAACTGCTGCAAGGGTTTTCATCAGCCTTCCCTGTTCCAAAATTTTTGAAATGCTACCTAAAATGAAGCTTCTCTTTTCTGACAAAGAACTAGGGATGGCACCACATGTCTTTCTGGTATGCTAATCACTTTTGGATTTCAGCACACAGCGATAAAAATTTGCCCAGCAGGATAAAACTAGTCCATGGATTGTTTCATTCCATCAGCCCTGCCACACATGCTGTGACATAAATGTTACCAAAGTACTTTTGAGGGGATTTTCTTTGCTAGAACATTAGGCCCAGAAAAAAGTATTTCCAACTATATTATCATTGACATTTGCAGAAGAATACTCAGAACTGCAGTTCCTCTTGGTTCTATATCAAAACCACATTTTATGGGACTGCCATCCAGTTAGGGACATTCTGGTGCAGCAAAATAAGCTAAGCTGGTTAGGTGGCAATTCTTGCTTTACTGCAGAATTTTTTAAAGCTTAAATATCTGCTGAAAAGAGAATGAAAGGATCTTAATAAAGTATAGCTAGTAAAATAGCTACCATGCAAATTCAGTAGTGTTGGAATGGTGTGCCTGAATTTTAATACTTATCTGTATTTTGTGTTTATGTAGTAGGAAATTATTTTTAATTTCTTTGTTTTGTTTTCTTGCTTTTACTTGAGTTCCTTTCCAGACCCTTAGCAGCAGAGTTCTAGTATAACCCATGGAGCTGCTCCCACTGAGAACTGAACTCTCAGAACCCAGCACGTTACGCTCAAAATCTTGTTTAACGGGCAAAGAGGAAGCACATCTGAGGTATACATATGCATACATAAACATAAAGCCAAAAATGTATTGTTAGATAACTGAAATTGTTAGATAACTGAATCTAATCATTGTTAGTCCAGATCTAGTTATTCTAGCAAAAGCAGAAATAAGAAGACAGTTAAAATTATTATAAATGCACTCAGTTTCTACCCCTGTTCCTTTCCTCTGCTCCTCTGGGTCCTAATGTCAGTGTTTTCATTCTGGTTGGAGGGAGTGGGGACTGTTACAATGAGTTGTCAGCACCTGGAGTCCTTCACCAAGAGCGATATGATGCTCATGTTGATGATTTCTTCTTCTTCCCTGTAAAATCCACTTGGATCTTTTCAGATGTTAGCTAACATGCTTGTACATCTTGGTTCTTTCTTTGTTGGTCTGCAGGTCCATGTTAATCACAATTTACTATATATGGTACATTTTATGTACTTTAGATAGTATTTCTTTGTACTCTTTGTCACCACTAAGCTCAGTTTTGGCCATCTCCAGGTCTGCATTTCTCTAACGGACTCCTGAGAAGCTGTCTACAGCTATGGGACCTCCAGAGCCAGTCTGTGCCCTGTCTTTTGTCACTGCATGCCTGCAGTCCTCCACATCACATCCTCTGTCTTCACCTCTTAAGACCTCTGTTTACATGTCAGGCTTGTATTTTCTATGCGACTATGGTGATATCATACAAAGATAAACAATAGTGAAACAAATTAGCCATGGACAATTAAAAATATTGGTGTTACAGCTAAACCGAGTAAAACAAAGCTGCAGGCAGGTCAGGGAAGCTCAGGCAAAGCAGGTCTGGCAAACTTCAGTCCTGAGGCCGTGCAAATTCAGTACAAAGCTTATGGCTTGCTACTAGCAATGATAACAGTGTATTGCAGAGCTACGTGGTTGTAGGAGAACAGGTGGCACAGAGGAGATTCCCTGCACTGATATTCCATAAAACTGAGGCTGTAATCTTTTGTATTTGATTAGTGTAAGCCAACTTTCTGACAAAAGACTGCACAGCTGATGACCTGATACACTCAGAACTTAAATAATACAGGAAATAATGTTGTGGCAGAATGACAATGATAAAAGATGTCTCCAGACAGCGTGTTCACACTCCCTGGGACAGCTGGGTGGTGTTTTCCTGTTCAGTGATGGGGAAGAGACCACCACAACAGGTGTGGTAGAAGTCGTCTGTGGCCACTCAATCACAAGGGAAAATATTAAAATCAAAGCTGGAATCTTCCACTTGGGGAAATAAAGATCAGCTGCAGCGACCAGTAATTCTCTGCAGTTTAACTTACACTGGATATTCACACATACCGGGACAAAGGAGATGCTTATTGTTTTGATTTGACGGAGTTTGATTTTTAATCTGTGTCTCATAAAGTCTGATCCTCATGATCAGCTTACTTGCTCTCAGCTCAGGACCTGTGGGGAAGGATAACAAGGTTATATGTTACCTTTGCACTTTGGAAAAGGAAAGCTGCAGTGGAAAGCAAGAAAGGGGGAGTCAGGGCTCTATAAGCTAAGATCTTGTTTATGCCGGAGCATTGTGGCCTTTATTCTGATTCTTGCTCCTAGCACAGCTGATTTATATTACATGGGAAATGTACCTTGAGACCTTAGTTCTTATTCTTCCACCACTGATCAGTATGCTTAGTTCTTATTCTTCCACCACATTGCAGAAACATGCATTCTGTCTGTCTTCCTTTTATTTCTTTCCATCACCATGATACATGCAATTTTTATCCATTTTTTGGTACACCTTCAGCCAAGAGGGGTAGGGGATTGTCAGTGCTTTCGCAAAGGTGAACTCTATAACCTAGAGACTAAGCCTTCCCATGGAAAGTGAGAAATGTGGTTGTAAGACTTTTTCCCCAGGGCTCAAGGGAGCAATGGAGCCATTTTCCCCCTTTCTAAACAAGCTCTTTACAACAATCTCTACAACATTATTATTTTGTAAAAGTTGGTATCATTCCCAGCTCTGTTTTAGACAAAATCCCAAATGAACTGATAACTGTATTTTGTCTGGAGTTAGTATTTGTTAGGAAAGCTCTTGGAACATGTATGAGATGACACCTTTTAGAGAACTTCGCTGAAAGAAACCTAGTTACTGGTCTTTAAGTGGACTTACGTGTGCTGGTCAAATTATAGCAATTTTGTTCCCAGCTAGAAGTGTAGTTCTTGGCGTCTAAAGAAATTTAAACTCAAAATAACATGATGTTTTGCAATAATTGAGCAGCTTTTTGAAGACTGAATTCTCAAAGAATACTGAGTTTACATGATGAAGTATTATATCCCACTATGCAAAACACCTAGTAACCTTAAAGAACATTTTCTGTATCACATATTGATAACAGACTTTTACAAGCAGGCGGGCAAAAGCAAAATATCAAACTAGATGCCTCCTAGCAATTTTTATTCCCTGGTATGGGTAGAATTACATGAAGAAAGGGAAAAGAATTAGAGTAAAACAATCTGTTCTAGCAGAGAAAGTACAGGCTGCAGTGTGTCCCACTGCATTGCAGGTTACCCGAAGGGAAGCACATACGATTTCCTCGGGCAAAAATTCATCCACTAAGTCTTTTTTTGAGGGGAAAGGGTAGCGGCAGTTGGTGAGGGCAGTACAGGAAAGGCAAATGCAGACTGAATATCGAGCTAAGAAGAAACTGTGAGGCGTAGAGAATGTTTTTTAGGAAACCTGAAAACAAGCCTTTAAAAAGCAACTTGGTAAACATAAAAATGTTTGTGAGAACATAAGAACATCAGAATGAAACACAAGAATGAAAATGAGAAGATATGGACCTGTCTCTAATTATTTCCTCTGCTTCATATATGACATATTCAACCAAAGCTAAAAAGATGACTGCCTTGTACTTCAGCTGAGGCTGTAAGACCAAGACGACAAAATGACAAAGGTGTGCAACACTTGAAAACTGAGCAGATGTATTTTACACTTCTCAGGATGAAGGAAGCGTATTTGTGAGTTACATTGCACAACTGGATTGAGTGTTGGAGTTGAGTGTTCCATCCCTTTCAAGCTCACTCCTCTCTTCTCTTTCAGCAAACTGCTAAGAGTTAAGATCAGTTAGACTGTGTTTCTGTGGGTATTGTGAAGCGTGAATGTACATAAGAGCAATGTTTTGTTTCCTTTAACTGTCACTGTTACATCCATGAGCTGAAAATAATACTTCAAGGACAGCTATTATTTATATAATACCACTATATTGCTATTTCCTCAAATCAAAAGTGTTATATGTGCATGCATGCACCCATCCATTTGATTTTCACTTTATTTTACCTGAAAACCATTCAGAGAGGCTCAGTTATTTATACAGTGAAAAAAACAAATTCTGAGTGGTGGATTTACAGGGGTATTTATAGACATTAAGATGCAGATTTTCAGTAGTATCCAGTTACCTAGTTTTTTGTAAATCTCAGCAAGTACATATTTGCATTTTTGGCAGATAAATACTTTTGTAAATCTGCCCCCTGATTTATATCTGAAGCACATATTGTCACTTTCTACAAGTACAATATTTCTGAATTTTCTCCTTATATTTTGGACTCTCGCATCACTGCTTTCCCTTTGGGTTACATGTACGGAGGCAAAGAAGTAAGAATCGTTGAAGTGTGTTTGGAAGAATAGCAGGTCAGTGAGTCACAGATATTAGAAGCAAAGAAAAAAGTCCTTTGGGTCAGCTAGTCTGACCTTTGTGTTCTGTGGTATTACTCATACAACATACTCGCTAACTTCTTAATCTAACCTTCTGTTGACGGTTTGTAATTCTAAGTTGCTGAATGTGGGACATGCAACTACTTTCAACTTGAATTTTAGTAGAAAGAAATAGGTGTGAAAAAGAGTGCAGAAGTTTGCAACTTCAGCTTAGCAGTTCTCACTATTAGTGTTTTAGACATCTGTTTTTGATTAGCAATACAAAAGTTATAATGTCATTTAAAAACATGAGAGTACTCCTTTGGATATAGTATGCCCAGATGTATTTTTTGTTGGCAGAGAAATCTTATGGAATTTCTGGACTGATTAAGACTCCTGAAAAATGATGTAGTACAACATAGATATGACAGGGTGCCTGTGACATAGCAAATCTCTGGCATAAAAGGGAGTTGCTGTAATTTTTTCTAGTTCTTAGGACATCATCAGATTCTATGTTATTCCCAGTGTTGAATGACAGTAGTACTTATTTTTGGATATTTCTGTTTTCTTCATGAAGAAAGGGGAAGGATGGAAGTAAGGAGGGGGGCTAGGGATCATTAAAAACATGGATATCCAGACTTTTCCTGTTAAGAATTTTTTTTTTAATATCTCAGTAAAACTATTTTTTCCTTAGGTATAATTGTCTCTTTGAATTGCCGTCCTTGGGTAGTGTGATTTACAGACTTAAGGCCAGAAAGACATTATGATAATCTTTTCGTCTGACCTCATGAGCAAAACAGACCATAGAATTTTATCCAGTGATTCCTTCAGTGGGGAGAATTATTCTTTTCAGCTATATAAATGAATTCCTTTCCTTCATTCATTTTGAAAGCCTTGAAAATATGTGTAGATAGTGATCTTACCCTTCCTCACTTGAAGGCCTTTGCTTTTCAACACTATATAAAATTATGCTGTCTTGTTGGGTCTTTCATACTGTTTTATTTTCCTGTATTTATATTATCAGTAAGAGGTCTTCAGGAAGTGCTAGATTCATCAAACTAATGAGACTGTTTTTTTCTTACTTCAGGAAATGTATTCATTTTCCTGTGGTTAAAATATAAAAATAGATAAATAATAATGCAGTATAAATGCTGATTTTTGTAATTTAAAAAAAGACAAATGACAGAATTAAAAATGGGTGAAGAGCTGATATGATTCCTCAGAAGTAATGTGTCAATGATGTGAAATTTTAAATAATAATAATTTATTCATATCCAGGAAATCTCAAAGGGGCAATGAAAAGCGATGTACAATAATTACATGACCTCCTCTTTGAAAAAAAAAACCAATAATCCAGCAACAGTCAAGAAAAAGCAGAGGATTACAATTTAAATAAGTCTCTCATCTAATCAAGACCTTACCTAAGTTTCAATTTTAATTCAACATACAGGCTAGCATATTAGGAGTTATTTTCATGTTGAGTCATATGGATTTCCTTTCCAGATACATCTGCCAAATTTATAATAAATATTATTCTTTATTCATATTGTTAACTGTATGGTTGCTATCCTATAAAACTCAGTTTTCTTTATTCTGGGTTCTCTCCACTCACTCAATTCATCAAGTCTTCAAGTGAGAGCAGAAACTCTCTGGGACATGGACCAAGTCTTTATAGTCATAGATAGGCTATAAAGTGTCTAGCACACTCTGTATATAGATCTAAATGAAGTTCCTTGAAATGAGAATGTTATGGCTTGTATAGCTGTTGCCAAGCCCTGTTCATTTCCAGAGAGTTAAAGTTCTTTAAAAGGCAGATACAGAGACACAGACAAAACCCCATGTCTCTAAGGCTTGCTCCTAATGACTGGTCTTAATTCATAAATTCAAACAACAGAATCTTTGTCAGTTTAGGAGTTTGAATTATCTTCATAATTGTTATAATATTTATAATAAATTATAAGAGTTATAATTTAAATTAGAAATTACAATTGCTACAATAAATCATTATGGTAGTTTATAATTGTCTCTGCAGGAGACTGTAGAAGCATGGCATTTCTGTAAGAAAATGTGTTTGTTTTTATTTTGAGTGCAGACATATGCCCACAAGAGCCCATAACAAGTCCTTGGAGATAGTACTAATGTGTGACTTAGTGAAGAAATAAATAAAATCAACTGTATTTTTCCCCGGAAAGTTGAATGCATAAATTTGTGAAGAAATAGTTTCACAGGTTTGAATTTCAACTATCCAGAGAACTGTTGTACTTGTTATTTTCTAGCTGATGCAAGCACAAGAACATTGTGTCAAAATGTCACCAAGGAAGTGAGCTGAAATTAGCAACCTACCTTGATCTCCACCTTGGAAAGCCGCCTGAAATGTGGTTGAAATCAAAGACACACAATGCTGAAACGCAGACAATTTTGTTGAAATATGTGATTTGAGTAGCTACTCACACACACATCATGTCTGGCACAAACCCATAAAAACAAGATATTCAAGCTATCTTTATATTTACAACTTACCTATTCTTCAACAATATACATTTTATTTCTATCACAAGTGTTCCATCCTACAAAATTCCTTCTTTTGTTTTTCTTATTTTTGCCTCTCTGTACATCTCTTTCTATACTGCTGGTAATTAATAAAGATTGGGCTGGAGGAAGAGATCATAGAGCAGTCAAGTCATGTTCAGCAGGTGATCAAACATGCATTGGAAATCTGGAAAACTTGGGAGGGCAGAGTGAAGCCTGTGGTGTATGGTCTATGCTTGTATTCATTTAATTCTGCTTTGTTTTGAAAAGAAGAGAACTGGTCCTCACTGGAGTTAGATAGATTAGATACTATACAGAATTAGATGTTGATGGTTCTTCTGGAAGGTGACATTGCTTGTGTCTGCAATACATGCCAGCAGCAGCATAACCATGAGTAAGACAGGGATGATATGCAGCTGGTGGTTTCCCAACCAATTCACAGAGCTGAGAGCTCTGGAGGATCCAGGGAGAAGTCTCAGCAGTGTTTTGAGGTTCTGCCAGCAGATGGTGATAAAACACGAAGTAGGAGAGGAAAAAAAGCTGACACAGTGGATCTGATGATTGAAAGAAGGTAGCCATTCTTTCTTCCTCCAGACTCATTCTCTCTCATGCTCTGGAACATGTAAGTGCATTTTGAGGATAGCAGCCTGAGAACCCTGTAGAGTTTAACTTTGTAACAGCTGCCACTTTGAGCCTATGAAATGTCATTGCAGACTCTGCTAAAGACCTAAAGTAAGAATATTAAAAAAGATGAAAGGAGTTCTGGAGCTGAAAGGGGAACAGAGTAGTGGAAGGAACTTGGGGTTGCAAAAAAATCAGGGAATTCAAGCTGTAAGGATTAGCAAAGTGTGAAATACTTTAGGATCAGGGAATTAGGGAAAGTGGGGAGAAGGGAGTTCATTAAAGACTTGGTTGCTTTGCATGCAGAAGGTTGGAAAAGCTTTTGAAGTTTGTCTCGCTATTTGCAACATGCGTCACTTGCTTGGCATATTATTTAGAACACTATAAAATGTTTGCAGTGTTCTTAAATTACAGTCACAAACTCCTTTATTTTCTTACCTTTTTGCATTCATGTGCATTTCTAGTGGAAGTTTGTTAGAGCAAAAATACCTTTGTACCTTTCAGTGTCTGATGAGCATTTACTACTTCTTTTGCTCATTTTGCTCAGATTTGCTAACCTGATATTTTTATGCATTTATAAATCACTTTGGAATGCATGCTTATTACTACTTGTTTCTAAGACATTTGAGTCATATTTGGGATGTTACTTATAACCTGCGACAAGCATCCAGTTTGTGTAAGCAAATAAAATTTTTCTATCAACAGAGCTAATACAGACCTAGAGCTTCAGCTAACAGTCTTCTGAAAAGCCCATAGGATTAAAAAAAAAAAATAAAATTAATTGCCTTTGTGAATTTTACATTTTGGCTGACACCCAGGCTAGCAGCTTCAAAGACACAAAGAGAGGTTTAATATATTTGAGATTTATATTGTGGTAGATACAATTGCATAATTTGCGAGACATTTCTGCATAATGGTGCTATAATTCCTGTTGTTAAAATTTGCTATTGAGTTTAGCCATCATTATAACTAAATTCTCCTGCAGACTATAACAGCAGGAAACAGTGGAACAATGTATTAATCAAAACAAATTAAATTAGCAAATAGTTTCCAAGATTCTGAGACAGTAAAGATAGAAAAGATATAGCACAATGAGTCAGTTTAGGTTTCTGCTGATCCAAGATTATTCCCTGCTGTGTTTGAGATCTAAGGTCTGAAGATCCTTTCAGTTCTGCTCACTTGTCATCTAGTTCCCAGCTGGATAGAAGACAAATATCTAGGGATTCTGAATTGGAAAATAGTCTTCTGGTAGTGAAAAGTCAAAGCCATCGTAATACTGACTAATCTTCAGTCTGAGTTTAAAAAAGTGCCTGCAGATGAGAGTGCTCATCTCCACTGTGAACCTTATTCTTCATTTATTATCAAAAGGCATTCATGGCACAAGTACCAATAACAACTCTAATGTAAGAAAGATAATCAGGCTTTTCTAATCCAGTCCAAGAAATTTGCTACTGAACATCTTTAAAATCTGATCTTCAGCAATGGATATGCAAAGTCAGTAGCAATTTTGGCCAGAGAGTCTCACAAGACAAAGTTTAATTTCCCTTGGTAGAGTACGGCACAGTAAAAAAATTCTCATATTCATAATATTTTCCCTTAAATTAAACTTGAACTTAACTTTTTACAGTTTAATTCCAGCGTTATGAGTCCATTCTAAATAATGTCTGCCTTCCTCCTCCTTTCAAGTAGCTGAAGCTACTTGACAATAATCGCCTGCTTCCTTTCACTGCTACTGAGGGATCCCACTGATGCAAACACCTCCAGTGTATTATTAGTCCAATTTTCTTTCAGCATCATTCCAGTGAATTCAATGGAATTACAAAATTTTAAGCCTGGAAAGGTGGAGAGGTGAATTAGACTTGTAATTGTGTTTGCATCAGAAGATAAATTCCCATTAATAATTTTTACTTTCATCTAAAATTCTTGTAGAAAACTCTTTGCAGAGGTAGGTTACCTAGTTCTCTCAGTTTATGTGATGTATTTCAGGCTGCAGCAGGTCCCATAACAAAGTAAAGTGTTAAAGAAATCACAGTGGGAAAGAGAATGTTGTGGTTCTGGAGCTGCTGAGGTGCAGGCTTTGCACACCACTGTAGACATTTCTTGGGAATTTAAGGTGCAGTGGACATTTGACCTTGGCAGGCAATGCAAAAGGCAGGGGATAAATTGGAGGCTTCTGTTGGTTTTTGGAGAGCCTACAGGGAAATCATGGACTTTCTTCTAGCCTTCACAACCATTTGGTGACATGAAACGTGTCACATACTCTATGACAGAGATGTCAGTGGGAGTTCAACATTTTTGATATTAAGCTAGAGTGGTAAAATACAATGGGAAACTTGAGTTAATGCAACTGTGTGGATTGGTTCCAGCAGAGTTTCTGTCTCCATAAAAAATGGAAAGATTTTTTTAAACGAGAAAGGAATCACTTAACCCTTACTGAATATATTTAGTACCTGTGGTGGCAGGTATGCATGTGAGAGAGTATATGTACAGAGAAAAGATTTTGTTTTCTCTATAAAATGGATGTAAGCCCAATTTTAGCTGCACTTCTTCTTTTATATCTTATGCATGGAAACATACCCTCTAATCTTTGACATGATTTCAGCAGGAAGAGTGAACAAGTTTAGTTTGTATTGGAAAATCCCCGGATACAGATGGACAATGCAGAGAGAAGGATTCAGATCAGTTTCTGAAACCAGAAAGATTTTTCTTTCTTTCTTTTATGTATCAACAAATTATGCTATCACTATGAAGGAACACTTTGAGATTTATTAGGTTTTCAGAAAATTAAAGATATGAATTAGATAGGAGTGATATATCTCACTGTCAAATAATGGTTTGTGATAGTAAGTGTGCACTGGATTTCCACCTAGTCAAAGAAATCAGAGATGTAAGTATAATATTTAGTGTATTGTATGTTAATGTATATTATTACGTATGCATATATAAAACCAACATATGCTATGTACTAAAAAAAGTTAAATTAAATACATGCTAAATTTTCTTTTATGTCATATTCCTCAAGTACTTTCTCAAATAATCTTTGTAGTGATTCATTCATATCATATGACATACTGACAGACATCCAGGACAAACCTAGAATATGTGAATGCTCCTGTAACTCTCTCCAGTCATAATTATTAATATGTATTTTTCTGTCTCTCTAAGTGGAAAGGCTTGTGGGGGAAATGAGATTGGGACTATGGGAGAGAATCTGTTAGATTTCCTTTTCACTTGTAATAGAGCATGTTTTATATACACCTTTTCAGACCTAGAATGAAACGTGCTTGATTCATAGGTTTAAATTTTTTTTTTTCTTAGAGAATTCCTTCTTCAAAATGTTGTTTTTATGCAATTTAATTTTTAAAAAACTTTGCTTTTTAAAGGGTGTGTTTTCTCCATGCAATATGTAATGAAATATGTAGTAACAGTTTATTGTAATTTCCTTACATTATATGTATATAGATGCATGGAATTTTCATTTTAGGTTGACGAGGGATTTCAAGCAGCCAAAACTACAACATGGGAGGAAAAGGCTGTGTGGATGTAAGATTATGATCCTTGCACTGGCACATGAAACCATCTGATTGTGAGGAAGTCAGGCACACCTTTGCAGCTACCTGGAGCAACTCATTCAGCCAGACAACTTTCTAGGGGCTCTTATGCTAATACGGCAGCCTGGCCGTGATTCCTTCTGTTTGCAGACATCCATTTGGCTCTATTTTTTCATTAGCAAATTATAATTCTGGAATGTAGGTCTTTAAAGTAGATAGTGTAATGGATCAGCTTGGCTAAAGTAGCAGATGAAAGTCCAGGTGGCTTGAAGAGAATGTTATAGAAGATTTTAAGCTAGTTGTCTAGCTGCTTGTGGGAAGCAATCATTAGACAACTTCTGGAGATCTACAGGAAACTGTTGAAGATATAAAAGCCTTTCTAAGTAGACTTAAGATTTAGAGGACTGAAGTATTCTGAATACCAAAACTTTTTGAGGAAACGTAAAAGATTTCGGCAAAAAAATCCCCAAAGATTCTCAAATCTCGTAAAAAGAGGAAATGAGTCCCATCAACCTCCTTTTTCTCTCACCCCAAGATTTCTATTTACCTTAAAAAAAAAAGTAAAAAATGTACCTGGAATTCTACTTTATATCTCTTCTCAGAATTTGAGAGAGCACTGAAAGTTGCTTTACTATGCTATAAATAAAATCCATCCTTTCTGGATATTAACCTTAATAGGAGTCAATTCTCATGGTCCATGAGACATAGTTGTTCCAAGACTGTGATTTTGCTGTAAATCAAAACAAAGAAATTCTGAAACCTTGTTTGCTTTTTTTTTTTGCCTGGAATGTTGTTTTCCAGATAGTTTAGTTTCTGAGTTAGGTTAGGAGGACCTTGAGAATTTTGTGCCATATGTAAGTCATGTGGCACTGAGGAATGAAAAAGATTCACATTTGAATGAATCTGCTTTCATGGTGAGGCTATTGCAGACCCACGGGTATGGTTTGAATTGATTTCTAGACACAAAAGTTCAGTAGTTCAGAACTGGAAGTAGAACTGGATCTCAGCTGCATCAGAAGGCTCTGATCCTATTAAAAATTAATTTCTTTTCTAACATTGAGATTTAATAAGGAGATATTTCTTTAAAGCTAGAGATACATGAGATTTAAATGTCTAGATTCTGACATGCTTCAAAGATAAAAATATGTTTAATTATTTGATTAGAGAATTTTGTCATTAAGAAACTGAAAATGGCTCTTGCCAACAGGACTGCAAGATCTCTACTGAGACTGGTCTACCTGAATAAGGTATCTGAATCCCTGTAAAATATACGGCTCGATGAGTTGCCTAACAGAAAGGCCAACTTGCTGAGTACAGTTGTTAGGAAATGGCTGCAGAGTGAGCGGTCTTGCACATCTTGCCTCCCTCTAGATGTGAAGAGGTTTCGAGTTTTCTCCTTTGGTCTGAAATCCACCACTCTGAGCTGTGGGTCTTGAAGGTGGGTTTAAGAGTTTTTTATTTTCATAAAGAAGAGTGATACCTCCTCGGTCCATCAGTAATTCTGCCTGCCTGCCGCCTGGGCAATGCCTAGTGTAACATGAAGTCTCTCCTAGCGCGACAGGATTCAAACTCATACTTTTGGTACACTCGTCACGAGAGTACCTTTGAAGAATGTTCTGTTGGAGCAGTTTCTTCTTGCGTGGAGTAATTAGAAAGAGCAGGAGCAACCACTAACATGAATTTGTAACATCAAGTTGAAACCACCCAACTTATGGAGAAAAACCCTACATCTGTTTTATGTTATGCAGAGAATAATAACATATCCACTGAAGCACAAATCAGTACCTAGATGTAGTTCTTTCCAGGCAAGAGTCTTTGCACCTGGCAGAAAGAGTCATACTGATGCATGCTTGCTATTTTCCTTCAGTGCAACATGTTTATCTATGATAGTTAATATTATAGTTATATAACTATACTAGTTACATAGTGATATTATAGGTATGTTATTATCAACATTTCATGCGTTGTCTCAACAAGAGAAATTGAGACTCTGTCCCTCAAGAGCCTGGGAAATAATTTTGGATACATCTTCAGAATTTTGGATTAAAAGGAATGAGCTTCCTAAAATATATGGCATTTTATGCCAGACACAATTTACTAGACTTAGAGATGTAGCCTACACTTTGAGATGAGGCCCTCCTAATGAAATAAATGGAGAAAAGTTTAATTTGTAGGGTTGAATAGAATTTAAGTAGCGGACACCCAACCTTGTCAAAATGAAGGCACTCTTGAGCAAATATAAATTTCATTGCTGAAGACTTAAATGCTCACAGATTTTAAGTGCCTTCAGAGTAGAGCAACAACAAACCTGTTGTTTTTTAGGTTTTCAGTTCTTTATTCGTGCACCTAAAATGTGAGGTTGGTATAACACACAACTAAATTGTTCTGTGGATTTAATTCTAACTGATCTCCAAAGTATTAATTGACCTGTAAGAGCTGTCTTGGTGAATCAGACTCATGCCCTTAATAAACTTCAAACAACAACCTGATAAAGCCCACAGATATGAGTTTTCACAGATTCTTCACACTCTTCTCAGAAACTGGTTTTGATATCTTTAAATGGGAAGAAGTACGGAATTACCAAATGACTGGTCTAATGTTAAGTCCTCCCCAGTTATTAGAAATAAAAAACCCCAACAATAAATGCAGCTATATCTCTCAAAATATTTCTATTAAAAAAAGTCTGTCCTCACTCAAGACCATGATAGGAACCCTCCAAGCTACTCTTCATATTCTCTCCTTTATCTGTTCTACTCCTGTCTATCCCTTGTTTCTTTATCTAGCTATGTGTCTTTACCTGCCATGTACTTCCATGATTTCAGAAAATATTAGAATATATGGGACGATTGCTTTTTTATTGTATTAGATATAACTTTTTTTTTTAATTATGCTTTCTAGCAGTCACAATATTCAAGCATACTAGCTATTCTGTTTACAGTATGAACCTTCTCATACGTTGAATGATTTTTCTGTTTGTTAGCAGGTGAGTATTTCTCAGTTATTATTTTCTATCTGTACTTACTAGTTTCTTAAAATAAAGAAGATGATAGATAACCTACTCAGTGGCTATAACAAAACCAAAGGTCATGAAACTTGAAGGTCTTCTAAAATATTCTAAGGATATTTTAAAACATGTATATTTGTACAGCCATTGAAAAATTTACAAATGTCTCTTTTTATTTAACTAAACCATAATTTCAAGGTAATATTTGATCTGAACAGATGTGCATAGTATTTGGAACAAACTATGCAGTATTTCAAAGCACAATCACCATAAGTTGAATTTGGCAGAGTAGAACAGATGTGTCCACCTGTTAAGAGACTAGACTACCAGCACTGGGGATGCAAGATGTGATTGAAGTCCATAATGGGAGCTATTTAGGAATGCATCCAGGTTAGCAGGAGGTAGCAGAGATTCTGATTACTGTATCATTCCACTTTTCCCAAAAGCGATCAATGAGTTGAATTAGGCAAATGGAATAGTACACCCAGGACCACTGGAGGGGGGGATGAATGTCCTACACTATGTGAAAACAGTGCAGAAATTATACCTGTTTTTCAATAATGGTGAAAGAAAGAGAGAGCAGGAGGTTCCACAGGGGCTGCAGAATACAGTGGACGCCAACAGTCTTTATTTATTCTGTTTAAATTTGACATCCTGAAAAGCAAGCAAAATTATTGATTCAACTAGCATACCAATGTTAGTAACTGATTAATTTCTCTTTGAGCCACTTCAATAAGCTGTGAGAATAATTATCCAAAAGCACACCCAATGCACAGCATATCACATTCATTTTAATGTGAATTTTGTTCAGCCAGGATTGGAAATTACTTCTGCTTCCATGTATGTATTAATAAAGAACAGGAGCATAACATAGAAGAGATACAGATCAAAGTCAGATTTTTGGCAGTAAAATGCAAAGAGAATGAGACAGGTGTTGTGGTGGGTTTGTATTTTCTTGAGAAAAGAATGCTTTACGGTTTTTTTTGTTGCCAAAAACCAGCTCAGTCAAGTGTAGTCTTACCACTTCTGTTTGCCAGGTCATATCTCCTGAGTATTCCTCACTACTTCATGCCTTTAGTACTGTCTTCACTGTAGACCAACGTATCTGCAGAAAAATAAACTACAGATTTGCTCAACTTTTGGGTTTTCAAATGAAGATCTAATTTGGTGTCATTGTTGATCATGAGATGTGAAGCAGAAAAGACATGACTTCATTTTCAAATGCTGGCTTAGGGATATAGATGTTAATAATGAAATGTCCAATTTTGATTTTCTAAGTTGAAATATATTTTATGTAGCCATGAGCGGGGAAGAGTACGCCAATGCGTTATTTTTAATTCCATTGTTGTTAAATATTTTCTTATTAAGATTGCTATCTATGATGTGTGCTATTCATCTGCAAAAGTCCAAACTAACTGACATGTGAAATTTGAATGCTTACAGCTTTCAAACACTTAATTTTATATCTATGAACAGTGAAAGGAAGTTAACTATGAATCATCCCTAACACTGGAAGTCCTCAAACTTTAGACAAGACTTGTAGACTTTCATACATTATGAGAAAAGTACTTTGAAATGCTGTGTGACTGTGGCAGACCTGGCATTGAAGGACTAGAAATAGAAGTAATTCTCTGTGTTCTCAAAGTTACAGCAATTGTTCCATTCTGATCCATTGTATTTGTTACTTTGGGACTAAAAGAGCACATAAAGAGGTCAGATCAGGATGTGGAAGTACACAAAGAAAAAGAAAGAAGGTATATGAAAGAAATCCTCTAGGATCATCTTTCTTTAACTGGAGCTAGAAAAAACAAACTGTTTCTCTATATAGACCTTTTCACATGGAATTCTTTGGTCAGTTTTCAATATATTATTTACCATGAGATACTTTTGTACTTCTGTTTTTGATAGATGATAAATAATATGTTATCAGAGGCCAGTCTTTAACTTGTACAATTCTGTCAGCATCACAGTGTAACCATCAGTTGGAATCACTTGGCTTGAGCTGTCTTTTTATCTTCTAGTTCATGCAGAATTTCCTCAGTTTTCTAGAAATTTTGTGGTACATTGAAGTCAGGAAAAAATTTGATAGTTCTTGCATTAAAATTGTTGATTTCGGTTTGTCCCATTGTGGCCACTTTTTAGCATGGTTTATAGTATGCTCAGATAAACTACATACCTTCTCAGGAGGGATACGCACGTATGAGCAATTATCAGCCCAATTTTCTGAAGGCTGTCATAATCAAGAGTGATCTGATAAAGAAAAATTGCTTTTAATCTCAAACTTTTATATAATTATTGCATGGTTCTTGAATCTTGAGCCTTAATTTAAGGAATTCCCATGTTCTTGGGAAGATAAACTAAGGCAATATGCAACTAATATTGACAGTACATTTCCTAACCTTCCTAATCATTTAAATTTAGATTTATAAGCATCCTTTCATCATTGGGATGCAATGGTTAAGTAGCGATAGATTGCTACTTTGATTGGCATGACAGTACGAAATGTACAGAAATAGATTTTCTAATTAGAAAACACCTTCCTGATTAAGAATTTTGTTTCATATCACATTTAATCTTTACATTACCAACGGTAAACATTCTATAGTAGATAATTTTAAGAATGTTAATGAAGGGTTCATATTGTTCTTCTGATAGTAATTGCAAACTGGAAAAAAAAAAATTTTTTTTCAAGTTCTTTGTCTCTCCTCAGAAGAAACTTCCCATTGCAATGATCTGGATTGAGTGGTTCTGTGCATTTTCAGCTAACATTCAGGTGGGAGAAGCACGAAACTACCAAACTCATTTTCATGTTAACCAGAATGAAACTGAAACCAAATCCCAGCGTAAAAATCAATGAATTAGAATTGATAATTTTTAGTTTCAGAACACAGTGTAAATGAATGCGTAATAAAAAGAGCTAGAAAAGGAAAAAAAAAATTTTTTTTCTCTGCCCATAGGTATTGGCTATGGTCATTTCAATCAGAACAGTTGAAAGGCTTTTGAGTCAGAACAATAAACACACTGCAGGACTGCGGCCCCCAAATGATGCCTTTCTGCTGTTGACAAGCACTTAAACAAGCTACTTTTAGCAATGTTTTATCTATTGTTAGAGTGAATAAAGCTGTGGTTGTAAACACAGCCGAAAGACAGGATGGGTTTTAAATACTTTTGTTCCTGCTGAGCCATTACCAACACCTGCAGTTAAAATAATTATTTCAAATGTTTTTCTTTTTAAAAGGAGGAGTAGTTAGCAATAGACCTGTCTTGTTATGGTAAATTAACATCTGCAGTTAATATGATTCCCCTTGGTTGTAAACATCCTGAATTAAAGCTTGTTATCTCCTTTAGAAGGTATGTTTTATGATTTCACCTGTTTTGTAGAGAGATAATTAAACATTTCACTGAAGTACAGGTTGGATGACTATGATCTTATTTTAGCCACCACAGAAATTATGGAATGTTTTTACAGCAAATATTGTGAGTATTTAATTAAAGCCTGTCCTGAAGTAAAGCAAGCATAACCAATGAAGATAGCAAAAACGGATTAGAGATTCTGATATTGAAAAGAAGACAAGAGCTGAATATAAGGTTTGGCTATATTGATTTTTTTTTAAAGAAAATCTTGTCTTAATCTTAAAAAACCAACATTAAAACCAATAATAATACCCATTAATAAATTCTAGGGTGAATATAAAAAACAGGAATAGACATGAAATAAACAGGATAGCTTATTTTGTCCTAGGGTTTGTACTGTAATTAATAATAGAGCTACTCTTGGTTTATATCATCATCAAAATGGCTAAAAAGGATTCATGGCTTTTCTACATGCAAATTCTCTAAAAATATTAGGAGTTCAAGAATTTATTTTAGAATGTTATAACTTCAAGATATTTCTATACGTCCTGTCTTTGACCATGCACTGTAACTTGACCAGATCAGAGCTGATCAAGCTCTCAGTCCAGTGGTATTTTCCCCCCCTGTCAGAATTCAGCTCTATTAGAGTAAGCTCTCAAAATAAACTCTGTTAGTTTATATAACAGAATAAGCTCTATCAGCTTAATATCTGGTGCAAAATTATTTGAAACCCTTGGTGACTCTGAGGCTAGAGTGATTTACATCAGATGAAGAAGCTGTTCTATGTTGTAAATTGCCTCCTAGATTTCATGACTGCTTTGTAGATTTCATTACACAAAACCATCAGCACTAATATTAGCTTAAGACTATGTTCCACTGTATCCTGCTGCTCATTTCTGTTCCCATGGTGTGGAATATCACGTCTTTCTTTGTGACTGTACAGGTATTTGTTGGTCAGGTGTGAACAAAAGAACTGATCTGATGTAAAAACAGCAAACATGGGCGAGAATATCTTCAGTGGCACTGCTTCTGAAGCCTTTTATCATTTGTACCTGTTTATCCTGCTTCTGTGAAACGTTCAAACCCACAAATACTTTGTGGAATAAGTAAAATGTTTAGAATCAGTTTCCTCTTTAAATGTTTGAATTTATCTCCGGATAACTAAGTCTGTTAATATTCTCACCATTAGGCTTTTTTATTTATTTTCTGCAAATACTCCAGTGGCTAAGAGCCCACCACAAAATAAAAAGTAGTCAACTAAAAAATTCGGGGATTAGTCGCACAGAAAGATCTTTTCCTCTAATGAAATGCCTAAAACTTCTCTGTTTTGGAAGGAAGAAGATGTGAGAATTGCTTTAGTTAAATCAATATCTGTGTGTTTTTCTCCTCTGTGAACTTGATTTAGAAAAAGCCTCCAGCAGGGCATAGGCAACATTAAAAGAAATGAAACAGAGAAGCACATTTGTAAGTATTGCTGTCTCCTTATTTTTTTCTGACAGTGATGTTTCTGGCAAAAGGGGGAGTTTGGAAGGGGTATCTGGGCAAGTTTCTTTTCAAAGCATGGAACATTTCACTGATCTCCTTAGCATCATTCATTTCCTGACCACTGCATTCTGAGCTGCCATCCTCTCTTATTTAATCCTGCTTCCTATTCTTACATCCATTTAACTGGATTGTTCAAGCTAGTCTTACCTTTGCAGGAGTTTTTGGTTTTCTTTAAGATCAGAGTAGTACTGTACACTTGCTCCCAGAGAGTGCTTGTGAGCGATGCCACACAAATCCCTTCCTCAGAGATTGAGGGCATCACCCCTATTATAAACCAGCTACTGTCGGGGACCAGGGTTAGCTTCCATCACCTGTGGCTGGGTCTCCCACACATCACAGCATGAATAGAACATTGTCAAGACTTGGGGCACATCTCTGCTTTTCATGTTTAATTTTGCTCTCTCTTTTTTCCCTCTCATTGAATTCTAACCTGTGGTTCTTTGAATGCTAGGTGCTGCAGAGCTGCCACTACAGGCACCCAAGCTCTTCCAGTGTTGGCTACAGGAAGGCTCAATATTTTCTTTTAAAGGAAAAAGCACAGTGATGACAATAATTAGGTAGACTGTATTGCGGGGTTAAAGGAAAACAGTTCTCAAACCACAGCTCTAATTTAAGGGCTGAGGCTGGCATTATTTTTCTCAGTTCATTTAAAAACTGACTGGAGAACAGTGGAGGAGGTTATTAAAAGGAAGTAGTTAAAAGTTCAAGCCACTAGGATTTACGTCCCCTCTACTGTGAAATAAACCATTTCTTTCTGATTTTAAGAACTGTTTCAGCCGATTGACAGCCTGAGAATGATTTTTGAAGGGCATTTCTGATGCCTTATATCAAAGGCGACAGACATCGAATGCTTTCTCCAGCTTGTGTAATAAAGCTGTGCTCTCTTTAACTCACCTGTGATTTAGCTGATGTGTGAAGGAACTTTAACACCTATTACCCCCTATAAGCACCTACTAAAAGAAAAAAAAAGGGGAAAAAAAAAGAAGAACCTGTTATATTAAAACATGTATACTCTGTTACTCACTTGTGACTCACTTGGAAAGGACTGGGTTTTTTTTGAAATATTTTAGAATAAAAATACATACCAAACTTACAGTATTTTTAAAAACCCACAAAATTTGTCATGAATAGCCGATATTTTTCATCAGTTGAGTCTTTATTTGTGGATTACTTTGAGGTATATCCTAAGATTATCCAAATTGTCGTAGTTTTGTTGGCTTTGTAACGAGTAAAACCACATTCTATATTTATACTAACACAGCTGAACACAGTGTACCTGAACTAGGCCCCAAAATTTCAGAATAAGGGCAGAATGAGATGGAAACCAAGAGTAATCCATGGGGATGCATATGCCTTGCTCTACTGAGTTTTTTTAAAAGGAAATAGTTTTGTTTAATTTGAATTTAAACTTGTTAATGATCTTCCAGAAATTTCAGTTGAGGAAATTGAGAGAATTGATTGCTTCCAAGACAGCTGAGCAAAACCCAAGGATTCTGATAATATTGAGAGATTTTAAAATGTTACCAATTCTTCTTAGATATAGTAAGATTTTTTATCAGTGTTATCAAGGAAGTGATCACTGTGAAAGATTTACCTTGAACTTTTTGTGCTGTTACAAAACAATGACATCTGTTTAACGTCAAGTACAGAAACTTGTTTTCCTGCTTCATGAACGCTACAAAATCTTTTCTAAAGCCTTGGCAAACAGACAGAAAAATGTGATTATACATAATCCAACTGTATCTTAATCCCCAGCAGACTCAACTTTTATAGCATCGTTTTAATGAGATATTATTAGCAGCTTCAGAACTGTTTAATTAGAATGTTGGCATGATCCTTAGATCAAATAAAGGTTTTTGAACACAACAATGATGTTTATTTTCTATTTCATTTTTTAATAAACAACCTTAAATCATGGCTTTAGATAGAGTGTTAGAATGCCGTTAATATTATATCTATTAAGTATCTTTTTATGAAGAATAGCTGCATGCAATTTTTTCCTTAAGATGTACCTTTGTTATGCATACATATGTGTGTGACTGGTATGTGTGTGTTTATGTATGACTGAGAGCAGTTGAATGAGAGGCTATTTTCTAAAATCCATCCTTTTTAATGAGAATATAAAGTGTGTTTACTTGTGGATAATTCTCAATGTATTTTTAAAATGTGATTCAAGGTTGGGAATATATGTGATAAGATTTTACTTAAATATATGTGATAAGACAACTCTGCTAAATATGCCCAGACTATCTCAACCATGAGGCAATGTATTATTCTGTCATTGATTACTAAAAGTACACTAATTGTTCCACTCGTTAGCCTAAATTTTAAGGAGAAGTGAAAAGTCCCTGTCCTGACTAACTGAAATTAATTCTTTATTTGGCACTGTATTAAAAAGGCTACAGCTAAGTCTTTTTGTGCTATCAGGAAATCCATTATTTTTTCATGGTTTTGTACCTTATCTGTCTAGCGTAATGTATATCATCCTGGCTGATAGCCCCGGTCTCCACCACTAGTTTTATTACAGTTTCTTATAGACCCATATTCATTCCATCATTTGCCCTTAATGAACCTGCTGCATGTAGAGACTTCTGCAAAAAGGCTCAATATGGCAATATGTGGCTGCCATACTTAAGTTAGCATCTGCCTTGAACTTACCGATCTGAGTCTTTTGGCTCATCCTGCACAGTTTCATGTAAACTTTGTGGATGTCAAGAACAGCCTGTAGGAAAAGTTTTGTACCCTGTTTTGTAATGCCTTTTTCTGGTTGCAAATATTGAAGTAAAGACAGGAAACACTATGAATTTTAATTTCCTTCTGGTTCTAGTTCTTTTCTGTTCAGACATATGGAGGAGGTTATTGAATTTCTGATTCTGCAAGTTTCTCTTGTCATCACTTGAAAATGTTGTTAGTAATGGAAAAGCCCTGTTAGTTGCAGGACATTCTGCCCAGATCTTTACCTAAGCAGAATTCAATTGATTGCATGCACTTCCCAAATATTCTAACAAGCTCACTTCATAAATTTTTAAAGCAGTGAGATTTTGCTAGTTCCCAGGAGACAGTGCTCCACAGCAGAGCATTTGCAGAACTCATTTTTTTCCCCTGGCCTATCCCGTGGTTCATTCACATTGTGTATTGTGTCTGCACTAGAACTGAGCATTTAACCTGTCTAAATTTAAGCTGAAAGTTAAAATCCCAGATCCTTTCCTCATTGTCTACAGAGTAGAAAATCTGCTGTTTCCTTAGGGAAGCAGAAATGGGTAAAACTCTTTTCTACCTTTTAATCTCAAACCTGCAGGAAGCACATAGGGATATTGTGCAGGTGGGAGCCCATACTGTGAGAAGCATTCTGTTGCCAGTATTTCAAGATCGCAGATCAAAATGGGATTTTCCTTGGAGAAGCAAAATTAGCCAAGGACTAGTCAGGGGTTTTGCCTTCTATCTAGGGTTGGCCAATGGAAAGGAGACCTCTGAAAAATCTATCAGATGATAAGTTTTTTGCAACTCATGGGCAATATTCACTTCAACAGTGAATATAATGGTTTAGGAAGGTCGAGGATTAGCTCTCACAGTTATGAGAGCAGATGAAGGAGCTTGGACCATGGTGAAGGACTAGCCTACAGCTGGAAAGATTTGCAGAAACTGATGTTTTGTTGTTCTAGATATCCGATTTGGACATTCAGATATACAGGATGCACAAAATGCTCTTACGCTCTTGTAACAAATACACTTTCTGCAGGAAAAAATTTAAAAGGGTAACGAGTATCCTTGTAGTCCAGTAAATACAGAACTGACATCCCTACTATCAGAGCATTAGCTCTGTATTAAGTGAACAGCACAGGCATCAACAGGCCTGCAGCTGTCAGGCTTGCTTTGTCTGGTCTGTTTTGGCTTGATTGGAGTTTTGATTTAGCTTGCTTAGTTGTAACAATAATTGTTTAATAACCAGGTGGCTGTCATCTGGTTTGTTTCAGTTCTATTTACCTTTGTATAATTGTGTGGAATAATTCCTATCATTAATAATTTTGATACTAACAGGCATAACAAGTGATTGTGCTCTGTAAGAGTGAATTATTTCAGCAGTATAACTATGATGCAGTGTAAAGGACTACAGGCTTGGATTGACATCAGAGACCTTGTAGGTGTGGACTTAGGCTGATAAACAGAGACTCCATGAATATCCAACAGTGGTCAGTAACTAAAAGAAATACAAACTTAGGAGCTGGACAAAGCCATTTTTTGGGTAACAAAAAGGATCAGTAATAATTGTCTTACATGTACAATGCACCATGTAAAGCAAAGTTGGCTGTAACATGAAATTATAGACCAGTAAAAAAAGAGCAAGGTCTAAAGTATATTAAAAACCCTTAGAAATGGCCAAGTGGACACAGGAATGAGGAGGAAGGGAAGACTGTTGATAACAACATCCTGTGTCTCTGTCATTAACATGACACTCCTCCTGCTGAAGACCTCAGGGTTCTGCCAGCTTTCCAAACCTTTTCCCACCTGACCAAATCTGTTGATCTTAAGACCAAAGAAGCAGTAGAAGGGTGGGGATAACACCAGAAAAGAGAGGTATATAATGGGAGGTATATAATATTTCCTGGATAACAACTTTTAACTGTAGTACCATTAATCACTTCATTTTGTATTTAAAGTGTGTTGCTATCTCCGTAACTGGACTTTTCATTGCATTGTGGTTATATTTTAAGAATTTTTTAGTTAGACTAATGGTAAATTCTTCACTTGACTTTTTATCCATAACAGGATATTGAGTTTAACAAAAGACTTAAGAAAGTTGAATTCTTTAGGACCTGCATTAGAGACATGCAAAATGCTAATGCAAAGCAGTTTTACCATAGGCTTGGTCCCAACAAAATAATTTTATCCTTTTGCTGAGGAGGTGTGATGACTGTGTATCAGGACCATCGTGTTAAATTTCTTTCCGCCTAGTTTCCTAAAGTTGGACTTACAAACTTGATTTCCAAATTTAATTCATGCTAGTGCACTCTTTAATAGATACATTTAAATTCTTTGGCTTTTGGAGTTAGTTGTGGGGTAAGCAAACGTAAAGAAATCTAGAAATCTTGCTAAATTAATTTTCCTTTAGAAGTTTTCTCTGTTATCACGCCAAATTTTCTGGATAGTAACTGATTATCTCTTGCTGTTACAACAGCAATCGCTCTTATTTATGTCCCTGTCTCTTCCATACAGCAATTAATAAAGATTAGATAAAGCCTGCATAAGCTAACCCTAAGGTCACTAGCACAGATAACCAAACTGTAAAAAGGCATCTGTCTCTCTGCATATATCTGAGTAAACATGCAGAAATACAAAACAGGGGGGTTATGAAGCTGCCAAGGTCTTAAATTTGTTACATTTTATTAATTTGAAGGGAGGAAATGTAAGCTGTTTATGATACCACATGATGCGGGATCCCTAGCTTTCATGAGCATTTGAGAGTATTATGGAAAGAAGCCCTTTGAATTCTGGGTATGGAGAACACTTGCAGAAATCTATGGCCTATCTATCCCATATGAAAATCTCTGTGTCATGGTTAGAGTTAAGACACGTATTTACACTAATTACTCCAGGTAGAGTACCTACCTAGGTAGAAAAATACATTTCTATAAAATTGTGCAAGTACTAGCTAGAGATCTGCATAGGTGTTGTGGTTTAACCCCAGCCGGCAACTAAGCACCACAGAGCTGCTCGCTCACTCCCCCCCGGTGGGATGGGGGAGAGAATCGGAAGAGTAAAAGTGAGAAAACTCACGAGTTGAGATAAAGACAGTTTAACAGGTAAAGCAAAAGCTGTGCATGCAAACAAGGCAAAACAAGGAATTCATTCACTACTTCCCATCGGCAGGCAGGTGTTCAGCCATCTTCAGGAAAGCAGGGCTCCATCACGTGTAATGGTTACTTGGGAAGACAAACACCATCACTCCGAATGTCCCCCACTTCCTTCTTCTTCCCCCAGCTTTTATATTGCTGTCATATGGTATGGAATATCCCTTTGGTCAGTTGGGGTCAGCTGTCCCAACTGTGTCCCCTCCCAACTTCTTGTGCACCCCCAGCCTACTCGCCGGTGGGGTGGTGGGAGAAGCAGAAAAGGCCTTGACCCTGTGTGAGCACTGCTCAGCAGTAAGAAAAATATCTCTGTATTATCAACACCGTTTTCAGCACAAATCCAAAACATACCCCCATACTAGCTACTATGAAGAAAATTAACTCTACCCCAGCCAAACCCAGCACATTCTCCACCCCTTATTCCATACTGTTTACATCATGCTCAGGTCCCACACTATTCAATACATCCTCATTAACCACCACCACCCTTCCTATCTTTTGATATAATACACAGATATGATTCCCTTAGCCTATGGACCACCCCTGTAAAATGTCCATAAAATGTACAGAAAGGTCCACAAAATGTCCACTGAGTTAATTTAGTCCATGATTTTGGGCTCCATCTGTTATGGTGGTCACTCAGGACAGGAGAGGTGGTGTGTTGCGTGGAGTTATTGGGCACCAAAGCCAGCTCAGTTTGGGTCACTCTTGCACTTGTGCTACTTCTTGTAAGGCTTGTCCTCCATTGGTTGAGGTGGTATACTCCTGCTGTAGTAATTCCTATAACATACAACTCAAATCCAGGGTTACAACAATTTAAAGGTGTTTCCATTACAATCTGCGCTCCTCGTCCCTTTGGGCCAGGTTATAGGGTTTAACATTGCAATGAACTCTTCCCCTTGCTCCTAGCCTGGCTAGCAACAAAGGGTTCCTGCTATAGTAATTCCCATAACATGCAACTCAAATCCCAGGTTACAACAATTTAACGGTATTTCCATTATAATCTCCACCCCGGTCCCTTTGGACCAGACCATGGGGATTAACATTGTAATGAAGTCCTCCCCTTGCCCCTACTCCAGCTTGGATTTATCTACAGACTGCAGTCCCTTAGGAGTGTGCCTGCTCCAAGTGGAGCCTCATCTATGAGCCACAGTCTCTCCAGGGGCTATACCTGCTGCAGCATAGAGTTATCCACAGCCACAGTCGCTTTGAGGAGCACCTGTTCCAGCACGGCCTTCTCCATGGGCCACAATGCCTTCAGAGATATACCTGCTCCAGCGTGGCCTTACCTACAGCCACAGTCCCTTCAGGACCAAACGTGCTCCAACATGGCCCTTCCCATGGCTGCAGTCCCTCCAGAGGCGTATCTGCTCTGTTGAGGGCTTATCCACGGCCACACGCTTTGAGGTGCTCCAGCATGTCCTCATGCACAGCCACTGATGATTCAAGGTGTACCTGCTGCAGCATGGACTTATCCACAGCCACAGATGCTTTAAGGTGTACCTTCTTCAGCATGGACTTACCCTTGGGCCACAATCCCTTCCAAGGTATACCTGCTGGGGCTCAGACATAACCACGACCACAGACGCTTCGAGATGTACCTGCTCTGGCATGGGCTTACCTATGGCCACAGATGCTTCAGAGTGTCCTGCTCCTGCATGGACTCCACAGATCACAGTCCCTTCGACTCGAGTTCACACTGGAGTTCCAGCCTGTCCAGCACAGCAGCACAGAAACAGCAGTGATGCCCTGGCCATCTGCCAGCCCAGGCGCATCCCCGTTGCTGTGTTCAAAATGTTCCCAGGCACAGCAGAGTAAGAAGATGATCAGCAGTACAGCAGTACAGCAAGCAGCGAAAGCAAAAAGCAGTCACTAACGAGGACTAGACTATAATATACAGTGAGGCAAGCAAGCCCCATGACAAGCACAGGAGCCTGTCAATTAATAGCTAAACAGCAATAACAGCTGTAAATTCAATCTAGCACATTCCAATCAAACCTGTCGTTATCTCGAACCTTTCAGCCCCACGTTGGGCGTGAGGGGTGAGCGGAGTGAGTGAGCGGCTGTGTGGTGCTTAGTTGCTGGGGTTAAACCACAACAATAGGAAATGGAAAAATATCTCTGAAAATAAAAATATAATGTTTTAAGATTTTAATAAATTAAATAATTCAGTTTTGATAATGGTTTTGTTCAGAAATTGACACAAGTTTTTAGAAAATATTGAACAGAAAAGTAAGGAAAAATGTTTCTTTTGAAAATGAACTAGAAAATCTTTTTTAAACAAAGAATCAAAAATTTCTTTTAGGAAATTTAGGAAAAAAGGTTGTTTTCAGTCTCTTGAGAAGTGGAAAATCTACTGCTGTTGGTTATGTTAATGGTGAATCATGCTTACCATTGAAATAAAAAGACTCACTTCTAGCTTGAATTTATCTGGTCTTATCTTTCTGACATGAGACATTTGTGTGTCTATATACTACACTAAAAAACTTTTTTTTTACCAAGAAGGACTCTTAAGCATGTTTGATAAGAGAACAAACTGTCTTTTGCTATAAAGTTTGCAAAGCCCTCACAATACTTTTCAGTTTCTTCTGAATTCTTCCCAGCTTTTCAATTTTTTTAAAATCACGACAGACAGGATACAATATTCCAATATCTATCTCTCCAGCTCCGTACATGGAAGTGAAGTCTCATCTCTCTGGCTACTAACTAGTTTCTTATTTATTTCCCAGTGGCTTGTGTTAAGCCCTTAGTTGCAACATCACAATTCGAGGTTACATTTAGTTACTCACTACAAACTCCAAATTCTGGAATTGCTTCACCAGGAACGGAGTCCATCTGTTCCTACCTGTATAGGTACAACTTCAGTTCTTTGTAAGGAGGCTTTTGACTTTGACATGGCCATTAGTGTATAATTACATCTACCATGTATCTGTATAGTCTTCTATTTCAGTCTCCAGTTTTCACATGCAGTTCATTTATGAAGTCAATTTTTTGGTGTCTTAAGGTATATTAATTAATGTCTTACTCCAGGATTGTATCAGTGTAATATCAGGCAATTAGGAAATATGAGGCAGAGAAAATGTCCTTTGTGACCTTGACTAGCTCATTAGTCATTATTCTTCAATCCTTTATAAGGTTTGGTGGACTAGTTTTGGACTTTGGCATACTCCAAAATTTCATTTTACTGCACATCTTACTGGAGAAGCATAATTTTTTCATTTCATGTTTTAGAACCGGTCTATATTTGTTCATTTTCTCCGATTCTCTGTAGCCTGATCTTTCAAAAATGTGCAGCTAGGCTAAATTTTTGCACACTCTGAGTAGTTCCTTTAATATGCTTGCACTCTGCTGACTTTACATGGTGGCAGATTTGGCTGAATAAGTGTATAACTGTGAATGCATAGAGGAGAAATTTCTTAAGTGTTCCAATGTCTTCGTTTTATTTACATTTTCCCCTAAAGGTGGATTTACAAAAGGAAGTTGATACCTCATGAATTTAAGAGCCTTCATTAATTTTACTTTTCTTCTTGTACAGGTGGTCTTGCAAGAAACAATGCAATAACTCAGCAGAGCCGAGGGGCTGAAAGAGATTATAATTCTGAACCCATTGCCTTTGCAATTAAGCTTCTTGACTTACTTAGTTTTCAGTTCTGTTAAAATTTAAAAGATTATGACAAACTGCCTGAAGCATGATGACTGGCCTATCATTGCAATTTACAAAGAACCCCATTAAATATAAGTTTGGAGAATAAAAATATTTTCTTCACAGAACAATATTACTGCATCAATACTTTCAAATGATATATCAGCTATTCACGGTGCCTACAACAGAATTGAAGTAAGTTGTATATAAACATCACAATGGAGGCTCTGTAAACTGTATAGGGGCAATATTTTGCAGCTATACTGTCAATGTATCAGTTTAGGTGATAGAGGAACCATGAATAAACATTTATTTTCTAGCAATCTGGATATAAGGATGAAGAACCATGATCAGAATGAGTTCAAACTTGGGGTCCTACCCCCTAGGTGAGTCCCCTAATATTCATACTACAGTGTCTGAATCACACTCTTCTTTCTGTCTAGTCCAATGAATATTTAACCAGTTGCATTGAACAACTTAAATGTAAAATCACCATGGCAGAATCACTTTCTGGAGAAGTGAACAACATTAATTTGATTTTTTCCACTCTAAATTAGACAGAGAAGAGATTTTAATTCAGGTCTCAACATATATGTCTTACAGTACATCCTAACGTAGAAAAGTGAGGTCCCACTTTTCATCTCAGGTTTTATGAACCAATAGTTCTTTATTTGCATTTAGCAATGAACAAAGTAAACTTTTTTTGTTGGAAAAAGATAAACAAGTGTCTAATCTACCTAAATCAATAATTAGTTGATTTTTGCCTAGTTGTCAAATTAAAAATTCAGTTCTCTGCACAGTATGATTCCAAAATATGTCCAGTGTGTTCATGCACAGTCTACATTATCCATGACTGCTTGTGTAAGGAAGATAGTAGTAATTGGCCACTTCATTGTTCAGAAGGCTGAAGAAGTTGCCATAACATTCAATGAGTGTTGATTTGAACACTGGTTGGTGCAAAAACCCCAAAGCACAAACATTGTTGAATTGCAACATGTCTCACTGATGATGTGGATTTATTACTGCCTTTGAGGATTGTTCACTGATTAGAAGTTGATGTGGGATTATAAATGGGATTGATATATTTCACAATTTATGAGAAAATTACTAATCTAATTAGTTCCTTGAACCTCTATCTTTAGTAAGGATGTTAAAGCTACACTTGTTAGTGTTTCAGTATTCCTGTTAAAACAAAATTAATGAATTTTTCATAATGAATGGAAGACCTTTTCAAACTTTAAACATCAAATTTTAGATATCAGTATTCTGCTTATTAAGAGTTACTATCAACATGTCCTTACTTGTTCAAAACAGACAGGAAGACAGCAGCTGTTGCAGGAAAACACTGCTCAGTTCATGCAGTTTAAATCAAATCGTGATCAAAGTGGTTTATTGATTTATTAATGACATGTAATTAACCAGCAACCAGTGAACTATATATTCAGGTTCAATATCAGCAATACAGCAGATAAATGAAAATACAAGGTACTTACAAGCTATTAATAAATATTACAAATTTCTAAGCAACCTGCTCTCTGTTCCCCACCAATGCCCACCCACAGGCACACCCAGGCGTGGGTCCCTGCCTGCTGCCCCTGCTCCGTCACTCCCCTAGCTGGGTGCCAGCTGCTGCCAGTGTCCCATGGGGAGGCTGCTCAACCTGGCTCTGCAGGGTGACTGTGAGTGGTGCTGCATCACTCCTCCAGTTTCCACTCCAAGGCCTCTTCCCACTGTTACAAATTTGCATACTTCATGCTTCTTTTGAAGCTGACTCCTTCTTTGTTTCAAAAGTCTCCGTGAAGTTCCTCAGTTATAGTTTAATCCAACTGATGGGTTATTTAGCTTGATCAGTATTGGAGAAATGACTTCTCCGATAGTTTGGGGTGCTCCATTTGTGTCCTCCGCTCACACTCATGTTTCTGCCCTAGCAGCTGGTCTTATCCAGGCTGTACAAGCTAAGTTTGGGCCGTGCAAGCACTCCCATGATCACCTAATGTATAAAATCGAGACAAAATACTCATGTGTGTAGCACAAGGACAAACTGTCACCATTGGAGCAACATGGCAGAATCGATTTATCTGTTTTAGTGAGCATTAACTGAGAGGCCATCAAGTATGAAAGCAGTGATGTGCAAATTAAAAAAGATTATTACCTGCAAAAGAATGATCAGGATCAAGAAATCTCCTAAAATACCAGCTGATCAAAACAAATATGATTTGACAGAGTCACTTATCATGTACTTGAAGTGATTATGGTTCCTATTGATTATAATGAAAGAAAAATGGAAGATTTACTATATTATTTGTGTGAGAAATTATCTTGAACTTATGAAGTGGAAACAAGCTTCGTCATTGCATAAACAGTGAGTAACCACTCTAGTCTGTCATCTTTGTTTCTTTTCATTCCCAGTCTTTAATATTTTCAAGCAGTTGTTCTAATACAATTTTTTTATTTAAAGCAATCAAGATTTTTGTGTAGATCTCCTTTTTCTGTCAGGGAAATATCTTGTTGATGAAGTACAAGACAATAAGAAAAGATCAGTAGCAAAGCTTATGTTCGAATACAGATTTTAAGAAAAAAAGCCGAATTTTCATTCTTCATTATACTGACAGAACTAGAACTGGACGACAATTTTTGACAAAACACATTGGCATTTAAAAAGTTTAGTTTGTGGATTTTTTCCAATGTGTACATTCTAGTTTCTGTAAAAATTTTGGTGGAATTGGAATCTCATGTGTAGGATGAAATTTCTTGTGAAAATATTTGAGGCATACCCATGTTGCCTGTTGGTCAGAAAAGTGTCAAACCCAAGACCTTATTCTGCTTTATTCAATGCAATGACCATCATACACTGTCCACAGCTGTCCAGTTTTCTTGGCTATGTGTAAACATCCCATACACATTGTGTTTACTTTGTAGCGGTTTAGTGTTGCAGAGACTGGAGGAAAACAAATCAAGCCAACCTTTGGAAGGATCAGATACAGCCAGCTCTGGGGGAGTGGGAAGGAGAGCAGGTTTGTGGCCAGTAACCTCCTCCCCACCTCTTGGCACGGCATGTGCTCTGCACTGCTAATGGAGGGATTGCTTCCATGTTACATCCACCTAGCCCTTTGAAAACTGCAACTGACTGTATGTCCGCATACACATCTCAGGAAATTAAGTATTAATAGCTGAGATGAACCTGATGCTGCCTCTTTCTATATGCAGGGACAGGGACTGTTTATTGTATTGTTGTTTATAAGAATTAAAATTAGAACCAGCATTACAAATAAATAAAAATAACATGTCCTTTCAGCTGCTTTGGAGCTATACTTCTGGAAACAAGGCTTTACATGAATAATTGAGGTACTGATATAATAACTGTAATGCGAAAAATGTTTTCTAAATGTCACTTCTTTGAAACATGAAAAACTAGATATAACTATAATAATAGTTATTAGAATAATTAGAAAATGGTAAGAGTATGCTTTTCTTGACCCACAAAACCTTTTTTTTTTTTGGAAAGAGAAAAACTCCTTTCCTGTTTTTAAAGGAATAATTATTATTTCTTATTTTTGAAACATTAGTTGATTCAAATAAGAATCTGCATTCTGCTGAGGTAATTAAGTCAGAACAACACAGCCAAATGTTTGAAATTTTTTTTTAGCTTTAAGGGAACTATTTAATTATTCCTGAAAGGGAGAAAGTTGCTACTTTATTTCTTATGTAACTTTATTTAAATATATACAGATATTATCCTTTTGAGTTTTCCAAATTTTATGATCAAGAAAGCTTTGCTTTGTATAGGAGGTGACTTGAATCCCCTTTGCTCTCATTACTTTCAATCCTTAGTTTTGTGTCTATATTTTAAATAATGTCATTGCAGTGGCTTATTCCTAAATGTGGTGGGTTGGCCTTGGCTAACAGACAAACTCCCATCCAGCTGCTCTTTCACTTCCCCATTTGAAGCTGACTGTGAGTGGCACAGGGCAGCCCCTGGCCTCCTCCCACAGAGACCACCCCTGCAGCCTCCATGCTACCAAACCTTAAAATCCTACACCCAATCACTTCTAAAGTGATGAGCAAATTTTGTACCTGATTTTGCATAATACCTATTGATATACGGAATAATAATCAAGTACTCTGGATGAACATGTTGAGTAAGATGTTTATGATAAATCAGTGCAAATGCAGAAAAAAGATTACTGCCAGACACAATTCTTTGTGCCAAATTGCACACTATGTATTTTGCTTGTAGATTGTGTGTACTTTCATGCAGGACAATAGCTGGAAAGAAGTTGAAGGCAACAGAAACTTCAGGCTAGGCTAGTCTATTATTGCTCCTTATTCCAATAAAATTAACAAAATCCGACAGTGTCCTTTATCTCTTGAGTTCAGGCGTCATTAATTATGCTTTTTATCAGTGACACTGACAAGTAAATCTCAGGCTAGACTTCAGTACCCACTTAAAAAGAATCCTGGTTATGTTCCTACCTGTGTATTCTCTTCCCTCCTTCACACTTAATAAATCAGGGTACATTTGACTATTCCTCTACATTTGTGGTAATGAAATTTACAGGGTGACCGTGTACTTTTTCCATTTTAGTAGGCTCACATGTTAGAAGATGACAGAGAAGATGTACATATTTAAGTCCTGTTTTCAGGGCAGTGAGAATGGAACATACATGAAGCTATAAACGAACTGTCTGCCCCCACTCCTAACTTTTGGAGGGAGATTCTTCAAAAGTACAAATTGACTTTCAGGCAGGATATAAGTTTCCAGTTTTCAATGTATCTCAGAAATGTTCCTTCTAAAAGATTGCTTGAACTAGCTAAAAGTCTGCAAATAAACAGGTCTAGGTATCTTTCTCTCTCACTCACAAAAGTGAAATAAAGGCTGGACTCTGTTACCTTCAACCAGTGGGAGCAACTGTATTTCAGGGAGTTAATGAAAGGCTCAGAAGAGGGGGAAGGAAAGCAAGGCCTGGGCATAGCTGTCTTCTCATATCGGATAATTGCTTTGGTACTAAGCTACAGTCTGGCTTCTCCCACTTTCACGGGCCATAGACCCCTGTCTGACAGGGCGCAGGCTGTCTCGCTTAAAACCTGTCCTGCCTCAGACTATGACCCAGGCTGTGTCTCCTATTCCACAGGTAGAGATGTGACAAGGTAACTGGCCATTGTCACCTCACTCTGAAATCACAGTGAAGGTCACACGTCTGCAGTCTTTGTGATACAGCTGATGTCAACGCTTCTTCTCACCGCTGGTTTATCTCATTTAAAACTGCAGTGCCTGGCCTCCCTGAGGACTTGCATCAAGGTAGCTAATGCATGTATTATAGTATAATCTCACTTTTTTTTGACAGCAGAGACAGAGCTTGGAAAGTATCTATTTAAGACAGTAGAAGACATTTGAGCTTCTGTCCTTTCTAGGAGTTTTTACTAAAGTAGAGGATCGTTCATTCTGTAGCCAGTGTTAAGAATCCTATGGTAAAGGCTGCCAGGAAGTTACTTTTCAGCTAGTGGGCAAACTGTTTCTTGCAGTGAATCTGGCTCTGTAATGAGAAATTATTCTAGCTGTTTCTATTAAAAAAAATATTTTCAGGCAAGAATCTTTTTCTTCAGAACAAATCTGTTCTTGCTGCTTTATGCTCAACTGAAATCATAAACCACTGAGATGCATCACAATTGTGAGGTAAGAAAAAGAATTATGGTATCGTTCTTTCAAACTTAGGCAAGGGACAAAAATTTTAAGTTGTGAATTTGAGCAGGGTTGTTTCCAAACAGATTTTTTTTGAGTGCCCCATGTAGCGTGAACTACTCTTTTGTGCTGCTCATGGAGGGATATGCCAATAAGCTAATATTCACCAGGAACCAATAACAGTAAAAGATTCCCAGTCATGTGAATATTTGTTCATTCCTGTTGATTTAGCAAAACTGACAGTCATGTCACATTTTATCATGACACATCAGGCTGTGTCATGAGACAAGGTAAAACATCATAAAACCAGTTCAAAGCAACATGTCATATACAGCAACAAATGTAAGGAGACAATGTTTGGCTTTGAATGGGGGGTAAAAGGCTCCACTATCTCCAAATTTGCCTTACTCCCAACATTTGAATCGTTGGAAACAGAATGACTTTCTGCTACTATATTTTACATTTTTACTTATTCTGTGTGTTTCTCCATATTAAATTGTATTAACTTTATGATATAATACAATTTAGCCCAAACTGATGAATCTTTACTCAGAGCAGTAAGTGACACTGTTCACATTAGTATAGCTCAATACTTTGCTCAAAAATTTGCTTTGTAAGAGGGATGTTTTCAAAGGAATAGGTGCATGTTAGGTAACTAGTTTACTCTGATTCCCAAGGGGAGCTGCAGGCCTCATTGCACATTTATACTTTGGTATATTCTTTTTTTGGAAATATTAGTTATATCCCCAAATCAGGAATTTAAACTTTTTAAGCCTTTAATTTCTCTTCAGAAAAGAACATAAGCATATACTTCAAGGATGTGCTTACGTCTCATTTGCTTTACTGTTGCTTGAGAGACTGCTTAATCTGCCTGCTGAACAGATGACCTTTTTATGAACTGTTTTTGTACTAATACTACAAACATGCAGGTGGCTATTATGTTAGATAAATAGCACAATATGGTGTCTTAAAGTTAAGTTCCTGTCACTTATGGTAGGTTGAGGCATATAGATCCTTGGGATTAGCACTAATATACATGGTTCTGCAGAATTACAACCAGAGTTTACGAGGATTAGGTTTTTTATAAATGATGTGACTTTCCCCCTTCCAGGTACTGCAGTATGTCCTATGAAAGTAGGTACCTATTTTAAAGGGTACCTTTGGACTGTGTTCAATCCCGTAATTCTAGGTTAAAGGAAATTTTTCTTTTCTTAAAAAGACAATAATGGTTGAGAAAACAGATCTTGCTAATCTTTACTTTTCAATAATTTCCAAGTATTATTTCTGCATAAATATTTCAGGTACTATTCTTTCAATTGACTTAAATGAAAGGTGAGATTTGGCAGATGATAGGTAGTTTTAATGTTTAAATATTTGTTTAAAATGTGGACTTGCTGTTCAATTCTGTGATGCTCTTATACTGGCTGTATATCCTGGGAGTGTTCCTCTCATTGTTTCACTCTGTGATGTGAAACACCCACCCCCCATAACTTCAAAAACTACATGAGAACTGTATCCCTCTGTTGGTATTGCATCTTTTCTCCAAAACGGCTGCCCAGTCTTTTGTGAGTATTTGAAAACATTTTTGGTTGAAGGTTATTATTCAGTATTTCTAGGTCATAGTTTCCTATAATGAAAAGGGAGTGGAGGAGGCCTTGAGACTATTTCCAGAAAAAATTGCCTTCAAGCAACATCTACCAAATGTTGAACATTTGTTCTATACGTAATTAGTATGAGGGAGGGGGAGAAAGAAAGTGACATTTTTCTCTGAGTGTGGGTTACTTACAGACATTCTGTTTCCTAATGCCAGGGTCTTGTGGTAGCTCTTTTTTTCCATTACCCCACAGCTATTCATTAGCTGATGTGCCAACGTCTGTCACAATTTCTCCTGTGGGACAATGGTGTCTTAATATTTTAGCAACAGCACAGCGATGTAATTATCTGTAAATAATTTAGCATGTATTTCATCCATGTGGAAGATATCCAATCAGTCAAAGAAAAATACTCCCAACATTTCCTATCAAAGTTTGCACCTTCTGCAGTATGCTTTTTGTCATCTTTGGCTTCTCAGAATCATTAATTTGGTATTTTCTTCCACAAATATTTGGAACATCAAAAGCATCTTACATTGCTGGGGGCAAATTCAGGCATGATGTGAATGAGTACTCCTGAGAAATTTGTGATGTTGCACCTGTATACTTCATAACTGAATGTTGTGGGGGCCTTGTTAATATTTATTTCCTATATTCAGGAAGAACATATGCAATTATTAAGTATAAGTTTTTAAAGATAAGACTATTAATTATGCTGGTTATATGTTTTCTTCTCTCTGATTAAGCAATCATTCAAAAATTAATTTTCATCAGCTTCTTCAGTTTCTTGTTATTTTCTTTCCTTACCACTTTACCATGACAGTTTCTTAAAATGAGAATGAGAAAAAGAATTAAAACATTCTTTACCTCACGGACATTCAGAAGGAGAAGGATTTAGTTCAGCTGACACTGACTTCCATGGGGTTAAAAAGAGCTGGATCAGATCTGTGCTGAACATTAGTGCTAGCTTATTCACGTTTGTTATGTCTGCCATCTGCTTGTGGTTTACCTAACTTCTAAAATATTCTGCCTGAAAATAAATGAGTGCATGTGAGTAATCCCAAGGAATATAAAGGCATTATTCCTGTTTGGGAAGACTGGCATGAATGCAGTTCTTTCTAGGACCAAGGTTAGAAACCCCCTTTGAATCTAGGCCTTGTCTTCTAATATGCAAAGAGTTTACCATTCTCTGGACAATATATATATATAAATGACATGTTTGATTCTCGTTTGACAAAGTTTGACATGAGAAGTTTCCAATATGTATTATTTTTTGTTAGAAGAGGAGCTGGCTTCAGCTGTCTTGAATGGGACAACAAGTTTCACTTAAGCTTGTGAGAGACTGTATCTTTACCTGAGTATGTGTGTGTACGGGACAATTTATGCATAATCTCACTTTACACTGCAGTCTCAAAGGTCTCCTTGTGATTTTGAAGTCAGAATAATATAAAGAATAGTCTCTGCAATCCTCAGAGTTAAAATCTGTCTGTGTGCACATGGCTATAACAAGGACACTCATTACCTAGAGCTGACATAAGCCATGAAAATGTATGCTTAGCAGGGATATACTTGACACAGCATAAGTTCTAGCTACCTTTCCCTGGAGATAAATGTTTAAGAGATATCAGCATGTTTAAATGTATGAGTTCCCCTCGCATCAAAAGAAGTGGGAACAATAAACATGAAAATATTTGTCTACAATCTGCATTTTGTGTTTGCACTCTGTCAAAAGTGTAAAGTATTTGAAATCAAGCTTTCTTGTTAGTAATATGTGACCACTATTACTAATTATTGAAGGAGTTTCCTCTGCTTTGGTATTGTTATGGAAAAAAACCCTGATGTACTTTCAGCAATGAAATGGAAGATATATTGAACTCTCTGAAATGTATTAAGCGTAACACTTTTCTGAGTGTAAAACATTGAAAGATAGAGGGCCAGACCCCGAGTTTTTTTAACAGAACGTAATATTACTATGGAGTCTCACTAATTAGAACCCATCTGACTCTCAAGTGTCATCTTCTAAAGAGCTGATGGAGCAGCAGCAGTAAGGATTCACAGAGAAATGAATGTGCTGCTGCAGACCACACTGGAGACTTGAAGCCATAGCTTCTGTGCAGGATATTTTTTAGACATTGTTGTATAATATTTGTCAATAATATATGAGATCATTTTTCCCAGTGAATCATCAAATGCATTATTAATGAACACGTATTATTCAACCCTTTTTTTTAGAAGTTCAAATAATATTATAGAAATACATTAATCTAGATTTTTTTTCCTTTTATCCACGTTTTTTCCCTTAGCTAAGACAACTCCTACTAAATTTTTTTTTACCAAAGGAAGGATTCAGTTCAATTTGTTCTTATTATGTTATTATGCATTTCTAATATCCACATGGGAAATCACTGTAGTGTAGTTAGTGTGCTGTAAATTCACACTTGATCTTAACTTACAGTAATGTGACTGAGGAAAAAGCCCAGTAAGTACATATGTTTGTTTCACAGAGGTTTTAAATTTAAACCATGGATATTCTTTCTGGTTCCTTTGGCTGCTCAAAATAGCTGGTTTTCATTAGATATATGCTTTAGGTTAACTGTCAAGTTAGGTATGATTGGAATGGAAAGCTGACTTTGGAGTTAACTAGGCTGGATCTATTAATTTTTTTTTCTTATTATTTTATTGTATCAACTCACAATATATACTAACAGGTAGTCTCCAATAAAAAGTTGATATGTTACTGAAGCATACAGCCTTTAAAAATATGCATCTTGACCTGGGTGTTTTGTGCATATATAGATATATGACTTATCATGTGATGAATGTAGATTTAATGAGGAAATTTTGCTATTTATAGTTTTTATAATTCAGGCAGCATCTCCTCCTGTCTATTAAGATGTATAAAGATTACAAGGATTTGAGGTTGAGGACGTGTTTTCCTCATGTGTGAGTATATTGACAAGTGCAGTGGAGCCCTGATAACTGATATGCCCCTGATAATCTAGTCTAATTGCCATCTTGGACATTTTTGAATTTCCCCATTGCCAGCTGCATTGGCAAGGGGTTGCTAAATGATAATATGCAAATCTTGTTTCCAGAGCTCAGCTGAAATAACTAACCTGTACTCTGGAGTACACTCTGTGAGTAATAAAGTCTTACTAAACCATGGAATGGTGAAACTCTAATCTTTTGGTATTGGGTAGGGAATGAATGACTGGTGGAGCCATGCCATCATACAGCTATTTCTGCAATTGTGTTGTCCTTTTTTAAACATATCTCCAAAGAAAAATGATCTCCACCAATCCATTCAGTAAACTGCAGAAATAATGAAGCCTAGTTCCAATCAACGCATGTGCAATGTCCTTAATTGTCTTTCATTGCAACATTTCTGGTGCCTCTCTCCTCCCTCTACTACTCTCACTGTAGGAGTGGGAACATCCTAGAATAATGTGCCTACTTTTTTTTTATATTGTCATAGATAAGTAAAGCTGTAGAATGAAATCAAGCTACACAATTACAAAAAAGCAATGAGACAAAAATTAGGTCATGTATATCTATCTACCTGGCTTCAAATAAGAAACATTGTCTTTGTGCTGTACATACATTCCAGGAACACTGTATTGCAGTAACTGTATTATTCAGCTTATTCTGGAAGTATTCTAGCACGTTTGGTGGAATCACTGTTCTATCTACTTAAAAGTCAAAAGAAGAGTAGTGCATTAACAGGGTTACCGCAGTAAGGATTGAGCAGAGCTTCTAGTAGACAAAATACTTAGAAACTTTACAACCTCAGTCATTACTTTTATTTAATACTTATCTGTCCATAACTTCTCTGTGTCTGCTACCTAATCCAGGGCCCACTGAAGTCAAAATAAAATTGCCATGGACATTAATAAAAGAAGGATTTCCTTTATATTGAAAAGATTATATTTAATACAGAAAAAAGGCATTCAGCAGTAGAGAAAGCAAGTTTCAATTGGAAAAGTAAACTGGGTCAATGTGCCTTTGAAAATCCCATTCTGAGCAAACAGTAACTGCAAAAAAGATCTAAAAATTACTCATATAAATGACATTTATTGTGAATAAAATGTGTTATCAAAAACTGATTAAAATAGCAAGAGTAATAGAAATATAACATGAAGCTGATCAGAACTAGAGATGTCTTACAGATGCAACTGAAAAGGTATAGGCTTATTTTTTTCTGTCTTTGCTTATTTACTTCCCTTTGTGAAGATAGGAGGGCAATTTCTGACTATTTTAAATATATTGATGTCACTAACATTATAAACCAAAAAAACCTCAATAAAATAACTGAAAATGAAACAAGGTCTCTTGGGAACATGATCTAGGGGTAAAATAGTACAGTAGAGGTATCAGTCAAAGTAAGCAACCTTATTAAAAGGGTAACAGTGATCTTTCCTGGTGAGAAGTACAGATAGAAAATATAGTAAAAGATCTATGTGACTATATCAGATCACTTTTAGGACTTGGAAAAACAAAAAAAAAATTACACGAGAATGGAAAAGATCTGAATGTAAGGTAATAGAACAAGAATAATAGAACAACCAGACAGGATAAGTCACAAGAAATAGTTTCAATTAATAAAAAGTAATAAGAAGAATTGTAGAAATAAATTGAAAGAACAAAATACATTACTCATCAGAAAGGAGAGGAAATAGTGGATGACACAATGAAGACTGAAGATGACTGTATAACTGATGAAGTGACAATAGACAAGTTTCCTAAACAAAAGGGAGAAAAGGGCAAAATAGAAATTTTGGACAGCAAAGTGAATGAGTAAATCAATTTTATTTTACTTAAAAAAAAAAAAAACCACAACAAAAAACCCAAATCATGTTTTCTTACTTTGAAGACTTGGCCCTAATTTTAATATTTTTTTTTTTTTTGGTCGACAGGTGGCTGAATATGAGCCAGCAGTGTGCCCAAGTGGCCAAGAAGGTCAACAGCATCCTGGCTTGTATCAGAAATAGTGTGGCCAGCAGAACTAGGGAAGTGATTGTCCCCTGTACTCGGCACTGGTGAGGCCGCACCTTGAATACTGTGTTCAGTTTTGGGCCTCTCACTACAAGAAAGACATTGAGGTGCTGGAGTGTGTCCAAAGAAGGGCAACAAAGCTGGTGAAGGATATTGAGCACAAATCTTATGAGGAGCAGCTGAGGGAACTGCGGTTGTTTAGCCTGGAGAAAAGGAGGTTCAGGGGAGACCTTATGGCTCTCTACAACTACCTGAAAGGAGGTTGTAGCGAGGTGGGTGTCGGTCTCTTCTCCTAAGTAACAAACGATAGGACAAGAGGAAATGACCTTAAGTTGCACCAGGGGAGGTTTAGATTGGATATTAGGGAAAATTTCTTCACCAAAAGGGTCATCAAGCATTGGAACAGGCTGCCCAGGGAAGCGGTTGAGTCACTATCTCTAGAGGAATTTAAAAGACGTGTAGATGTGGTGCTTAGGGACATGGTTTAGTAGTGGACTTGGCAGTGTTAGGTTAACGGTTGGACTTGATGATCTTCAAGGTCTTTTCCAACCTAAATGATTCTATGATTCTATGGCAGATGTATGCAGTCCTTTTTCTTAAGTATTTGTAAAAAATCCATGGTGATTGATTCTTAAAATGGTACTTTTGAAGGATATAGGAAGTATAATAGAAAAAGACTAGGTTAAATAAAATGTAGGTAAGTCAAATGAAGGTAAAAGGTAAGGTGAAACCTTCCTCTCATCAGTGTTTCATAGAAGTCCACCTACAGTACTTAAAAATTACATGAAGAAATTTTGGAACCACAGGTGTTTTTCCATATGGATTCCAGAACTGGTGATATCTAAGAACTAGAATAGGTCAAATAAATCTCTTGTTTTTAAAGGTGGGTGAGTGTAGGATCTGAGGAAAACCAGGTTACTTCTGACCTAGATGTCTGGGTCTTCCATGGAGACAAATGATTAGGCAGTTTATGAGACACTACTTAGGGTGACTTTCTATAGCGGGATTTTGGGTCAGGTTGATTCTGAGCTGACCACAAGTGGGAAAATAAAGGCTCGATATTTTCATGTCTAGTGCTATGTCACAAGACAAGAAACATGACTTAGTAGATGAGCTGCCAAAATTTCCACCAGCAGTAGTTTCCTTTCAATATTTTGGCTTATTATTCCTTTTGATTATAACACATAGTAACTCTCCTAGGGAAATAGTTTCCCTAGATGAACACTTTTTGGCTCTTCTCTCTTACGGTACTTGGTTTGTAATATCATAAAGAGTGCCATGATACAGAGACCTCTTGATAGGGAACATTTGTTAAAGATAATAGCTATATCTACAAACTGGAATAAACCTCTGAATAGCACAACTGGATATTAGTTTCAGGTTATGAACTGGGGAATAAAGGACTATTAGTCAGATAAATGCCCAGAGGATGAAAAATCTGGTTTATGGTCAGTGAAGAGCAAGATCAAATCTAGAAAAATGAAGGAAGGAAGACGGCAAAATTCCTTTTTATGCTCTATTTCAATTTAATTTGATTCTTATTATTACATTCTCATACTGTACAATTCTCTGTCGTATCTGAATGACATCCATAAGCAGTGTAGTAACACACCTGTGTTACTTCATCCACTCCCTGAAGAAAGAACAAAGAAAAATAATTATGCTCTGGAATGTGCTTATTGTAGAGTTTCTAGACATACGTGGTACCAGAGAAAAACTCAAATCAATTATTTGTAAACTGGTACCTCCGAAGAATCATGGAAAGAACTGATGAAGAACATATTGGGAGCATGATTTCTTGTGTACCCCCACTACCCCACACTGCGTTTATAGACTGAAGACACAGATCTATTGTACTAATGCAATAAACTATGTATTAATGCAGTTTCCTCTTTACTGCAGTTATGTGTAGATCTTGTGACCAAATTTCCGAAGAAATCTACCTTATAGTGGATTCATTCTGGACACTGTATAGACATTAATTTTTAATTGGTGATAGTTGTACCTCTTCTTCATAATAATCATGATACACTAAGAAATTTCTAACTGTGACTGATAAAGGATTGCAAAATATTTGTCATATGTGAAATATTTTCTCATTTAGTCATGTTAAGTTAAAATAATAAGAAAAAAACCCCAAATATCAATTCATGTCTTTGCTTATGCCACACTCATTGATGTATTTGTGTGCACAAACAAATCAATGTCTTTTTTAATTATTTCATCCAGTTCTAGCTGACTTGTGTTTTATTTAACATTAATATGTGTGTGTGCCAATATTTCCCCACTCCATTTGTATTCTTTTACTCTTGTGTTTGGTTTTATTTTTTTGTAAATGTTTTATATGTATGTTCTTATTTTACCTTTTATGTTAAATCAGGCGGGAGCTTATATTTTTCAGTGGTCAAAATTTGATCTTTAGGGAAAATGTATTCAAGAGAATTCTTTAGTGACAACAAAAAACCTAATTAAATGTGGAATTGTTATTATTTCTCTTTTTTACTGTAATGCTTTAGAGTAAAACTGAGTATCTAGTTACACCCGTTTCTGGTGTATAATCAAAGTCAGTCACATGTTATGTACAGCAGCTAATATAAAATAAGGACTCGAATAGTACATACTTACATAGTACAGGTAAAAAGATCTCTCAGGTTACTGTTCTTCTGTAGTTTAGCTGCCTTTAAACCCACAAAACCATTCTAGTAACCACAAATTATTTAAGACATTTTTTTAGGACATTTAACTGACAAGCAGATGAAGTCTGTCAATGATTACAGTGAAAACCACTGGAAGTCTGTCAAATCAAGTATCCAATAAAAGAGCTATTTTACCTGTATACCTACACTGTACTGATTTTTGAATGTATACATATACAGAATAGAAAGCTTAAGGTAGCTCAGCTTCTGTGGGAATCATTTTTCTGTTCATTACAAGCTGTCTGAGTTAAGTTGATTAGACCTCAAAAGAAGAGTAGAGATTTTTATGGTAATTTCTTTCCTGTGGTTATCAAAACTACTGTAAAGCAGTTTATCCACACAATACAGAGTCTGAAAAATATCTGTTGTGAGCCAGATTAAACTGAGTGTATAGAGGACTTAATGAATTATGGTGTTAAACTTGAGCTGTTTTCTGTTTTGTATTTTTACCTTTTTTTTTTCTTTTTTTTTTAGATTCAGCATATTAAATTCTCAGGGGGTCACCCTGACAGCCTCAATACTGTGGCCTGGATTTAGTTGAATCAATCCTAATTGAAATTCTGCACAGGTCTGGTATTCTGTGGAGATTGCAGATGAATGACAGTGCAGTGGCAGGAAAGATAAATATGCTGGCAAATGAGATCCAGGCTGTCCACAGAGGATGGAATAAATTACTTTACCAATACAGTGGAGGTAATATGCTGGAGAAAGAAAGTGAAATCGAAGCCAGTTTAATACAAGGTTTGTTAAAGAAAAAAAAGAAACCAACACCACAGTTAAGATTTACTTAAAATACAGATTTGTGGTATGTACTATGTATGCATTTAGGCCACTTCTTCATTTCTTTTGTATTGTGAATAATGATCACTGCATACACTTTAATTTCATTTATGCGGACAGCAGCTTGCACAATTTGAATTCATGCAGCATTCTATGTGTAGCTCAAGGCCCAGTAGTAACTGTGGTATAGCATATTGATTAGTAATTTGATAAATATATAAAATGGCACACTGAGTTTAAGGTGCTTCATGCAAAATGTATTTAAATGACCTTGGCTAATTAGCGTGAATAGCTTTGAGGCACTGCTGCCTGAATGAAAGACATTTTTTGAGTCCAGAGATTTAAGAGGTTTCATGACTGGATGAGCAAAACTTAAACTTGGAAAAGAGCAAACATTAATTTTCATAGAAATTAAGGTGAATTAGATGACCTGATAGAACTTTTTTCAATTTTCTTGCAGGTGCTGTACTGTTCCTCTCAGCATATTGTCTGTTATTTCTTCCAGTCTAATTGCTAAATTTCTTAAATAACCAGGATTTCAGTACTTTCCTCAGAAGAATATATTAGTCTAATGGATCAGAAAGTATTTTCTAATATACATCCAAAATTATCCTTTTCTTAATGTCAGCTATTACTTCTTCAGGTAGTTACGGTCTGTTGTGCCACTTGAAATATTTCCTTTCTTTCCTCTGTGCTTATATCCACCTACAATATGTAGTTACTTTATTTTACCTTTTTTCCTTAGTAACCACTTAGCAAAATTATATTATCTCCTTTAATCTCCTCTCAGAAGTCACTTTCTTCCATTACCTTACAATAGTATTTGCTTTTGTCTTTTCTTCAGCTAATTTGTGCATATTAGTGATGTGTCATGGTGCTCCAGACTGGAGTACTAATCCAGGCTGAGTTAAACCTTGCCATCCATAAACGCTGATATCCATAGCCAATTTTCACTGACCATTTCCGATCTGGTGTTTCATCCTGTAGCTGAATTTGTTTTCCCTGGTCACACTTTAAACCTCCTTTTATCATGACTGTTTTCTTCCCAATGAAATTGTTTTTAATCCTTAATTTCACTGGAAGTGCTAGCTCATGCTTCTCTGAGTTCAATCTTGCTTTATTTTCAGTCTGTGTTATAAAGAGGGTGTTCAGAGATAATTAGGCATAGACCTAAGTGAGCGTGACCCAGTGAAATCACTGGAGGCCGCCTTGCTAACAAGAGGAGTACATCTTACCCAGCAAGAAGAAGAAAGGTGTCTGGGATGGAAGTGAGAATGGTAACTCTGATTTGAACAAAGAGTCTCTTGTGAAGGAAATAAAATCTGCCTGACGGTTGGCTAGTGAATGTGTACAACCTTGTATTCCCCTAAGCCAGATAGGCGTTGCTGTAGGTCAGTGTGGCACTTGCATTATCTAGGGTGGCCGGGAAAGAAGAACTGTAAGAGGCGAAAAATGTTTCCAGCACAATTAGACAAAATTTCATTAGTTTTTAATTCTGACTTTGGCTAAATCGTGCTACTTTTACTCATACTGATTAGTACTAGTTATCCCATTTAGGAAGACCTCATGACTTAACCTAGTCTTGGAGTTTTAGTTCTTGTGCAGTATCATTCTATTTCTGTTCTGGCATTTAAGTGATAACTGGTTGAAATTATCAGCGTGACCTGTTTTTCGAATTTTTTTCTCCAGAAATGACGAACTTCTAAAATGAATTGATAGAATATTTCACTGGATGAGATAACTGTTGGAATATCTCATAGTAATAAGAAAAAAAAGATTTTTCAATTGTAGTGAGGCTTTTTGATTAATTATTTTTTAATGGAAATATTCCATACAAAACAAACTGAAGAAAATTTTTTTTTTATTTTCAAACGAACTTTTTCTGGTACCACCTTACAGACATCTATTTGTGATATCCAAGTCTATTCACTAACTTTGTGCATGTTACTTACAATCTGTTATTATGACCTCTTGCATAACACAGATGCTTGACAAAATATCTTTCCTATTAGAGGAATGGAACAACTCAGAATTAAGCTTTTCAATTAATTTACAGTCATTACATTTCTATCACTTCAGTATTATGAAAACATATTTTGCTCAGTTTTCGTATGCACTGGCATAAGTTATGTTGTCACTGATTTTATTTTTAATTACTGTAAGACTTTATGTTTTACCTTTCATAATTTGCTCTGTAAAAACTTCAAAGTCCCTTCATGGGATCCCCTATAAACTTATTTGCTATTAATGAAATTGATAAATAAGTCCTTAAAATAAAATCTTAACAACTTGATTCTTCTTACAATAAAATCTTAAACTACAGAATCCTGCTAAGTATGTGTTTTAGAACAAATTTCTATTTAACTCATCATACTAATCTGAGAACTTGCATTTCTTGCCATATTAAAATTTCCTGCAATTAGGAAGAGTTCCTAATTGCTTCTCATCTGCCCACTGGTAGAGGTGAGTGTGTCTGCAAATAGGCCATGATATTTATAAAAACAGTCATTATTTAAAAAAAAAAAATTATGTGAACATCAGAGAAATTAAATGAACAAAGGTATGCCTGTGCGAAAACTGTCTAAAAAGGTTCCTATCCCAATTTTCAATTACAGTTTCTACATAAAAGTTTGGGGTTTTTGTCATGTATTGCTGGCTGAAATCAAGGAAAGCTTCCTGATAAAAATAAAAATACTGTACTTGAAAAGATACTGTGGTTTCATGGTAATTTTTTTCTGCAGTCCCCTATACTACCACTTCTCTGTTGGAGCAGCCCCTCTTTACCTAGGTTGATGTTTCCTATAATGTACTAGTAGCTTCTACACTGTTGGGGAATGGGACATACAGATCTTGACCCAACAGATGACTGGGTTTAATTAGATATATAAAATACAGTATAATAGCACCATTATCATAACACTGTTCTGGATTCTGATTCAACTTTCAATGTCTTTCTTGAGAAAGGGTTTTACATGTTAAAATTTCTATTGATTTTTTAAACAGAAAGAAAGCAGTTGTGAAAAAACAAGCCCCAAACAAAACTTATGTTCCATCAAGAAGCAGCTTCAATCAAAAAATTCCAGTGAGAAGATTTCAGCATACTGATGGGTTGTACATTGTAAACTAAATATGACTGTTCACTTATTTGAGTTTGCATTATGTAGTTTGTTCACATAATATCACACTTCACTTTTGATTGTATATCTGAGCATTTCATTATCAAGATGGGTACCTAAGGTATTCAATTCTGTTCTGAACATTTACGACAATAGTCATATTATTCTCATTTTGTACAAATACTTTTGCTAATGGCTGTTCATTTTCAGCAGAAATTGAATAGATAACACTGCAGATACTGCCAGGGCAAATGTATGGGCTTACAAAGGTAAATATTTGAGTTACTTTAGCAATGTTTGCCCTGTTCAACCTATTGGTTTTACTTATTAGCAAGTGATACATAAGTTCAAAAAAAAAAGATCTGAATTCTAAAATTGTATTTAAGATATTTTAAAGCACTCACTGATACATACTGTGATTATTAAAATAAAACATAGAATCAGAGGACACAGACCCAATATTCATAAAATCATAGAATCACAGAATCATAAAATGGTTTGGGTTGGAAGGGACCTTTAATGATCATCTAGTCCAATCCCCCCTGCTATGGGCAGGGACATCTTTCACTAGATCAGGTGAAATCCCTGTCCAGCCTGACTCTGAACACTTCCAATGATGGGGCATCCACAGCTGCTCTGGGCAACATGTCCCAGTGTCTCAACACCCTTATTGTAAAAAATTTCTTCCTTCTATCCAGTCTAACTCTACCCTTGTTCAGTTTAAAACCATTACCCATTGTCCTGTCACTACAGGCCTTGGTAAAAAGTCTCTCTCTCTCCTTCTTATAAGCCCTCAATATATTGAAAGTCTGCAATAAGGTCTTCCTGAACCCTTCTCTTCTGCAGGCTGAATAACCCCAACTCTCTCAGCCTTTCTTCATGGGAGAGGTGTTCCATCCCTCTAATCATTTTTGTGGCCCTCCTCTGGACCCGCTCCAACAGGTCCATGTCTTTCTCGCTCTGGGGACCCCAGAGCTGGATGCAGTACTGCAGGTGGGGTCTTACGAGAGCAGAGTAGAGGAGGAGAATCACCTCCCTTGACCTACCAGTGATAATTCACAGACTAACCTTCATGGAGATGCTTCACAGCATAACCATAGTATGTGACATAGGAGTATGAGCCACTCATCAACCAGTGATAATAGGGGAGGGTAGCCAAATCTTGCCCTCCACCCCCAAACTTCTGATATCACAAAGCTCTGTATAGGGTCCATTTTTAACTTCCGGTTTTCCTCTAAATTCAAGCAGAATTTTCCCCTTTTGATCTGTTCACTTAATTCCCTCTGCACTGTTTGTGATCTTATGTGATTAGTTATTTGTACATTTAGGACTCTAATAATTCAGATTTATGCTTTCTGGTGCTGACTTTAAATAGTTTGTCCTTTTTTTTTTTTTTTTAATATATGAGACTTCATAAAACAAACCATTATTGATAAAGAAGTAATATAAAAATGCACATAATACTAATAAAAATAATACAGTAGATTACCTTTATATTAATCCAAAGAGCACTGCAGTATTTCTTAGTCCTTGTTATGATGAATAATGACATAATGGGCCTGAGAAATTCTGTATTTATGAGTTTGTTTTAAGCAATATATTTTTCAAGTTTAAGTGAAGATTTTGACCTTATTCACATTGCTTTGTACCAAAACTTAATAAAAAGATTCCTATCTTTATAAATCATTAATTTTTAAATTTTCAACTATTACTAATACGTACCTCATCTTTAGTAGGAGCCATATGCTTGTACACACACTCTAGAGTTTTTTCAGGAAGTATCAGAAAGAACTTAAACAATAAAAAAGATATGTGCTCCAGACACATAAGTTAGCTTACTAGTAGATGAAATAATTCTATTCTATAAATAACTTCCTGAAAATGGGAAATTTGATGTTGCTTCTACTTAATTTGAAAGTGCTGTTATGAGAGGAGCCACAAATTTGTTGGGAAAGGATCTTTTCATTCATCTAACTATTGGTTCAAATGAAGTCAACAAAATAAGATCATCTGTGTTTATGCTCAGAAAAAGTCAGCATTTCTCAATAATAAGAGCTCAAAGAGGAATATTGCTGTTTTGAGAAATGTAGCAAAATAGCTGTTTCTGCTATCAGAAAGGAAAGCTGCTATTTTGGTAAATGTCAAGATAGAGACCTCTTTAGAGTCTGAGAAAGCCGTAAATGAGCTTCAGATTGGAAAGTTCAGCTTAATATCTCCACTACTAGTTAGAGGTTAATGATATGGAATGACCATACAAAAATACTTACTGTTTTTACAAGTATTTTGTGCGAAAAGGAGAGTGCAAATATCTCACAGTATACTTTGGTTAGGCCAATCTTCACCAAAAGCCTGACCGCTACATTTATGAAAGAACTTGTGGAAGTATCTATTGGTTAGGTGCTACAATATGAAAATGTATTGAGTGGCAACCAAGTTTGAATAGCACTTGTTATCAAAGCGGTGCTGCTAGCATTTGTAATGATGTCCTGCAGAAGATCTGTTCACTTTTACTGAGAAGCAGGCTGGCCAAATAAGCTGTCCCTATTCTGGCATTTCTGCCATGTGGCAATGATGTGACCAACCTGTGAGCAGGCAGCACGCCATCCCAACAGATGGGCATAAATGCAACGAGCCAAGGAGATTTTCATTCTATGTGCAGCAGATGTACACGCCTATTAAAAGTGTTGCTCCCAGCTGCGAGAGTCAAAACAGCAGTTTGCCGTGACCCTCTTTTGTAGAGTTGGTAATATATGGCATCACTAACCCAGCTCTGAACTTGATTGACATGGAGTATCATGAAATACTGGGAGGAGAGGGCAGGGAGTTCAAGGTAGTCTCCTATACTGTCGTTATTTAATTCTTCAGGAATTTTAAATTTTTTTGATAGACATGATGTCAATAACACTTGACACAGAAGAGGCAATAGAGCTAAGAGCATGCCCTCTATGGCTAACTTTGTCTAATACGCAAGCTGTACTCGCAGAGCCTGTAAAAGTTGGACTTGCAGCACAGCACTGAAAAAATATTTCCCTTCTGGGTGAAAATTAATTGCGGTCATTACTTTAATGATCAAAACCCACAGAAGACAACAAAGCAGGCTCTATCACTGTATAAGTAACAGAACATTTCAATCCCACTATTAACTACATTCTTTTAAATAGAGTAATATACTGATAGAAATACAAGCAGTTTTTCTCAGAATAATTTTTACTTAACCATAGGGACAATATACAGATTAGTGGCTTTCAGATGGCAGCTTTTTGGGTACGTCTAAATTGTAGCTATCTGGAAAACAAAACAGTTAAGAAACACTGTTTCAGATGACTTCAGATGCTGATATTTCAAAAAACCCACCCCTTTTTGACTGTATTTATTTAAAAGACTTACATTAGTGCTGTTGTGAAGTTTCTTTGAAAGAATTTGGTGAGAAGTGGGATGAAATGAGACTGTGTCTGAATTGTGATACTCTATACCAATAAACCTCTGTCTTCAAGCCTGGGGGGATAGTATTTCAGGGAGCAGGGCAGAGTGAAAATGTCTTGCCATTTAGATGCAGCCTATAGGGTTGTCAGGATATATAATGTGTTGTCACCCTCTATTCAGAACTTGTGGAAAAAAGGGAAGCATTTCAGTCCTTTCAAAATGTTGTATTACCCAGCCTGGAAACAAACAGTCTATAGAAATTTTGCTTCTAGCAGAGTTTTAGTTTCTGATCTTCAATTACTGCTGAATCAAAAATTTTTAACCTGGCTCAAAGCTAGTATACATTTGTGAATCAGCACATAAAACATATGCTTTGCATCTCTGGGAGGTGCTTGCTCCCTAAGGTACCGCCCTCTCCCTGTAAGTCTACATAAGTTCTGTAAGAACATTAAAACCCCTCAATTTACCTAATTCCTGCCATTTTGTAAAACGTGAGAATTTCAATTTAATGTGGCTGGTTATCACCTTATATGGGCTGCAGTGATCATGCACTGGTGAAGTTCGCAGTCCTGAGGGGTATGGGTTAGACGAAGAGTGAAGTCAGGACCCTGAATTTTAGGAAAGCAAGCTTCCAGCTGTTCAAGGAGTTAGTCAGTAGGACCCCCTGGGAAACTGCCCTCAGGGACAAGGGAGCAGAACAAAGCTGGCAGATCTTTAAAGGCTCTTTCCATAGAGCGCAAGAGCTCTTGATCCCCAGGTGTAAGAAATGAGGAAAGGAAGGCAAGAGACTGGCATGGCTGAGTCAAGTCCTGCTGATCAAACTAAAAGGCAAGAAGGAAATGCACAGGCAGTGGAAGCAGGGACAGGTATCCTGGGAAGAGTACAGCATAGCTGCGCGGTTGTGTAGGGATCGGGTCAGGAAGGCCAGGGCGTGGCTGGAGCTGAACTTGGCAAGGGACGCAAAGAATAATAAGGGCTTCTACAGGTATGTCAGCCAGAAAAGGAAGGTCAAAGAAAGTGTACCCTGCTGATAAGCAAGGCTGGCATACTGGTAACAATGGACAAGGAGAAGGCTGAGGTACTCAACAACATTTTTGCCTCAATCTTCACTGGCAACCTCTCTTCCCATACCTCTTGAGTGGATGGACCACAAGACAGGGACTGGGGGAGCAAAGTCCCTCCCACTGTAAGAGAAGATCAGGTTCGTGACCACCTGAGGAACTTGAACATACATGTTGAGATGCATGAACATACTGATGAGATGCATCCCAGAGTCCTGAGGGAATTGGCTAATGTAGTTGCCAAGCCACTCTCCATGATATTTGAAAAGTCATGGCAGTCAGGTGAAGTCCCTGGTGGCTGGAAAAAGGGAAACATTGCACCCATTTTTAAAAAGGGTGGAAAGGAGGACCCTGGGAACTACCGACCTGTCAGCCTCACTTCTGTGCCTGGGAAAATCACGGAACAGATCCTCCTAGAAGCTATGCTAAGGCACATGGAGGACAGGGAGTTGATTCGAGACAGCCAGCATGGCTTCACCAAAGGCAAGTCCTGCCTGACCAACCTAGTGGCCTTCTATGATGGAGTGACTACATCAGTGGACACGGGAAGAGCTACGGATGTTGTCTATCTGCACTTCTATAAGGCCTTTGACATGGTCCCCCACAACATCTTCCTCTCTAAATTGGAGAGATATGGATTTGATGGATGGACTGTTTGGTGGATGAGGAATTGGTTGGATGTTTGCATCCAGAGGGTAGTGGTCAATGGCTCAATATCCAGATGGAGATCAGTGACAAGTGGTGTCCCGCAGGGGTCCGTACTGGGACCAGTACTGTTCAATATCTTCATCAATGACATCAACAGTGGGATCAAGTGCACCCTCAGCAAGTTTGCAGACAACACAAAGTTGAGTGGTGCGGTTGACATGCCTGAGGGATGGGATGCCATCCAGAGGGACCTGGACAACCTTGACAAGTGGGCCCATGTGAACCTCATGAGGTTCAACAAGGCCAAGTGCAAAGTCCTGCACCTGGGTCGGGGCAACCCTCGGTATCAAACACAGGCTGGGGGATGAAGGGATTGAGAGCAGCGCTGCCGAGAAGGACTTGGGGGTACTGGTGGATGAAAAGCTGGACATGAGCCGGCAATGTGTGCTCACAGCCCAGGCAGCCAACCGTATCCTGGGCTATGTCAAAAGAAGCGTGGCCAGCAGGTCGAGGGAGATGATTCTGTCCCTCTATTCTGCTCTGGTGAGACCCCACCTGGAGTGCTGCGTCCACCTCTGGAGACCTCAGCACAAGAAAGACATAGACCTGTTGGAGTGGATCCAGAGGAGGGCCATGAAAATGATCAGGGGGATGGAACACCTCTCCTATGAAGAAAGGCTGAGAGAGTTGGGGTTATTCAGCCTGCAGAAGAGAAGGCTTCGGGGAGACCTTATTGCAGCCTTTCAGCACTTAAAGGGGGCTTATAAGAAAGATGGCGACAAAATTTTTAGCAGGGCCTGTTGCGACAGGACAAGAGGTAATGGTTTTAAACTAAAAGAGGGTAGATTTAGACTAGATATAAGGAAGAAATTTTTTACAATGAGGGTGGTGAAACACTGGAACAGGTTGCCCAGAGAGGTGGTAGACACCCCATCCCTGGAAACATTCAAGGTCAGGTTGGACAGGGCTCTAAGCAACCTGATCTAGTTGAAGATGTCCCTGCCCATGGCAGGGGGGTTGGACTAGATGACCTTTAAAGGTCCCTTCCAACCCAAACTATTCTATGATTCTATGATTCTATGATAATCCATAAGAGTTATAGCTTCTAAAGCTGATAATAGCTACTGTCCCCACACAGTCTTTGCATAACCCATCTTTCATTGTGTCAAACCTTAGAGAAATTTGCTGGTAGCAAAGCTAAAACAGATTTACTTTTATGAAAGTGATGAGGGTTTGGGACATAATAATAAATTCACCTTTTCATTTTTAAGTGGTCTTTAAAACCTACATTTACAACATTTTCCCCTCTTCCATACTGATTAAATTCAGTTCTTAGATCTTGCCAGGATATGATCTGACAGAAAACTGTAGTGAAACCCCTCTATGCAACCTAAAAACCCAATCTATGCAGCACAAAAATAGAAACTGTCTTTATCTGCTGCATCCTATTTCTCGATGTTTCTGATCATTTCCAGAATTGTTAGACTTTTACTCTGCATAGAAACAGATGCATAGCTAATTTCAACTAAAATCCATGTCTTCTCTTTGTTATTTCTTACCCTTTGGCAACTGGGGAGGTAAAAAAGTCAAATGCTTGCATATATATTAATGAGTTATGAAGCTCTAGATATAATTACTTGTTCCAGATCCATTTCTACGCATGTATTATTTTTTTCCCCTCACCAATGTGTTATTTTTCTTGTTTGCTTGTGTGTGTTTGTCTTTCTGTTTTCCAGTCAAATACTCTTAGAGTAGACATTTTAGTTCCTTATTTTAGGGGTTTATGGTATGCAAAGTTTTCTTATAAATACTAATGATTTTCATTGCAGTTGTTGAAACCATGGGGATCCAAACTATGATTCTTGTTGTAAAAAATAATCCATGCCCTGAAAAGGTTATGGACTAAATATTTGGCACATACCAAGAGTAGGATGAAGGAAACATTTTGTCAATTTTAAAGAGGAGTAAATGAAATAAGAAAAGAGGCCGGTTGTACAATAAGTCTAGCAGTGAAGAGAAAGGGCTCTTGTGTTAGTCCATTATATAGTTTTGAGATGTTCCTCTCATTTTCAGCCTGTTTTGTTAAGGGAGTAAACTAACAGGTTGTGTTTTCTCTGTATGTACACTTGTAGGTTGTGACCACATCTTATGTTTAATAAAGATTTTAACCTTATGCACAGTTTCAGACAAATACATCAAGTACCTGAAAAGATATTGAGTTTCTATACGTTTTGTGAGAATAAGTGGCTAAATAGAAAAAAGTGCTTAGTAATGTCCTTGTGAGGATGTGAATACAAGTGGGGTAAATTCATCTGTTATCAGGTATCAAAAAATCCACACAGGAACACCACTGAGACACAAATCCTTTGGGAAAAGGGCTTCATAAACTGCCACTGCTCTCGGAACTGGTAGTTTAACATTTTATGGTTATTCCTGTCTGAGATCAGGTCTGTACGCAGACTGTCAAGGTGAGAAGTCAATACATACAAACTAAATTGCATTGAAGTCTGGAGGCACTCATGAGGAACAAGTAGCCTTACTTCAAAGCAGCTTAATCTTTTTGCCCTCATATGTAGACAAGCCTTGTATCTACTCTCATTAGATAGTTATGGAGTTGTCTGTCACTGCTTGGAGTTACCATATCTAAAGATATGTTCAGAGAATGTGCTGAGGGATAAGAAAAGTTTTAAAATAATAATGAAAGAGAGGTGATTCCTGCTTTAGAACAATGGAGACAAGAGCTACTTGAAACAAGCATTAAGTGATACATATTTTAAAAATATCAATCCTGAGAAAAGTAAGTGAGATTGAAATTTAATACAATAATTACTTTAAAAAGTAACAATAGGAATTATCAGGCAGCTTCAGAATTCTATAAATGTTAGGTAACAGGCAAAGCCTTGAAATTGTCCTACCAGTAGTCAGAAGACTGCTACTGCCTTCCAGTTGTAGTTGCACTTAAAAAACCGAAAGACTTCCATCAAGCTGTTTATTGCAGAGTGTGTTTTTCAGTGTGTTTATTTTCAGAGTGTGTAACACCAAGTACTGCAAGATTATCTTGTGGCATTCATAAACAGATACCATTTTTATTAATGCCCTAGCTGAAGTCACAAAATCTTTCATAGAAGTAAAAATAGCTAAGTTATAACTTATACTGATTGAGAAAACATGTTGCCAGAACAATAGGTTTGTGATTAAATTTTATCACAAAAAAAAAATTTTATCAGAAATTTTCCCATTTTCTTGAAATGTTCTGAGTTTTAGTTGGAAATTATAAAAGGACGTATTTTTGTTTTACATGTACTTTTTTAATAGAAAATTTTCAAATGTGAATTCTTTTTTCAACAAAAATTGATATTTTCCATTAGGAAAAGGAAGTGGACAAAAAAACCCAAACCAAAACCAACTCAGATTTCTTTCTAAACTGAAGTGTTATTAACAGAAGTAAAATAGCTAACATGATTATTTGATAATCTTTCACTATAATTTTTTTTTTACTTTCTGAAGATACTTCGAACTTCCATGATCAATTTATGCACTTTGGATGTCACTTACAGTTTTAGACTTCTATATCGTCAGATTTTCTTGGGGAAAAACTGCAATGTGGGATGTGCACCGACAACTAGTTTTAGCTATTAATAGCCAAATGAAAAACATTGATTCGTAGCAACAATTGCCTGGTCCTCCGGACACAAACATCATCAAAATACTACTTCTCAGATCCATCAGATCCATGTAAATGATTTGCCTGCTTGCCAAGCAAGAACACTTGAGGAAAAAAGTATGAGCTAAGAAAGTTATAAATGAAAGATTATAATGTAGTTTTGAAATTAAGTTGAAGTATACTTATCCTGGAAACATTGTTTCATATGTTTATTTCCTTGCTATTTACGTTTGAGATAAAGTTTCTGCTGGACTTTCCTTCCTTTGCTTTCCAGCAAAGACTTAATTGCTTAAACTCAGGCAAGGACTGGGAAAAACTGTCTTTTGTTCTTGCACCAATTGAGAAAACTTCAGCAGCGTGCAGTCTGGGAAAAGAGGGCATACACCAAATATACTGCTCCTTTTCCAACAAGGGAGATGGCAGTTCAGGTAGCTATAAAATTTCAAGGATCTCAGAAAGAAGCTTTCAGTGGTATATTTTTATTTGGGAACTCAGTAAAGGACAGTTTGATATTATTGATGGTGACACTGGTGTTTTAGTGGGAACTCTAGGTTAAACCAAAGACTACATTCAAAGTAGCAGTCTAGATCTTTCTAATGTATGGCATATTTCAGATGGAGCTGAGCACTTTGCGTGCAGACTTTGCTGAACATATCTGAACAACTAAGGAACATCAATGTTGTTCATTTTGCAAATGCTGAAATGAAACTTTTAAATTTCAATTTGAAATACCAGGTTTTCTCTCTGAACCAAATAATTTTATATAAATTTGCATTTTTAAATCCAAATCTGTATTATTTGGTTACTATAAATTTAAGCTCCTAAATTTTCGGCAGCTCCTGAGGTAACTGTGGATTTTTTCTAGCTCTGAAGAAAGTTGGTAACTTTCTGGTTCAGTGTTTGATTTGCAAAGAGAATGTGGCTGAAGTAGTGGTGCATTTGCATTTTCCAGCAGATTCACAGGCGATATATGATGCTCTTTCTATCACAAGCAATAATTTATTACAGCTTCTATGATAAATAGCTTAGAAATCAAATCAGTTATCGAGAGCTCTATGCTATTTCCAGTCAGATAAAGAGGAATTTACTACTTCTGGGGAAAATAAAAAGGTTAATAAGCCATTTGCACAACATTTTGGACGGAACACTTAAACTATAACGCATCCCTAGAATACTATTCCAGCATGCATTATAGTCATGTGATCATAGAGTGATTACAAATCCATAACAGAATATTTGTTTGTCAGGTATACATATAAAAAGATCTCTTATCCATGCAATTTGTCTTCCAATTTTGTTCATTAGATACTGGTGTGGAAGGTAATGCATCTAAAAGAATGAACCATTTTTCTGGTACAGGACAGTTCATTATCCTAAAAGCTCTTTTATTATATTCCTTATATTATGAAGGCAAGGGACATCCTGCTTATCATTTAGTCTGCGAGTGATGGACCTGATCACAATAAATGGTGAAAATGTCTGTAGGTGTGTGTGTGCATGTAGTGGTACTTCTGTTTGCCCTTTTATTAAAGCAATGAAGCACAGTAAGTTATAAGAGAACAAAATTAAAGCACAGGAAAAATGGATGAAGTTCTTTTCCTCTCCCTTGATTTTTGTATCTTTCTGTAGTAGTTCACTAATGGAAAATAGAAATTCTGGTATTCAGTTCTCACTCTGAGATTTCTGTGAAATATGAGGACTAGTTTCTAGCCCCTGTGAGAAGGAGATTGCTTGCTTGCCCCAACCGTTAATGAGATTCTGAAGAAGTATGCTTGAAATGTACTATGTTTTAAGCAGACCAGAAGAAGAGCTGGCATGCTCAAAAGTCGATTTGATTTTGTTTCTCCAGTTGACATAGTTAACATAGTAGGAGAAACTTCCTCCCTCTGTAAACTTTTTTTGATTTCTATTTGTTGACCATTATCACTAAAATGATACTGCTATTAAAAGATTAAATCATATTTCAATGGTGTGACTTGAGAATGGAAGCAAGTACCAGTAATACTCCTACACTTGGCACCAGCATAATTTTCATAATTTGTTCATGGCTCTTTGTGGAAAACCTTGGCTTGTATGAACTGCATGCAGTATGTACTAACGAGGTGTGGGCAGGTGGATGAAATCTGCTCTTAGACAAATATATTTCATTATAGTGTAAACTCAAATATAATTGGAAGCATACAAAAGGAAATGAAAGAAATGGGTATCTTATGGCTATAGCTTTCAGTTCTAGAGAGAAGCAGTAATATTTGTAACTTGTATATTTATTGTAAACTGTGCAGGAGAAAGTGTTTGGGAGGTCTTTGGTTGTTGCTACAGCAGAGTATTCCTATCCAGGGCTTTAATCATGTAAATCCTTGCATTATCTCTAATAGTTTTTTCTTTTCCTTTGTACTCCATTTGCAAATGTGGACAAATATTACCTGTTAGCACACATTAAATTAGGCACCTGCATCCTGAGCAGAAGCATCAAGACTGTTGTGCATTCATTCCTTATTCTTAAGAATGCATGAAAAAAATAACGTTATGGACAATTCATTCACTCCTTCCCATCGGCAGGCAGGTGTTCAGTCATTTCCAGGAAAGCAGGGCTCCATCATGTGTAACGGTTACTTGGGAAGGCAAATGCCATCACTCAAAACGCCCCCCCCTTCCTTCTTCTTTCCCCAGCTTTATATGCTGAGCATGACATCATATGGTATGGAATACCCCATTGGCCAGTTCGGTCAGCCGTCCTGGCTATGCTGCCTCCCAGTTTCTTGTGCACCTGGCAGAGCATGGGAAGCTGAAAAGTCCTTGACTACTGTAAACACTACTTAGCAACATCTAAAACATCAGTGTGTTATCAACATTATTCTCATCCTAAATCCAAAACACAGCACTATACCAACTACTAGGAAGAAAATTAACTCTATCCCAGCCAAAACCAGGACACAAGTCAGAAATTGTAACGTGAGGACAGATGTTCACTTGTTTGAACTGGTGTAGGTCCATTAAAGTAAATGGAGTTACCTTGATTAGCCTGTGCTGATATCTGACCAAAGACTTTGACAAGCTCTCGTCATTGTAGTAGCAGTTTCCTTTCCATTACCTTTTTTGACCTCCTACTCACTTTTTACCTTGGTTTAATATGCACAACATGAAGTTTCTAAATTATCTAAATAGGCTTATAAGACTTTCCTAATAAATCAGAAATTAGGTAATTTATTGGTGACTCTTAATATAATTTTGGCAGAGAGGGGGTTAGTGTTCCTACTAGTTTAAGTGTTCCCAGACAAGTATGTAAGAACGTATGATGTAGCATAAGATGTAGCATATGTGCCATGAGTGTGAAACATCCTAAACCTGTCAGACACACTCTACATCTGCATAATCTGCAGCACTAATCAGCCAGTGCATATGTGGACGTGTCTAGAACATACAGAAATCTAGAGAAATGCCCACTGTTTTTTTTCTCCTTATATTGAATTTCTTTATGGAAATCTGCAATTATCTATGCCTGGAAATACATAATAGTCTTTCTGCTGGGTAAATGTTTATAATTTTATATTATATTGCTGAACAATGCTAACAATAATAAATGTTACCATCACATGTACATTTTTATAAGATTTTGCTGGAATTTATATGATTTCAAGGTTTCTTTGCTTTTACCTAAAGGCTGCAGATGATCTTAATGTCCTTTCCTCGGTAAAAAAAAAATTACTGAATTGAAAATGTCCATGAAAAGCCTTGTGTCTCAGAGGCATATGTATTTCCAGGGGAACAGATGAAGGGTTACTGAATCTACTAATTTAATATTCCCTTTTCAAAAGAAGTTTCTCTCCTGACCTCCTCCAAGGAATAAAGCAACACTCCTGGTTAAGCAAAATTATAGGGTTTACCTGTAGGAAATGTTAACTTTCAGTTCTTGCAATGCATATCAAATATACTAGTAGTCTAATCTAGACCAGCATGCTATTTAGACTAGTAAGGGATAAAGAACTCTGAACAAGTATCTGCAAGGCCTGTTCTGTTTTGTTTAGTTAATAGCTGGGGCAATGTGCTAGATTGAAAATCAGAAAGCTTGCTCTTCAAATGTTATTTTATGAGCTCTAGTGATAACATCTATCTGTCTGGGATAAATTAATATAATTTTGGGAGGTGTTAAGCTTCCTCTGAAACAAGGAAAATCACCTCAAATGTCTCTTTTAATTGGTGGTAGAGTTTCAACAACATGTTTCTGAGAGCCCTCCCAGGTACAGCACTCATGTAACAAACTGCTTCTGGTTTGTCCTCCCAGCAGAGGAGCATGCCTGGAGCACAGAAATCAGTTTACCTGAATAACTTTCTCTTTTGCATTTTGTACTTCGACATGCCTAACAGGAATCTCTTACAGGTCAGAGGGGAATGACTTCTGCTGAGAAAAAAAATGAATGCTGCATAATGAACAAAGACAAGTTAATTGAGCCCATTTTCTGAGTCACTTGTCTGTCTTCAGCTTACCCCCCTTCATGACTGGGCTATGTCCCATAAATACAAAATATGCCTTGCTTAATCAGCGTAGGTCAAGTCTCTAAATGTTGCTGTGAACTGCTGGTTGCTGGTGAAAAGATTAGGTGGCCAAGGTTTGGGTTGTGGGATGTAAAGTAGACTGTAATTAGACTAGATTAGATATTTCGGATTTGTGCAGCCCATGGCTGGGCTTAAATCTACTTTGTCCTTATTGTTCTCTTAATTTTCTAGCACACTGCACAGATATGTTAATTTAGTACTCATGCTGAATGTAAGGTCATAGTGCCTCACTTTTGTCTGTACTTGATTGCTTATCACCTTTTCAGAATGCCATTTCTATTTGCCGTGTGTATTTTATGATTGGTCCTCAGTAAGTCCCTCTGCAAGAATACTGATCATGTTTTCTTTTTTCTTTAACAGCTGCTCAGTAATTTCACATGACATAATGTAAATGTATTCATGAAGTAAAGTGAGTCCCTCTCAGCTTATGTTGATTGTGCTCGTGGAGGTGTTCGCCAGTCTGTTGAACACATTCTGCAGTTATTATCTTTTCTTTTAAACAGGCAGAATGCAAACAGAAGACCATACAAAGAAAGACTTAAGCATTTTGTCTGCTCTCCTACACATAATACACATGTTCATTCTAATGGAAGACATGTGGCTAAATCCCCTGTACTATTTGAAAATTTCAAGAGATGATTTTGTGAAACATCCATTTATGTTCTGGCCCAGTACACTGCTCCTCCCTGGCCATTATTGTCAGTAGGCAGTCAGTGAGATACTGAAATAGAGTACAGATGCAGATCTCAGACTTAGTTGAAAAGGGTGGGTTGTTTTTTTGTTTTTTTTTTTTCATAAAATATTCTGTAAAAGCCTTTGTGTTCTTATGTTCAGTTCTTATGTGAGAAAACAAAACCGATTATTTAGAATTTTAAAATATACTTTATTTTTATACCTTGTAAAATGACAAGCGAGAGAGAATGCCAGATGGACCATTTGGCTTAAAGTTCTAACAAAAATGGAAACAGAAGATGACAATAATCAGGCAAATATCATTGCATCAGTGAAAGTTCCAACAGCAGCTTGGTTTAAAAGCATTGAAATAGTTACATGGCAGGTTTGCAAGCATTCCAAATCAGCAGGAATTAACAATTTCTGCTACAAAATACACAATTTAATTCTCTAAAACTTTGTTAAATAGAGGCTGTCTCTATGTGGCTCATGTTTAATTTCTTCAGTTGGCAATTTTCTGCTTTGTATAAAATAGTTACAAAATTTATTGGACTAGAGAGACAGAATATGTAATGGTTCATGACTAGCATAATAGCACAGAGATTAGGGTACTTACCTAGGAGAAAGGATGCCCCTGTTTTCATTCATTTAAATATCCTTCATCACTGGAGGATGTTTGAAGGTGCAACCCTGAGGATTTTATCTTGAGCCTGACATACATTAATAGCAATGTTTTCATGAGAAATCCAAGGTATGGACTAGACTTCCCTCATACAATCTGTAGATGACATCACATTGGAAAGTGTTGTAAACTGTTTGGAGGAAAGGCTTAAAATTAGAAAGAAAATTGATTAAACGATAAATGGTCCAGAATCAAGTAGATGAAATTTGATTGTGACAAGTGAAATCATATATTTAGGGAAGAGAAATTAAATTTACTGATACAAAATAAGAGGTAGATGGATATGTAGCTATACAGCTTGAAAGACTCTTAGACTTCAGGACACCCAAACTTGAATACAGATTGACAGTGTGATGCTTGTAAGGGGGGGTGGGGGTGGGAGGGGTGCAGAAGTAAATTTCTCTTTGCTGTATGTGAAAAATGTGACACTCGTAAAGCAGTAGAGGTTATTATTCTTGGCACTTGTGAGGACATGTTTGGAACAAATAATTATCAGAGGTAGTGTACACTCATCCAAGTCTCTCCTGATGCTTAGGGCTAGACTACGTGGTCAGTTGAAATGTCTTCAGATGCTATATGCAGCAGAGGAGACATTCTTCCTTCCTCAGAGAATGGAGCTCCTTTTTCTATGAATGAAATGTTCTTATCAATAAATATTCTGCTTCAAATTTCCTTGCAAGACCAAATACACTTTTGGGAAAATACATCTCAAACTGCCAAATGTCAAAGTATGGAACATAAATATTTAATCTAACACTCAAATTTTGGGGAAAAAGATGCAGAACACTTAATATTCCAGAAATTTCTCCTCTAACTGCCAGTAAGTCTTTCTATAATTTCAATATAATGATTCTTCATTTTCATTTTACGTAATTGACAGCAATAAAAATGAGTTGATTTGTGTGCAGTGTTGGTGTTAGAACCAAATGAATGTGTCTTTTACAATATGGACCATTTGAAAGAAAAAAACATTCCATGTTGCTGCATGAAATAGAAAATGATATGTCTGGCTATTCTTTCTCCCTCGTATATATCTTATATGTTTTAAATTAAGCTAGGCAATCTATATAGGTTCCTTTTTAGTTACTCCTATAATGTCTATATCCTAAATTTGTCTTTCATGCTCAAATTATATAATTGCAGTGTACATCAAATACATTCTTGACCATTTATTTACTATTTTCATACATCGTTAATCCATGGTATATATTTGTGTTTGTTTGCTACAATGTGATTGTAGTATACTCTTCTCTTTCAAGCTGCTAAAACAAATGTTTGAAAACAACTTATGATTCATGTTGCCAAGGTTTACTTCAGAGATCATGCTAGCAGCTTCCCACATATATACTTTAGTATATTTAAAAAATATACTTTTTTTAAAAAGAAGAGAATGAGTAACAGAGTCACTTTATGCCACATCCAGTGAATATCACTGACATTATTTAAAATGCTATCTATTTAGTTAATAACAATAGGGAAAGAATGCGATAGGACATTGCAAGTAGAAGACAACAAATGTGCCTGAAATTAGAATGAAAACATTACTGAACGATCTTCAGATGCTTAGCATTATCAAGCTAAGCAATCACATTTTCTATATATTTCTCACACATGGAAAAAAAACCTGAAATTAAATATTTTTCACATATGATGGCTAAACTGGCTTTCAGAATAAATGTCCTGGACTAGTAGTTTTTCAGTTAATTAAAAGCATTAGAATGGATTTTACAAATTAACTTTAGAAAGCTGCAAATTTCTTTCAGTCCAGAGTATTTCAGAACTTAATATTTTAAGAACAGATCTAACAGGCACTTAAATGTTAGATCCCACTAAACCAAAATTTTCAAAATGGATTCTTCATTAGAGTTCAGTTTCTAAGTTTTCTACAGATAGCTAAGTGCTTCAGAAAGAAATGTAGTAACTGGTAATGCACTGATCAGGTAAGCAGACAGTTAGTATGCGCTGCCTGTCTTGGAGCCTAATAGCTATAAACATAAGTGAGGGGAGCTGATTTCCGTGTTCCCAGGTCTGTCTATACATTTTACATGAAAAAGTTGTTCAATAAAATATTGAAGTAGCTGGAAGAAAACAGAACCCACCTCTCCCATTTCTGTTCATCTCTCTAGAATCCTTTAAGCACAGAGTCACACCTGTTCTTGCTGGCTCGGGGAATCTCTGAGCTTTTCTGCAGACTAGAAAAGTTTAAACAGCTTCAATAGAAAAGATAAAGACTTCTTGATTCTACCCAAACCAGGATACCATGATGGCTCTGGCATTCTTGTGGAAGATGTGGGTTTGCATGTTTCCAATAACAATATGAGAAAAGACGGTATCTCTGCTACTGGAAGGAGAAAGGGGGAGTGGAGTGCCCTGTATTCAGATTAAAAATGACCATGTAAGAGAATGCCGTGTATTGATCTCACCTATTCAAGACTAGCAAAATGACAATTCACTCCTTTTTCTCTAGATGGGAGAAATCACAAATTTCCCAGTCCTGTTGCTGTAGAGACTCAGTGCTTCCAAAACAAGAGAGGCAATGCCCAAAGCTTTCCTTTCTTAAAGCTGTTTTTTCTTCCTTAGTAATTCTAGAGTCTCTCCTTCTTGTTCTCAAATTTACGCTCACTGTCCTTTAATAAGACCCTAAGGTCTCACAATTTACTTAAAACATCCACCTGATACTTGTTTTTGCTAAGCTTTTAAAATGCTTAAGTCAGAAACCGCAGTGTCTAGAGAGTTTATGAATTTGAGTTCAGCAGGGGTATTCAGCCCTGCATCACTGGATTTGGGGTCTGGAAAACTACCTGAGCCCTTTTTCACCTCTAGTTTGTATTTTGGTACTGAAAATATGTCCCTTTGACATTACATATAAAATACAGCTAGTTCTAAAACAGATGGAACAAAATTTCCCAATTCTTACTTAATAATTGGTTAATAGTGCAGAAATTACTCATGTGTGAATGGAGGGTAGCCCTTGGACCTACTTTATGAACAACATTCAGCCTTCTATCTGCAAGTGTCTTTTTTTCATTATGGTTTTCAACTCTACCAGGTATGTAAAATTTTAGATATAAAATTGGAATGAATCCATTTTAATTAATGTGATAGTGAATGAAAAGATTTATTGATCCCTGCATTTAAAAAGTAGCATTAAAAGTACATGACTAAAAGTATGCTGAAATAAATTTTTAATTCAGTTTTAATCCCAACATTGCTTTATTTTTGTTCTGAAATTTGAAACCATTCTTGATTAAATCACTATCACATCCCTCTCCCTATTTTTTCTTTGTTCTTTAGATTTCTATCTGCTGTTTTTTACCTGGCAGATATGTGTATATGCACTCAGAAGTGAGGAATAGGAAGAGAGAGTTGAATGAGGATTTACAGCTGCAATCAATTAACCTGTTGCTAGGGAACCATCAGCTGCCCAATCAAAAAATAGCAATCAGCTGACTGGAATCAGCAGGATATAAAATGGAATTATAAAATATTACAGTTCCCCCCCTTTTTATTACAAATTTTTAAATTTTTATTTTATTAATGCTTTTTTATGAAGGGAGAGGGAAGGAAAGTTTGATAGCAAGGGGTTGAAATGTCAAATATGTTTCACTCTTAGTCTAGGCACTTAATTAGCAGAAAGACTGGCAGCAGGAGCTTGGATTTGTGTTTGGCTTTCTTTCTTGTGTATCAGTGTTAACCAGAATGAAGTATAGTGATGCAGCATGTGGAAATATATTACAGAAGACTTCATTTGACCGTACCAGTTAGCCTAATGTGGTCTGATCTGGGAATAAATACTTTGAAAACCCTAGGCATTTTATGGAATGCCAGTTAATTAAAGCTTAATGAACTTCAAAGAGCAAGTTGTGGTTGGCAGAGATAGATGACCCCGACTGATACCTATAGAAGCAGAGATTTCATTTCACCCACTTAGAGCTCACTCAGGTATATGAAGGATTGCAGACTTGAAACAGAAATCACCATCTGACATTCAAATGTGATTTTTGACTCTGACAAAGCATCTGTTACAGGTTGTTTCAGGTTTTTTTTGCTTGTTCTGGCAGAGAAGGGCCTGTTTTAAAATGGCTTTCATAGTCTGCTTTTACCTTGAAATATTTAGAGAAATGTTAGAGTAGGAGAATAGAGTTTTCATACTGATCATACTTTCCATTGTTATTCTTTAAACATACTATTTCTGTCATTTTTAGTATTCACAGTCTTCAATATTAATGTAAAAGACTAAAGTGAAGTATCATAAAAAAAAAATCCATGGACTGCCTACCTTTTTTGATGGCCATCTGGGACAAAATAGACTGGTCCTTCCTAAACAGTGTCCTCACATCACTTCTACTTGCAGAGGATAAAAAGCTAGGCTAAACTTTGGAACTTTCTTCTAGTCCTATAATTTTGAGTCTTGCTTGCATTTTTACATATGTTGATGTACTGGAGAGGCAAAAAGGAGCAAGAGAGAAGATGGAGGCTTGTTTTTGGTCATTCAATCATCCAACCACCTGTGGTGTCTTATATATCAGCATTAGTATCTCTAAGCAGCCCAGGTATTTAAAGCTGTGTGTCTGCAATATTAATGTTTAATTCACATTTATAAATTAGAAATAATGAATTTTGTGACATCTGGTTGGCAGGAATTAACCACCTAAAGTGTGAACCACCAGCCTGAGACCAGCCTGTGTACTCTGCATATACCTTATATGCTACATCTATATATGGCTTGCTGTAAGTAAATCCGACATAGAACACAAAATGGTTATATATAATTGTTTTCTAATATATATAGATAAGAAGGCTTTCAGAATGAAAAGTAACATGAAAAGAAATATCTACGGGACATATCAGAACTGTCTATGCTTCTTAATGTTATAAACAGAAAGAATTTTTCTATCATACAGATGAAGACTTCAAAATTTGTTTTATTTATTTGTTCTTTGTGGTGGTAGAACTCCATGTTGTGGAAGCAGTTGAAAAATATCTTCTCTAAGTGGTCGTGGGGTTGAGACAAGCATTGCAGCACCAATAATGGGTGATCCTGAACCTCCCTTAACTGCGTATCCATCTGTTCATGTCTTATCCTACTCCCGTCAAAATAGCACTACTGAATACAGGTTCCCAAGTGCAGCAACATAATGTGGCATTGCTGCTGGCACAGAAGGAAAAAAAGGAAAGTCCACTGATCTTGTAGCCTCAGCTCTCTTCCTTTGCTGGAGTGACCTTTTGAATGTGTCTCCTGATTGGAGACAGGCACGAACCAGGGCAGAAAGTGCAGCAATAGTGCTGTGGCTGCTCACCCCTAGTACATTGCAATGTGTGGATTCGGTGCGTTGAAGCACTGAGGGAACAAGGGAACAAATTTGTCACTATGCCAGTGCAGGCTGGATTCCGCATTTCTAAACTGCAACTGCATTTCTAAGACATTTTATTTTACTTAAGGTTTTGAATTTTAAATATTCATAGGTTTGTGCTCTAGGCAACTGTCTATTTTGCTTGTCTGAAGTCACCTTGAGGTCCGGGTGTTAGCTAAGATGAAGTACAGTGATTGGGTACACCTACTATTACAGAATATAGGACAAGCAAGAATAAAAGTTTAATCAGAAAGCTAGTTTTTATACAGTTCTTGGACTTCAAACAGTTTCAATATTGTGAATTTAATATATCAGCCCATCTCTGCAAAACAGGTAAATTTTTGAAATTTCAGGGCTGAATATTAAATGACTGTAGTAATATTCAGATTTATTAAGTCAAGGAAATGTGTTATCTACCTTTTAAAATTCATATTACAATAAGGGCTTCTGGAAATATTACTTCTGCATGGTTTTTTCAGGCATCTACCTGTTGTTTGTGCCTCTTGTAGCCAGCCTCTCATGAAATGTCATAGAAATATGAGAGTGACTAGTGATGATATTTTATTAATTGCTAATGCTCAGGTATTTTTTTATGCCATGCTTCAACTCCATGTAATGAAAATGCATTGTAGGTGAAAAAACCTGCTTGCATATTAATTACAAACTAATTTTAGTTTTATTTTATACTCCGATTAAGTATTTTTAAAGAGAAATTTAGATGCTGGATCCACATATTCACTGAGGTGATTGGTTTGTAAGGTATGACTAAGAGGATGCCCACAAATATGTACTATATTTATTCATTGAGTGCACACAGTATTGGAGTCAGGCAGGAGATTAATTATGTTACACTATAGATTGTCTCAGAACGACTGCAGTTACTAAAGATCAGACATGCTTGCATCTGCCTCCTGCTTCAGACTTAACATGTTCCTTATGCTAGGTTTAGTAAAATAAACCCGCACTTGATGAGCTATTTGAGCAATTGTGTTATATTGTAAAGCAATATCAGGAAGTTTATCTTCCTGAATATGTATGTTGTGTTTTAACTGAGTTTTCTTTTAACTGAAATATAATCTTAGCCAAATGTCATAGATTACTAAATTGAAGGGTGGTGGTAAAAGCATACATTACAAAATTAGTGACCATATCTTCTCCTGTAGTTTCACTCCTGGAGGCTATGTAGTCTTAGCTTAAAAATGAAATAAGGAGCCTTTATTGTCTTTCTGGGTTTGTTTCCTTAATATTATCACAGAATACACACACACAAATCACTTTAGGAGCAATGCCATTTAAATGATGAGCTGGTTCTGAGATAGATAGAATAGTGGATAGAAAGCCTATTGACATTTGCTAAGTGATAGTTGAACATGGAGCTTCTGTAAGCTAAAACAAGGGGGTTGGGAAGGGGATGTGAAGTCTCAGAGCAGCCTTGGCTACAGTGCCCATGAGGTGGTAGAGTTCAGGATCCTGAGAGGAGGGAACAAGGCAAATAGCAAGATCACAACCCTGGACTTTAGGAGAATAGACTTTGGCCTGTTAAGGGACTTGCTTGGGAGCCATAGGATATGGTCTTGGAGAGAAGATGGTCCAGGAGTGCTGGTGATTTTCAAGGATTAATTTCTCTGAGCTCAAGAATAATCCTTGCCTACGTGTAGGAAGTCAAGCAAAGGTGTCAGGAAGCCTGCATGGTTGAGGAGGGCTCCTGACAAAACTCAGGTGTAAAAATGAACCGTGCAAGTGGTAGAAGTAGAGTTAGGTGACCCAGGACAAACGTGTGTCTGAATGTGTGGGGATGAGGTTAGGAAAGCCGAAGCCCAACTTCAACTGAAACTGAGAAGGAATATGAAAGGCATCTAGAAGCTAAAGGAAGACTAGAAAAATGTGAATATGCTGCCCAAGGGGACAAGGGTTCCCTTGGAACATGGAAAATGTCAAGGTACTTGATACCTTTTCTGGAGATCAGGGGAACTACATGCTTGGCACCCTCACCTGGATCCCTGGGAAGGTGACTGAGCCTGGAATCCTGGAAACCATTTCCAAACAAAGGCAAGAAAGTGGTAGATGCCCCATCCCTGGAAACATTCAAGGTCAGGTTGGACGGGGCTCTGAGCAACCTGATCTAGTTGAAAATGTCCCTGCCCATGGCAGGGGGGTTGGACTAGATGACCTTTAAAGGTCCCTTTCAATCCAAACTATTCTATGATTCTATGATTTGGAGTAGTTGGCTTAGACTTACAAAAGGGGTATCAGGCTTGACCAACCTGTAAACCTCCTACAATGAGGTCACTTTCTTGGGGGAGCAGTAGATGATGTGTGTCTTCAGCAAGGCTTTCAACACTGTCTCCCATAACACTCCCATTAACAAACTGATGAATTATGACCTAGAGAAGTGGACAATGAGGCAGACTGTAAACTGGCTGAACTGCTGGGCTCTAAGGATTGAGGTCAGTGGCACAATTTGAACTCCAGCTGTGTACTCCAGGGGAGAGAGTGTACTCCATGGGAGGAGTGGCTGATACATCTGTTGATTGTGCTGCCATTCAGACGGACTTTGATAGGCTGGAGAAATGGGCCGACAGGAACCTAATGAAATTCAACAAAGGGAAATGCTCAAAGTCCTGCACCTGGGGAGGAACAACTCCATACAACAATACAGAGTGGTGGCTGACAGTCTGGAAAGCAGCTTTACAGAAAAGCACCTGGGCGTCGTCTTGAGTGATGAGTTGACCATGAGCCAGCAATGCACCCTTGCAACAAAGAAGGTCAACAGTATCCTGGGTTGCATGAGGAAGATCGTTACCAGCAGGTCAAGGGAGGTGATTCTTCCCCTCTGCTCGGGGTTGGTGAGATCACACATGAAGTGCTGTGTTCAGTTCCAGACTCCGCAGTACAAGAGACATGGACATTCTGAAGCAAGTTCAGCGAAGGGTCACTGAGATTATTAGGGGCCTGGAGCATCTGTGAAACAAAGAGAAGCTGAGAGAGGTGAGGCTATATAGCCTGGAAAAGAAAAGGATTGAGGGGGGTGTTATCAATGTGTATAAATACACATTGGGAAGGAGTAAAGAAGACAGACCCAGACTTTTCTCAGTGGTGCTGAGGGACAGGACAAGAAGCAATAGGCACAAACTGAAATATGGAAAATTCCGTTTAAATCTAAGAGACATCTTTTTAACTCTGAGGGTGATCAAACACCGGAACAGATGATGAGAGAGGTGGTAGAGTCTCCATCTCTGGAGATAAACATCTCAAGAGTTTTCACCTCTTGAAAACTGGCCATGGTCCTGAGCAGCCAGTTGTAGTTGACCCTGCTCTGAACAGGGAAGTAAAACTAGATGATCTCCAGAGGTCCCTTCCAACCTCAGTGATTCCGTGGAAAGAACTAAGACCACACAATTTACTTATAGATCTTATAAAGAATCTGATGTAAGGAACATCACTCAAATTGACATGTATAACTTTTTTGGTTGTATACCAAGGGAAAGTCAAAATTGACCATCTTTTCCTATTCAGTTGAACAGAATTTTCCTTGTCTCTATTAACAACAATTAATGCTGGGAGGCATTACAAAGAACTCAGGTTTTCCATCATTTTGGCTTTCTTTTCACATATTGCACAGGTTATGTCAGTGCAGACTTGCTGAGAGAAAATAGAAGACAAGTACTCCTCAGATACATGAATGGCTACAAACACCAACTTCACTGCTATAGGAAAATAACTTGTGTAGCAAAGAGGCTAATATTAATGTTAACAGACAGGTTGGTGGAATCATTATCTGCAATGATGTTTATATAGTTGTTTTCCTACTTCAATCCTTTTTTCTAAGATTATTTTACTAGGATAATAAGCCTAAAATTGGATCCTTTGTTGTATATCCCTCAATGGAATCAGTTGACTTTGATTACTATCAAATAAATGGAGAGAGTTTATCTTTGAGTGTGAATTGCAGCAACCTACATGATGAAATGGGAAATTCAAAGGTGTTTAGGAAACAGGTGCGTCCTCGTATTCTTAGAAAGGGTAGAACCTAAATATTTCCCCTAGCTACTACAAAATAACTTCCAAACAAAATAAATAACTGTATTATTGAAAACGTGAGGCTCTTTGAACTTTGAGGGCTACAGGGATTTCATGGTACCTGAATATGAACGCTGAATCGCTTATGTATCCAGCTCAAAATCACTGATTCAGAAACTTACACAACATGATGGCAGGTAATTATCAACCACCTTCTGCATCCACTATAATGTATTGCATTTATTACCTTATGCTATTACAGAGTAATTGACACTTTTTGCTGTATCAGCAAACTCTCAGTTGGCTGCAGCATAAAAATATCAAGGTATCAGTAAATGCCTTTTTTTTTTGATATTATATTAAATCTAGAGTTCTGACAGAGGAAGTTTAATATTAGTTGTTTTTTTAAAAAGCATAGGAGTAACCATTGAACAAGTTTGTTCCAAGAACAGTACAACTGATGATGGCCTCTTTTTATAGATCTGAATACTTTCCATCCTCACTGCAGTAATGCTAAGATTTGTGGGCAAAAGGTAGCACATATGGTAGCTAATCTTGAGCTATGTACATGTTAAATGACTGGCAACTGGGTTCACACTATTTGGCCAGCCAGCTGATGCCAAACAGTGTATGTAATATCAAACAGTTCTGTCTGCCTTTTTCTCTGTGAAAGCATTAATTTGATCTCTCCCTTCCTATTCATAGAATTTTCATGAAAACTTGTGAGAACATAATTCTTTTTGAGAATATATTCTGCCTTTGAATTGGTGAGATGGGATGAAAAATTGAGTAGGATGAAGTTTTGAGCTGAAGATGGAAAGACAGACATTATGATCTCAAAAGACATTCCTTTGGAAACCAGAGAAAAACAAGCATTTTCTGACAGTGTACTCATAGTTGTTTTCTGTGTAGCAAGGAACATTGAGTCAGATGATACTGTTGTTGACATTTTTAATGGTGGTTATTTTTAGTAGTGAGGTGTGTACTGTTTTAAAACTATGAAATAGCCTTTTTGGACTGAAATTCTTGAATATACAACATTAAATCCCATTTTCTCTAAAGGATTATGGCATATTTGCCATAACTAGAAATAGTCTTGGATGCCTAAAGGAAAAAACCAAACCAAAATCAACAGTGACATTTTTTTTGACTTCAGTATTTGAAAGAGGGTTGAAATTATACTTCTGAGTGAAAGGGAAGATAATTGACAATATTCTTGACTCCTTAAAATTTCATGTGAGATATGGCTACTAAAAGCTCTAGTTCTGAAAATGGGCTGCTGATAACTAAATTTATTTGCGTATTTGGTATTTAAGTCATTTATCTGGATTGCTGTGTAAATATGTGGGTTGACTTATGAAATGGCAAAGAAAATCCCAGCACCCAAAACTTCAGAACAGTCACCTAGAAACAGTGAACAAGAAACCATCAGCTTAAAGTGGAGGTGTTGTCTACTAGTACCTGTCAATTTAAGAACTAAGCTATTAAAAAAAAAAAAGTCAGGAAATGTTGTGGTTTAACCTGGCAGGCAGCCAAATAGCACGCAGCCGCTCACTCACTCCACCCTCCCCCCCCCCCCCCCGCCAGTGGGACAGGGAGAAAATCGGAAGGGTAAGAGTGAGGAAAAACTCGTGGGTTGAGATAGAGACAGTTTAATACAACAGAAAAAGGAAAATAATAATGATAATGATAGAATATACAAAATGAGTGATGCACAATGCAATTGCTCACCACCCGCACTGACCGATAACCAAGTAGTGATCGCTACTTCCTGGAACATGCCTGCCATTCATATACTGAGCATGACGTCACATGGTATGGAATACCCCGTTGGCCAGCTGGACTGGCTGTCCTGACTATGTTTCCTCCCATCTTGTGCACCTAGCTCAGTCGGTAGAGCATGGGAGCTGTCCTCGACTAGGAGGGTACTTAACACACTGATGTTTTCAGTTGTTGCTATCAACTTTCTTCTCATACTAAATCAAAAACACAGCACTAGGAAGAAATTTAACTCTATCCCAGCCAAAACCAGGACAGGAAAGACAAGCAGAAAAAAGTAGATGCATTTTCTTTTCACCTGTGATGAAAATGTGTTGCTGAATTGACGTGTGATAATTGTAAACAATTCCAGTGTTCGTTGTTAAAAAAAAGTGACAAAAACTTAGAACAATATAAGGTACATTATTTGTGTTATAACAGTGCCTCCAGGGTCTCCCAGATAATTTTTCTGGTCTTTAATGTCTGTGCAGTGTATAATGAGGCCATGGTCCATGAAGAACCCACATAAGCATATAGGAAACCAAAATAAACTGGATATTTTTGAATATGAAGCAATAAAAAAAACCCCTCTGAAAAGTGTGTCTAATCTTTAAATGAACACTGAGATGAAAAACTGAGGCAGACAGTTCAGCAGCGGCAGGGGTGGTGACTGAACTGGGACTTCTAATGCAGTTTGGTGCCTTCACTATGATGCAATTGATCTTCTTGAGCATGATTCAAACCTTGTTTTTTTCTCTGGCTTTAGACAGTCTTCACAGTCTGAAGAATTTTTGCTTAGAACTCACCTCAGTCTTCATCTGAATTTGTTTGCTACTGTTCTCTAAAAATATTATTTTAAAGAGAGATGTACTTTTAGTGGCAGCTGCCAAAATTAGTTTTGGTAATATATTTGCACTAAAATACCTGCTGTTTATAGTTCTTCAGTTGTGAATTGTATTGATTTGTCTTTGAATAAATATACTGCAGAATTTGGACTTTTTTGTAAATGTAGAAAAATAAATGAACAGGTAATCATATCTATTTTTCTTAAGGAAGAGTGGCAAGCTTTTAAGGACTCTTATAGTATATTTAATAAATTAGATGAGCATTTAACAATTCTGAAATCAAGCAAAAGAAGTCAAATGGCAGATATTGCTATTTTTTTGATATTGAATATATCAGTGATTGTAAGTTCTACTGTGAAACTACAGTAAAGAAGAATGAGGGGGAAGAATGCGTGATTATCACAACTAAGAAGGCGTTTACATATAGAAAAACAATAAAGCTTACTGAATGTGTCAGTCATAATACTATTCCATGATACTTGTTTTTTCTCTATACAGCATGAATATACATTGAAGAAAAGAAATGTTAAAGTTGCTACCTCATTTTTAATGAAAAATATACACCGTTGTGCATTTTCTTTCCCTCCAACATTTCCTGTGAACAGTAACAAAAACATGAAGTAGGATATTTTAGTGTAATTGCAACGTATTTGGATATTGCATCATAGTTATGTTGCCCTGGCAGTACTAAGCATTTTACTATGTTGGCCCATTTATGATTGCTGATGCATACAGCTGGTACCTTTATAAGTTCATCAGTATGAATAAACTCATCTGTGTATCCCGGGACAAATATGCTTGCATGTTTCACGCTTGATAAGAGAAGTGTCAGATCTGACAAACTTTGCCACAGCTGATTATTATCTTGAGCTTTCAGATCATCTAGACTACTGCTTGGTATCGCCTTTGCTGCTGAGGGCACCAAGCATGACCACCCCCTCCAGGATCTGATTCTCTTTCACAAAAAGACAAAGCCATAGTTTCCCATATGAATTTTCTTATGAAGTGCATGCATGTGCTAATGTCTTCCATTTCACTTCATCCGTGCTTCAGGAAGACTATAGCACTGCCTGTGCCTTTGAGGAAAAAGAATGACAGCTGTCCTGATTGAGATGAAAATTTACTCTTGCCAAGAAATAAAACTTTGAAAATGCTTCAGATCTTTCCTAGAATGTGAATGGTTCTTTTGGGCAGTAGAAGTGGTTCAGTATTAGCAGCAGGTACTGCAACATGAATTATTCACACTTGATGTTGGATGAATTCATCCTCAAACGCAACTTTTTCAGTGTTAGTAGCTGTAGTAATGATGGAATCTAACAGTTACAGAGCTTCTACTCTGAAAATGATAGCAAAGATACCTGTATTTTTTGCCAAATGTACAATCATACTGTTATGTTTCTTTTAATGATAGCAGACATTTACCAGCATACTTCACACAATCAGCCAGGGAGGGGAGTTTGTTAATCTAGTCTATTTTTAAAAGAAATGTTTTTCTACGCTGGTTAGAAGAAAAGAACTTCAACCAGATTTTTTTTAGTGGAGGATTATTTGTAAACTGATTTTTTTTTTTTTTTTTTTTTTTAAATATCTTTTGAGCTGGAATTAAGTATTCTTAGTAGCGGGAATATAACCTGGCAAGAGTAGCTGAGTTCTAGAAACATTGTGGACAGGTGACATGGCAACTCTTGGATGATAGTGTGTGTTTTATTAAGATTTGTCTGTGGGGGGAATTATAGTGGATGCTGTGCACAAATACACGTTGGTGTGATACACTGATGCTTCTCATTTCCTGAATACAAACAGATGAAATATGATATTTGAGTTTTATGCTTCTTAATGGGATACTGAAGGCATATTCATTTCTTGTATCTGTTGGGCCATTTTCTTGCAAATTAGTGCTTGAGAGTATGTTATAGTGGAGTTATAAGAATTTCTTATAATGGAGGCTGATGGCTTATTCTAAAGCACTGATCATTGATTGCCAAGGCTGCTGTTTTAGGCTCTGAACCAAAAGAGAAGAGGAGGAATAAAGGTAATTAAATCATGACTGGAGGCATTTAAGAAGTGCTGGAGAAAGACAGTAATCTCTATAATCTGCCTGTCAAAAGTGAAGGAATGCACTTTCCAGTCTAAAGCCTGGGGATTAAGTAATAATAATGCAAATGACACCGAATTTTTGCCTTGTAGCAATCAAGATTAAATGCTGTTTGGTACATGTGCTTGATATTTACACTTTTTTATTTTAGTATTTTAAATTAAGACAACAGAAGGAAACACTGACCAGTGAAATTCACTGAGGATTATGGCACAGATGCACTTCCCACTATAATTTAGAAATATTTCTGATTCATTTAATTTATAAAGCACATTAAAAAGTGCACTACTGCGATGTTTTAATATGAAGTTTGTATGCATGCTTACAAAAAAGTATAATTAGACCATCATTAAAAACGCCATTGTAGTTAAGTTTGTGTTTATTAAACAAAAATATAATACAAACTTCCCATGTAACTTAATATATATGTGACTTGAAGCCCTGAGACAGTACAGTTCTTGTAACACAAAAATGGTTCCCATTGGGTACATGTGGCTGCATAAAATGCATTTCAGACAGTGGGGGTTTGCGTAGAGAACTTGAATGAGTAAGAACACACATATGTTTTTCTTCTTCAGTTAAAGCAGAGGCTGGTCACATGCGATCTATCATGGCTCTTGTAGCTGTCCACCGGAGGGGGACATTATACACACTTACGTATCAGTTTTTAAATAAATAAATAACCCCCAGAAGAGTACTGCTGAATCATAGTCTGGACAGAACTTTCCAAATGTTCACCTGCTGTTCTGGCTAGCCAAAGGTCGGTGTAGACTGGGGTTACTGCTGAAAGGGCATGAAGGAAAGGATTATTTTGGGTTGGTCAGAGCTCTATTATGAAAATCTTTCACTGGTATAAACAGAAATAGGACATAAAGCAAGTAGCTCTGACACTGCAACTGATTACTGACTGATAAAGTGTAGGATTCATTGTTCTAATGAGACTGAAGAATGACACACAAATAGGTACATACATCTGTACAAACAGGAAATTTAAGAAACATTATCATGAAATGTTATGGCTCATTTTAATTTAGTTGCTACTGTTAGTGAGGCAAGATACAAAATTACATCTTTTTTTGACTCACTAATGTAAACTGCAAACATGAAACCAAAATGGAAATTTTATCACTAGTGACAAACAAATATTTTTCTTTGTTTTTGAAGTGCTTGAACTATTTTTACAATGGGAATGCTAGATTTTAATTTTTTTTTAGGGAAGCAACTAGTTTATTGTTGCAACTTCTCTCTAGCTGTATGCTAAAGTTCATGCACTAATCAGGCACATACTATTTTAGACTGTCCAATAAAGGCAATGAACTCTGAGTGTGCATGGAACACCTATAAACTGTGATCCTAATTACAGTTTCAAAAGGAAAGGAAGATGATGAATTAGACTGCTGTGACTTACAGAGGTTTATTTTTTTCAGTACCATGAGAAAGTCTCTCTATCTCAAAAAAAAAAAAAAAGTAGCTGAAGTCCCTTATCCTTAAATTCTCCCGGTAACAGAGGAATTTGGCCATGCAATTCCATTGTATTGAGGACTGAGTAACTAAATCCAGTGCAACTCTGAGAAATTAACTCTGCTACACTGATTTATCATCATCACTGTCTATTAGTCAATTCTAAACCCCTAGACCTTGTGACAAATAAAGTATTCCAGTAAGTGCAGCATTTTAAATTCCACTTAAATTACATTCTGCTTTTTAAACTCAATTATCATGAAATCAATTGTAAAATTTCTTCCTACTATGAAGTATGAAGAAAATCATAGTTCTAACTTACAGCAAATGCTAGATTTTTATGCTGTTGTATGATTTATGGTATCCTGTTGTATGTACTTAAAGAAGGGTAAAAGATTCTTAAGGTCAACTAAAGTACTTTAAAAATGGCATGTATTGAAATGAACAGATTTAGAAATAGTTTCCATTTTAATTTGTACAATTAGTCTTGTAAAACCTAAGAAGCTTTCCAAGGCTTAAGAAATGCAAACTAAGGGAGTAAAAGCATGGTACAAGAGAAGCCTGTAAAATCTGACTTAGTTGTCTGTGGTTGAAGATGTTTGAATTACAAAGAGGAACTCTGGAGTTTGAGGAGCTGGGATCCGATTACTAGCTGGTTTTTGGGGTGTAGTTTCTCATGCAAGACTCTGCAAAGCATACTGTATGTATGCTTTATCCTTAACCCTTATTGAAGACCCCCACAGAAAAGCCATACTCCATGGGATCCTCAGCCTGTTCATTGAAGATGAAGCCACTAGGACACTTCATATGAATGAAAGCCTTACAGTTTTGTGAATTTCTAGAGTATATTAGAAACATAAAGTACTGCATTAGAATGTGTTACAGAGGAAAGGAAATCCCATTGTAGCCCTCTGGAAGTAATATATTTAAACGTTTCATTAGATGGTTGATATATTAGCAGAACAAGAAAGATTTCATTTTGCCTATCAAAAGATTATGCATACTCAGAGATGTGGAAGATGCAAGTTAGTAACAAAGATGAATTTTATTTTGAGAGGACAGGAAATCTATCTTTTGCGTATTTGTGACTATCATTGGTAAATAATGTATTTGTGTGTTTCAGGAAGTGACTAGACAATTACTAACAAGAGCCTCATGTACCTTCCTGTAGGGGAAATTAACTTAACTGAAACTTCAACCAACTAAAGTCAGCAATCAGTTGAAATAACAGAGCTTGACAGTGACTGAGGTGGTATTTTTCTAGGAGCCTGACAGCTGAGGTATATCTAAATTGCCAAAGAAGAAAGTATTTGTAACTGGCAGCCTAAAAACTGTGTGTTTGATTTATTTTCTTTCTGATAACTCTTGTCCAAGGCACTTTAAGGTCAATATGCTTTCTGCACTGTGCCCCTTCTTTCATTGAATTTCTCGCTTGGGGGAGTTGTGGAGTGAAGAAAGTGTGTGTGTGTGTCTAGGCTTTGCCATAATCCTTTGCTTCAGAAAAGTTGAGAACTTCCAAATCTCTGTGAAATGCTTTTTTTGCACCTTTACAACTGTCGTTTTCATCTATGTTACTGAGAGTATATAAAGCTAATTTATATATAGCTTTTCATTTTATGCTGTGTTACTTTGATGTCTCCTTCTCTTGAGTTAGCTACTGAATAGTACTTATCAAATAAACATCTGAAAAGGATCAGCCATTAAACAAAATGAATTCTTCATTGTGAAGGCTGTCATTTCTCTTTTTAATTTTTCTTTTTTTTTTTTTTTTTGCTAAATTAAGGGGCAGGGAGAAGTTCTGAGGCCACAGCTGAGCAAGATGTGACCCTGCTGATCTTGGGAGTTTCTTTCTTTGCCCTATGCTTCCAAGTCTGCCATATGCATCCAGTGCTCTCCTTATCATCCTCATGCTGCACTTGCTATGTGCTTCCAACATGATGATTTTATAAAAAGGAGTGCTGGTTACACTCTTCTTACTGTACTCCCTCCAAAAGAAAGCTCTTCCACATACTTATAGGCCTTTTCATAGTCTGTTTGCTTTGCTTGCTCCTTGAATGGATTTCTGAGCAGTGATAGAGTGAAATAGACACTGCATGCCTGTTGAACGGAGTCAAAGAAAGTCCTCTGCAACTTCCCCAGCTTTCAAGAAAGCTAAGATAGCTAAATTTTTATCTTTTTGTTTTTCAGGTTTTTTTTGGGTTTTTTTTTGTTTTTTTTTTTTTTGGATAAGGGTTCCTTTTCTGGCTTTGTTACTGATACGTTCTTTAGTTTAAAACAATGATCCTTTGAACTCTCTGGAAGTGCTATCACAGTTTTTGGGAATAGAAGATTTTTGTAGGATATTATTTTAACAGGGAACTTTATTTATGGACCAGCACTTCCCTAATTGGAGCTATATATGAGTATCATAAATGAAGCATTCTTTAGGTATATATGCTGATGTCAATTTAAGCACCTCCATACACTCCCATTTTCTTTTGAAGCAGTTAGAGAGCACTTGATTCCACAGGGTGGAAACTCATAACTCTATAGTGTTTTGAATATGAACCTTTAGATTTGTTGAAACATTTGTTTATAAAGTCAATGAACATGTAATCCAGAAAAAAACAATGAAAAATACTTAATGGAACATCCAAAACAAAAATTTTGTTTTATTTACTTATTAACCCTGAAATAATCCCTATTTATTGTAGTACTGCATATATAACTTTCTTTACCAGTCTCTAGGACCCTGTCAAATTCACTGTGTGGGTTTTTGTGGTGTGGTGTTTTTTTTTTTTTATTCTAATACTTTCATTTATTAGGTTCTTTTTATATCTGAGTATATGTTTAAGGATTTATCTCAAAGTCACCAGTAAGCAACTACTTATTCTAGTCTTGGTGATGTTAATTGATTTCAATGGAAATTAGGTGTCAAAAGGTCTTTGAATATCTGGAAGTAAATGACTCATTGAAAATTATGCAAAAACTAGAATGAAGTCATCTGTCTGCATACATGAGTTAGGTAATTAAATGTTTCTGGGGATCCGGTCCATAGAAATTAAAGATTTGACTATAAATTCTGGAGTGTTTGGTCAAGAATTCATGCCGGAAGTTAGTAGTAAAACTAAGAAAAGAATTCTTGACGCAGTTCATCCTTTCATCTTCCAGTGTCATCAAAAAGTCTCCCATTCTGTCACAGGTTATTCACTCTTTGTACTTAAACTACTTACAGTCCAGGTATTGACTGTTTGAACTGTGATCAATGAAACATTCAAAGAAGAAATTTTCTATATGTTCAGAAGAACGCTCTGACTTTTCATGAAAATTTACGGAAGACTTAAAGACTAAGAATTACAAGTTTAGTTAAAAAATGAATGTGCATAAGCTACCATATACAGAAGAATCAGAACCAGTAGTGTTTTGGGCAGTGTTGTGGTTTAACCCGGCAGGCAGCCAAACATCACACAGCCGCTTGCTCATTCCTGGCCCCCCTGTGGGATGGGGGAGAGAACCAAAAAAAAAGTAAAATTCGTGGATAGAAATAAAGACAGTTTAATAGAACAGAAAAGGAAGGGAAATACTACTACTACTAATGATGATGATAGAATATACAAAGTAAGTGATGCACAATGCAATTGCTCACCACCCGCCGACTGATGCCCAGACAGTCCCTGAGCAATGATTGCTGCTTCCCAGACCACCCTCCTAGTTTATATACTGAGCATGATGTCATATGGTATGGAATACCCCCTTGGCCAGTTTGGGTCAGCTGTCCTGGCTATGCTCCCTCCCAGCTTCTTGTGCACCTGACGGAGCATGGGAAGCTGAAAAGTCCTTGACTACCGTAAACACTACTTAGCAACAACTAAAACATCAGTGTGTAATCCACATTATTCTCATACTAAATCCAAAACACAACACTATGTCAGCTACTAGGAAGAAATTTAATTCTATCCCAACCAAAACCAGGACAGTATTCACCCCTTGTTCTATACCATCTGCGTCATGCCCAGGTATCACATTTTCTAATACATTCCAATTAATCATCACCATTTTTCCTGCCTTTTAATATATACACACAGATATAATTCCCTTAGTCTATAGGCCATCCCTCTAAAATGTCCATTGAGTTCATTTAGTCCATGACTTTGGGCTCCATCTGTCATAACAGTCTTTCAGGGCAGGAGAGATAGTGTGTGGTGTTGGACTGTTGCATGCTGAAGCCACTTCTGGTTCCGTTATTGCTGTGCTTGTCCGGTTCTATCATTGTTGCACTTTGCTCTGTTTCATCGAAGTTCATTTTTCATTAATCTGGGTGATTCTTACTGCAATACCGTTGGTTGATATGACATATAGCAACCTTAGAAGTGATGACATGCAGTATTATATAGTGATTAACATCATACAATTCAGTCCATTGGCTATTTTCACCCAAAATCAAATCCCCTTGAGGTACACACCGGACTTCCCCGTCCTTTTGCATTACCCACCAAGTGCACCTAGGTCCTTCAGCAAAAGCAATCCCACGAATGGGTTTTCCCTTGCCTGAGGCAGGAGTAACCCAGACTGTCTTCCCCAGCATATTTCTTATGTGCACTACAGGGACTTTATCCCCATCTACTGTATGTAAAAGTTTTGATTGGGCAGGGCCAGCTCGATTGAAAGATCCCCTAGTGTTGACTAACCAGGTGGCTTTTGCTAAATGTGTATCCCAATGAATGAATTGAATGTCCCACCACCCATTGCTCTCAGTGTAGTCTTTAGCAGTCCATTGTATCGTTTGATTTTCCCGGAGGCTGGTGCATGATAGGGGATGTGATAGACCCACTCAATGCCATGCTCTTTGGCCCAGGTGTTTATGAGGTTGTTTTGGAGATTAGTCCCGTTGTCTGACTCAATTCTTTCTGGGGTGCCATGTTGCCATAGGACTTGCTTTTCAAGGCCGAGGATAGTGTTCCTGGTGGTGGCATGGGGTACGGGATATGTTTCCAGCCGTCTGATGGTTGCTTCCACCATGGTGAGCACATAGTGCTTGCCTTGGTGGGTTTGTGCCATATAATCGCGGGAGTGCGATATAATCAACCTGCCAAGCCTCCCCATATTTATATTTCAGCCATTGTCTTCCATACCAGAAAGGCTTTACTCGCTTGGCTTGCTTGATTGCAGCGCATGTTTCACATTCATGGATAACCGTGCAATAGCGTCCATGGTCAAGTCCACCCCTTGATCACGAGCCCATCTATATGTTGCATCTCTTCCCTGATGGCCTGAGGTGTTGTGGGCCCACCGAGCTATAAATAATTCACCCTTATGTTGCCAGTCCAGATCCACCTTAGATCCACCTTTGATGCAATCTCAGCAGCCTGATCCACCTGCTGGTTGTTTTGGTATTCTTCAGTGGCTCGACTCTTGGGTATGTGAGCATCTACGTGATGTGCTTTTACAACCAGGTTCTCTACCTGGGCAGCAATATCTTGCCACAGTGTGGCAGCCCAGATGGGTTTACCTCTGTGCTGCCAGTTGTTCTGCTTCCACTGCTGCAACCATCCCCACGGGGCATTTGCCATGATCCATGAGTCAGTATAGAGATAAAGTACTGGCCATTTTTCTCATTCAGCAATATCCAAGGCCAGCTGGATGGCTTTCACCTCGGCAAACTGACTCGATTCACCTTCTCCTTCAGCAGTTTCTGCAACTTGTTGTATAAAACTCCATACAGCAGCTTTCCACCTCCGATGCTTTCCCACAAGACGACAGGACCCATCAGTGAACAGGGCATATTGCTTCTCATTTTCTGGTAGTTTATTATACAGTGGAGCCTCTACAGCATGTGTCACTTCCTCCTCTGGTGATGTTCCAAAATCTTTGCCTTCTGGCCAGTTTGTGATCACTTCCAAGATTCCCGGGTGACTGGGGTTTCCTGTTCAAGCCTGTTGTGTGATCAGTGCAACCCACTTACTCCACGTAGCATCGGTTGCATGATGTGTAGAGAGGATCCTCCCTTTGAACATCCAGCCCAGCAGTGGCAGTCGGGGTGCCAGGAGGAGCTGTGCTTCAGTACCAACCACTTCTGAAGCAGCTCAAACCCCTTCATATGCTGCCAATATCTCCTTCTCAGTTGCAGTGTAGTGGGCCTCGGATCCTCTGTATCCCCGACTCCAGAACCCTAAGGGTCGACCTCGAGTCTCCCCTGGGGTTTTCTGCCAGAGGCTCCAGGTAGGACCATTCTCCCTGGCTGCGATGTAGAGCACGTTCTTTACATCTTGTCCTGTCTGGACTGGTCCAAGGGCTACTGCATGAACTATCTCCCATTTAATTTGTTCAAAGGCTTTTTGTTGCTCAGGGCCCCATGTGAAATCTTCTTCCTGGTCACTTGATAGAGAGGGCTTACGATCAGACTGTAATTTGGAATATGCATTTTCTAAAAACCTACAACGCCTAAGCAATCTTGTGTTTCCTTTTTGCTAGTTGGTGGAGACATGGCTGTTATTTTCTTGATCACATCCATTGGGGTCTGATGGTGTCCATTTTGCCATTTTATTCCTAAAAACTGGATCTCCTGTGCAGGTCCGTTGACCTTACTTTGTTTTATGGCAAAACCATCTCTCAGAAGGATTTGGATTATTTTCTTCCCTTTCTCAAAAACTTCTTCTGCTGTGCTGCCCCACACAATGATGTCATCAATGTTTTGCAGGTGTTCTGGAGCTTCACCCTGTTCCAGTGCAATGTGGATCAGTCCATGGCAAATGGTAGGGCTGTGTTTCCACCCCTGGGGCAGTCGGTTCCAGGTGTACTGGACGCCCCTCCAAGTGAAAGCAAACTGTGGCCTGCACTCTGCTGCCAAAGGGATTGAGAAGAACGCGTTAGCGGTATCAATTGTGGCGCATCACTTGGATGCCTTTGACTCCAGTTCATTTTGGAGTTCTAGCATGTCCGGCACGGCAGCACTCAGTGGCGGCGTGACTTCGTTCAGCCCACAGTAGTCTACTGTTAGTCTCTACTCTCCATTAGACTTTCACACTGGCCATATGGGATTGTGAAAGGGTGAGCGAGTCTTGCTGATCACTCCTTGGCTCTCCAGTTGACGAAGCAGCTTATGGATGGGAAACAGGGAGTCTCGGTTGATGCGGTATTGCCACCAGTGCACAGTTGTGATAGTGATGGGCACCTGTTGTTCTTTGACTCTTAGCAACCCCACAACAGAAAGGTCCTTCGAGAGACCAGGCAAGGTGGACAGCTGTTTAAGTTCCCCCGTCTCCAGGGCAGCTATATCAAAAGCCCACTGGTACCCTTTTGGGTCCTTGAAATACCCTCTCCTGAGGTAGTCTATGCCGAGGATGCACGGAGCCTCTGGGCCAGTCACAATGGGGTGCTTCTGCCACTCCTTCCCGGTTAGGTTCACTTTGTCCTCCAATACAGTTAACTCTTGAGATCCCCCTGTCACTCCAGAAATACAAATGGGTTCTGTTCCTTTATAGCTTGATGGCATCAGGGTACACTGTGCACTGGTGTCTACGAGAGCCTTATACTCCTGTGGGACTGATGTGCCAGGCCGCTGAATCCACACAGTCCAGTAAAGCGGGTTGTCCCTTTCCTCCACCTGGCCAGAGGCAGGGCCCCTCTAGTCCTGGTCATAGTATTCACTACTTATTTCTTGTAAGTATGAATCAAGGATTTCTTCATTACAATCAGAAGTAAGATCAGGCCTTCTACTCTGTCTGGGGAACTGTTCACTGGAAACTGGACTGTTGTGAGACGGGTTTCTTCTGGAAACTGGAGGAGCAATTTTCCTGGGAGAACCCCCCTGTGTAATTGTTTTTCCTTGCAACTCACCTATGCCTCTAGGGTTGAGGTAGATTTTCCATCCCACTTCCTTACGTCCTCTCTGTGGTCATGCAGGTGCCCCATGGTGTGTACCCTCTATATCCTCTCACTTGAGCAGATGAACACTGACTTCTAATAGCTGAGATACTGGTCCATACAGGTGGAGAGTAGGACATATCCTCTTTGAACTGCTGGAACTCCCAGGACAGTTTCTCCACAGCCAAGACAAGGGAGGAAGAGACACTTTCTTTGTATTCCTGGAGTTTGCCAACCGCTTCATCCACCATTGGTACTTCTTCCTCTTTCCAGGACAGTATTGTCAATGAATTGGCATATGACGCTGCTGCACTCCGTACAAACTTCTGCCACATGGGTTGCGTGCACTGGAGTTCATCTGGATCTTTGGATAATTACCTGTTGCCCAGGTCACTATAAACCACCTCCAGCACAGCTAATTTCCTCAGGTACTGGATACCTTTCTCTATGGTGGTCCATTTGCCTGGGTGATATATAACCTCTTCCTTGAAAGGATACCTTTCCTTCACGCCTGACAGGAGTCGCCTTCAGAGGCTGAGGGCTTGTGCCCCTTTTCCAATCGCTTTGTCAATGCCCCCTTCCCTGGAAAGGGATCCCAGCTGTTTGGCTTCCTCACCCTCTAATTCCAGGCTGGTAAAGTTAATAGTTAAAGTTTCTCTTTTTATTTCATCCCTTTATCATTCTGAATTGGGAGTAAGCTGAGCCTGATAGCTCATCAGTGATCTTCATCTTCCTCTTGCTTCATTAGGTCTGTTGCCTTACTGAAATTACTATAAATGAAAATGGTTTTAATGAATTCCTTGTATAGAACAAGCTATTTAATTCATGAAATTTGTTCTAGGTTTGTTCAAATTTAAATTAATATTTTCCCTAGTAAGCTTTTTCTCTCTTACAGGAATACAGGATCGGAAAGTACTTCTCAAGTCACTGAATTCAGTCGTCTGTTAATGAAGAATCTTTTCATAAACTTGTTGAGCTCCCCTGACATTGAGCTCACTCTCGGAAAAAACAAACATTTGGTTCCACAGATTGTTACAGAACCCCACTGGCTGCATGCATAGCTATCAGCTTCTGATTTTCTCGGTGTTGCTTTATATATTTTCTCACGGACAGCTTATACAGAGTTCGCCCAAAACATAATTTGGTTTAAATAACACGTTGCCAATCAGTTACTCTTTGCAATAAGAATGAATATGAATTTGTTCAATTTCACCAGTACACATGAGTTTAGAAAAGAAGAAAAAAAAAAGGGGTGGCAATTCCCTTTAAGTTAAGCATTCTGGAGTCATGCTTTTCTGAAATTAGTGTCACAGTGATGAACATTTCTTGATACTAAGTGCAGAATTTTAAATATTTGAAAATGCACATTCAGGAGATCAGAGACTACCTTTAGAGTTCGGTGCTGGTTCTGTGCTGCCCTGGCTGAAGGGACCCCGAAAGGCACAGCAAGGCACACATCCAGGGGAGCATGCTGGACTGAGCAGCACTGGCTGACACTCCTGACAGCCATCTGTGTTGAGCAGAGCCCCCTTGCAGGGAGCAGAAGACAAGAGAAGCAATCTTGTGAGTTGCAAGGGAAACAAGAGAAATAAGTGGCACCCATAAGTGAAATGTTGAACCCACTTGGAAGCTTTAACTTAGACTCTTAAATATTCTAGGTTTTTTTCGACCTTCAACTCCTTATATACCTTTTGTTTTTGATGGTGTTTCTGCTCCTCTTAAATCTCCCCAAGGGAATGTAATCACATAATAGCATATTCCACAGTAAAATGCACTATCCTTTTAAATTATGAGATCATTAAAAAACAGACTGCACTTCTAAACCTTACCTGCTCGGCAGCTTTTTACCTTCTGAAGTTAACAGTGGTTTGTGGATAGCTTGGTGTATTGGCAAAGATTTTTAAAATAACTTCTCACTTCTAGTGGTAAAGAAAGCAAGTACTTGTGCTGAAGATGTGCATGGAGACCAAAACATAAAAAACACCATCTGTGACCTAAACTGCATCTGTTAGTTGGCCACTAAAAGAGGAGGAAGGTTTTGATTTGCTAGCCAGACAGCTTTCTCAATTTTCTTGTCAGGAAATATCTTTAAACTGCAATGCAGTTATGACAGCTTGGATAACAGTGTTTAGCTATACTCCAGCAGCTTTTAGATTTTACATGCTATATGCCTAGGCCTGTCAGAGAGACCTGTGCCAGACACAACACTTCTAAAATAATTTTTTTCTTTTTCTTGCACTTGCTGAATGTGAAGTCTTCTAGTCACTTGGTATGAATTTTAGAGTTTTTCCCCCACAGCTGTGGACTTTAATGTCACTTTAATATTAATAAAGACTGAACTAATAGTCCTTCATACGTATTTAAAAAAAGTTGAAAAGGAATATTCATCATGCAATAAATACATCACCAGCACATATGTTTTGCCAGACTTTGAAAGATAGGTAGGCAACTTGTTTTCTGTTGTTGTTTTTGTTTTTGTTTTTTGTTTATTGTTTTTTTTTAAATAAGCTTAGTATTTTTTTAATGACAGCATCTGTTAGCTAATAGATCTTAAAATAGTGAGTTAATGAGTAAACAATAGTATCTGCTTACGTTAATGAACAGTAAATCTTCATGTGGCTCTGTTTGTAACACCCAAATTGCAGATGGTTAATTATGTTTTTTTAATCCAATGGCACCAATTTTAATAGAATAACCAAAGTTCTTCAAATGTTATGAGCTTTCTCATAAACATTTCTTTACATTCTTTTTTATTTGCTTATATGCTTGTGCAGAGCACGATACAATTAGCCCATGGTCTATTTCTATTTCTCACTTAATGTTGCTCTTCATGCCTTTTGAGAAGTTAAACTTATCAGCACAAGGATCTGAATCTCAACAGCAATGACTTGTTGCTGTCTTTCTGGTTCTCTTTTCTAGAGCTGTGTATGAGTGTCATGATAAATCAAGTGTGGACTGAATTTGCAACATTGCTGTAGAGCGCATTTTCCATCCATGTAAGCAGCTTTGTTGGCCCAAATGTTAGGTGAATTGCTGTATGAAAACCTCAGTTTGTAAAGAATTAGTGGTGTTACTGTATCAAGCAATGACTGCCATGTATATAGGCATAGTAATTTATTTATCACACAGGAAATATATACACAGGAAATAAATATTTTTCAAGATACTAAATAATGACCCACTCATGTACAGCTCTGTCTTATACTTTAATTTCTTTAGACTTTTCATTTAGGCCAGCATTCATCATACCTACCATAAGCAGTCCAGAAGTCAGACATTTAGTCTAGGCTTGTCATCTAAGTTCTCTTCCATAGTCAACTCCATTGAAGAATAGGTTGTTCTTCCTATCTTAAGATAAATGTTCAAGCTGAGTGAGGTGAATTACCTTCCAAAGGCATTTTTCTGGATGTTCAATAGGTAAGATCTTGAGTGGCCTTGTATTTCTTAATTTGCAATCTTTTTCCTATTGAATATAAATATAAGTGGATTTCCTGCTCCGTTGCCAGGAAAACATGTAGAGTTTTATGGTTTTATCTATTTTCATGGATCTTACAAATTATTATGGAAATGCAATTTATTGTTGAAGAAAAACTGTATGTGTTACCTGGACTATAAACTTGCATGTCACTCTTATCTGCATTTCAGACTTTGAAAAGCCCAAACATAAAACTAAGTGTCTTTTTAGATGTTTTCATGGCATTACTTGCTACAGTAAAAGCTGTCAACTTCCTTTAATAAGGTTTGGAAAAAACCCCCAAACCCTTAATGGCTTCCCTAAGTAGCCAGGAGTTAGCTTAACCACGTATTGTATGATGTACCTTCTCTCTTTTTTTTTTTTTTCCCCCTCCCCTCCTCTGAAATTGCTCTCAATTCCTTTGATAATCCCCAATTCCCTTGCTGGAAGAGATAGTGATGCTGATTGCTGTTCATGATTTTACATATCTCAGTCATATGCCCCTTAGTTAACTCTTTTTGTTCCTGAAGAGACCTAGTCTGTGCAGTTCTTCTCACAGAAGCTTCCATTCTGACTACATCTGCTTGGACTAGCAACCATGTTTCATTTTGTTGCAATCTTTCCTATTTTTTTTTTATATCTGATTCATTTTTTGATCACTGTTGAGCACTGAATGGACACTTTAGTAGTGCTATCAATTACTACTCTGAAATCTCATTTCCAAGTGATGATAGCTTTTTATTTTCTATATAGAATTAGGACTGTTTTATCATACTTATAATTTTAAATTTACCTGTATTGAATTTCATTTGCTATTTAGCACCCAGTCAGCCAAAGCTGTAGCGTCCTCTGCAGTTCTTCACATTTGAGCTTTATCTTATCTGTCTTGAATCACTTCACCAACAGTTGTTTTTACTTCACAGTTCATCCCTTGTTCAGACCACTCATTAATAGACTAAACAACCAGCTACCAATTTTTACCTTTCTTTTTCTGTCTGGGTCATGGTAGGTGATTATTTCTTTTTGTCATACTTCTGGACAACTTGTAGATTATGCTTGCTTAAGTCACTAAATTTCTGATTTTTTTCAGTATTTTAAGATCTGTCTCAGATGCTGTTCCTAGCAATGGTAATAAGAAAGTCATCAGCTGTGCTTACGATGCCTAGTCAAGTCTATTTTGAAGTAAATTTAGTAAGATTTGAGCTATACTACTGGAGAAATTTCACTTGTAATGGAAATCTTTCAGAGGGAAATCAATATCTGAGTTTACTTTGCAAAGAACAAGACAGATATAGTCTATAATTCCCTCTTGTACATACAGTCAGCATTCTGAGTTCCTGGTTATCAGCTGCTTCCATGTGTCCTCTTTTCCTTTTTCTTTTCATTATAAGGCATGTCAGTTTATTACTTCAATTAAAAAAAAAACCAACCCAAACAAAAACCAACCATATAATAATTCTGAGATGTGAGAAGGTGAATTGGTGACATTTAATATCTTTGGAGTCTTTCTTTGTCACTAGTGAATAAAAATTAAGAAAAATTCTCTTCTTCTCTCTTCTCTTCATGCAGAGAAGGTACAAAAAAACCCCCCACTTCATGAAAAAGTACACCTTCTGAAGAGATATCATGAGGTATCTCTAGCCTTTTATTAAAAGTTTTGACATTGTCCTATAGTAAAAAAATAGTTAGAGATAGATAGGATGTTTCTATTCTCAGTACACTTCAGGATTAAAGCTGCTCTGTGATGCTGGTCCTCCGTCTGATGTTTTTTCCTGAAAGCTGAAGAGGATTGTTCAAATGCTCGTCTCTAGTACTCGCTTTCCAGATTCACACTGTAATGTGTGCATCTTTTCTCAGACTCCCACTGAAGTCAAAGGTCTTGTGATTTACAGTTTAAACTATTCAGATCACAGCTAGTAGCTGTAAGCAAATGTGCTTATACAGATAACGTTTGCACAAAGTTTTGGAACATATCATTCCTTGTACTTACGAGGATAAACAGAAAAGATTACAGTAATTGGAAACCCACATATTTTTTAAGAGTAATAAATTTTAATCTCGCTCACATTTTTTAGATGATCATGGATATTCACTCATTTTGAAGACAATAGACACGGCGTTGCTTGTCTTCACTCACCTTAGTTGGCTTTATAATCTACGTTATGTTCTCTTCTACAAAAGGAAGCTCAGCCATATCCTTTCACGAACTGTTTTGGTGTCTATTCAAACTTTACAACAGGGGAACCCTGTTGTAACTTCTTTTAGGCTCTCTTCAGACCTCTTTTCAGCCTCTTTCTCATGTTGTAATATTGTCAACTTTCCTCTATTTAAATTCCAAACAGCTTCCTAAAAAGAAGCTTGCCTAAGCTGGTTTGCCAAGATCTGATTTAACAGTTTATCTCCTTAGTTGTATGTTAAACTTTCATACTAGACTATTATCTTGTCGTGGTTTAACCCCAGCCAGCAACTAAGCCCCACATAGTCGCTTGCTCATTCCCCTCCAGTGGGATGGGGGAGACAATTGGAAGAGTGAAAGTGAGAAAACCCATGGGTTGAGATAAAGACAGTTTAACAGGTAAAGCAAAAGCTGTGCGCAAGCAAAGCAAAATGAGGAATTCATTCACTCCTTCCCATCGGCAGGTGTTCAGCCATCTCCAGGAAAGCAGGGCTTCATCACGCGTAACAGTTACTTGGGAAGACAAAACACCATCACTCCAAACGTCCCCGCTTCCTTCTTCTTCCCCCAGCTTTATATACTGAGCATGACATCATATGGTATGGAATACCCCATTGGCCAGTTGGATTAGCTGACCTGGCTATGCTCCCTCCCAGCTTCTTGTGCACCTGGCGGAGCATGGGAAGCTGAAAAGTCCTTGACTACCGTAAATGCTACTTAGCAACAACTAAAACATCAGTGTGTTATCAACATTATTCTCATCCTAAATCCAAAACACAGCACTATACCAACTACTAGGAAGAAAATTAACTCTATCCCAGCCAAAACCAGGACATATCCTCAGATGAACAGATATGTATTAAAAACCTGAAAGCCAAGTGAATGCAAAAAAAGCTCTTGATGTCTGACAAATCAACCAGAAACTGTAAGGTGTTAGAGATATCTCAAATCACCATGCTTACAAACAATTATATTTTCTCCAGCTTGACAGATTTTTCCAGCAGTTTGTAATAATCAGTTTCTAGACCTGAAGTTTCATCTGCTTGCACCTATTGTATTTACTGGAAGGGTGATGAAGGCTTCCTGCTTCATGATGGGCACTAAATATTTTTTTTTTGTTTTTTACCTTTTTTTCTTTTGTCTTTTGTCTTTTGTCTTTTCTCTTTCTTCAACAAAAAGACATAAATTAGTTCCTTTGTTAGTTAACTTTATTATCTTAGCAGATGACACTTACGAATCGAGAGGGCATTCTAAAACCCTGGAACAATCGATAACATATCAGAAAAGCAGCTTTACTTTGATCCTTAGATGCTACTTTAATCAAATGATAGCCAGGCATCAAATCCAGACTACGAAAATATTTGTGCCTGACATGTAGTGTGTGGAAGTGGGGAGCTTTTCTGAGCTCTCTACGAATTAAAGCTCTCAAAGCCACAACTCTCCACTGGGCATTTTTTACAACTGTAATTGAAGATGCCCAAGGAGATTGCTTAATCAGCCTGTTCTCCAGCACATTAAAATTCATCATGACTTGCACAGCTACCTGACTCACTGGGGGAAATCTGATGTAGGGCTGTCTCACAGAAATACTGCCTGGTTTTCACACAAGCTAGTGTCTTGCTTGATCATATCTGTCAAAATACTCCTCATCCTTGGAGAGCATGTTAGCATAGTGTAAGAGCAGATATTACTACTTCTCTTTGCCTCTAGGGCTGTTTCTGTTAAGTCAAGTGAGTGTATGATTCACAGCTTTTAACCTCTGTCCTCCTCAGAGGCTCTGAGACAACATGGAGGCAGTTTCCAGCATAGCTCATCTGACTTTTCCACCAGCTTCTTTTTTATCTACTAAGTGGTTTTAATTGACCTTACCTACTCCTCAGTCTTTGGTCCTGGCTGAAAGAGGATTCTGATAAACATAAATTGTTCTTGGGATATTTATGCTATCATACATCCCTTTACCCTTAAAGGTGTGATTGCATGATGATCTGTGCTATCATAACATTTGAAGCTACCATAGGAAATAACTCATGCAGGGATCGTAATCTTCTAGAATTTCCCTGAAGATATATATTCAGCAGAAAATCCTAGCAGAATAAGCCTCTTTCTGTGCAATATTAGTACTTTAGCAATGCCCCCAAATTAGTGCATTCCTAGAGGTACTGGTTGCTGTAGCAAAAGTTAATTTCATATGCCTAAGGACCACATACTGAGATAGTTGGCTTTTTGTTTTCAAAGTTAAATAACAGATACAAGTCATCTGTTTTACATCCTGCAGTACAAATTCTTACTCTCTTTTTCAGTACTTTTTTTTTGGTAGTATGAAAGACTACTCAAGTCCCCAGCGGTTTTCTAGCTGTCAGTGTCAGTTTATTACAAACCTCTCGGTAGCTCTTCATGTCCGTCATTCATGTCATCACTAGTGGTGGCCACACCATATTACTCACTCCTAATTTGTCTTTGATGTTTTGCTTGGGTAACATTTCTTCTAGTGGCCTTTCCTCAGCTTTGTTTATGACTATCATCTGGCATGGGGCCTGCACAGGAGGCAGCTCATCTTGCCCATGTAACTCTGGTAGCTTGTTGGCATCACAGACAGGTGGAGTTTTATTTATTTATTTAAGCTACTTCACTAGGCTCAGCTTCTTGAAGTATTTGATTTAGAGTAAAGCAATAACCTTGAGGCTGTAAATTAGTGTTTAAGGCTAATACCTTTAAGGAAACTCTGATGTCTGCTTTTACATCTGTAGCCAAGATTACTGTGTCCTATAGGCTTACGCAGTACGTTATCCACCTTCCCCACCTGGTCATAAGATTTCCATGTTAAACCACTTCCAGAAGAACATATCTTGCAGAATTCACTCATAACCTGTCATTAGTCAGAAGTCTGTTCTTGCATGACCAGGGTTTGTAATTTACAAACAATATCCCTGGTAAATAAAAATGTGTGAGCTGCCATTCCTGTCACTAACTTTGTCACTTACTGTAATTCCTATTTATAATAGTCAAATCATGGATTGGAGTTGTCACCTTTAAATACAACACAAACTGGCAACCTGTTTTTTTTCCCTCCTATAGGACACACAGACGCACATATACCCTTTCCAGAGACAAACACGGCATCAAAGCGAGACTGTAACTTAAAGATATGGGCACATGTTATCAATGTTTGCTAGCATTTTGCTAGAGAATGTTTTGAGGCATTGACTGTTTTGGACAAGTTTTACAGGTAAACATAAGAAAATAAATCACTAGAATGTAGAAAAAAATTATTATTTAACAGACTGTTTTTTTTAAAGGAAACCTTATAGTTTGGTGATAAGACTAATATTCCTGAAGCTGGCAAATTTGATATGATGATAGCAAAAAATACACTAATTCCATACTGCTTACATGAGTGTCTCTTTGTCTCTGCTGCTCTACATTGCCTGATGATCAAAGACTTCTACAATGATCAAGACGATCTTTGTGGTGTGCAATAAGTGTCAGATCCACAGAGAACCTTAAATAACTCTCTGGCTATGAGTTTCTGAAATGCTGTAGTTTTTCGTCTCAGTAACTGACATATCTGTCACTTGGAGTCATACAGACTTTCTAAGAAAAAATGAAATCTTTTTCATAGTGCATGAAAACAATACATCAATCATGGAAATATATTATTATATACATTTTTCAAATATATTTTAATTTATTTTCAAAAAATTAAAATACAAAATGAATTACACCAGGAAAAAATACATTGTTTTTATACTGTCTTAACTGCAAATGAGAGCCTTTCAGAACTCTCTTGATAAAAATACTGCAGCAGATTTAAAGACCTACAGAGAAATCTATTATCAGTATTATATTCTTTTAAGTTCTTAAAAAAAGTACATTCTAATTAGATATACTATTCAGATTAAAATACATATTCACATGATTAATTATCAAACTGTTGATTTTTCTAGTAGTCTGAAGGTTACAGCTATTCGATGGTATAATGCAAATTCCTCCAAAGTCTTATTCAGTGGATACTCTTGTTGCCTATATTGAATTGCACGCCGTAGACCAATAAAAGCAATCTGATTGATCTATCTTGTTATGGTTTTGATGGCTTCTAAAGCACTAGCTATAAAATAAGCTAACTGGAAAATCAAAGCTTTAGTGACCTCTAAGGACTCTTCATCAAGTAGGTTGGTCTAAATCATGTTATTTTAAATTTAGATAGTACATTCACAACACATTTTATGTAACAAACGTTGACTATTTGTGAATAGCCTCCCTCCCCTGTTGAACACGGAACCTATTAAGGAAAAGTCTCCAAGTAGCTGGGAGCAAGCCTTTAACAATTTAGTTAAGTAGTGAGTGTTTGGGTACTAAAATCTTCAGACAGGCTACCCACCTGCAAACCCTAGTTTGTCAATATTCCAAGTTTTCCACAACCACATGCTTCCCTTAGCCTCTTATTTTGATCATTTCTCGGTCACTGGTTTGTATAATGAGAATCTGCAACTGCAGAGTTGAAAAGACCACCTCGTATAGTCGACTGATCTGTGAGGATTGCTCTGGGAAGAAAAGAACAATTTTGTTGTTTCTGGTCAGAGGAAAATGAATCTATGCATTTGCATTAATTAAACATCTTTTGTATATTTAGAAATAACGCTTGTGAATCAGAGCCATAAACTCATATTAAGATCACTAATAACAAGTTTAGATGTTTAAGTTTCTTGTGTGTTTATTTTCAAATTATCTGACAATCTCTATGAACACTTTAGTTGCAAGTAGTTGAAATCAGCACAAAGACTTACTGTTAAGTTTCTGTTTTGTGCTCAGATGGTAAAAGATATTACTTGAGTAAGTTTTAAGATTCTTGCTCAAAGCTAAAAATGGAACTTTTTTTATTCCATTTCTGAATGTAACTCTAAAATATTTTGACTAGAGGAACAACTCACAATGTTATTGGGTGCTCTTGATAAATCTGGCTTGATTTGTAATAGAGTTTTTATGTTTTTGTAGAGTTTCTACTTACAGAAGTAACAAGCTTCTGTCAGAAGTATTAAAGCTGATTTAGGATGTCTTAAGTGAAACTATATCTCACTAGTTTTAATTTGAAGAAACAAACCACATTGATTAGTTAGAATTCAAGTGCATTGATTCATTCAGGTTAATCCTGTGGTGTTAGATTTTTACAGTGGTAATAACACTCTTCATCCTTTCTGAGCTATAAATGTATCCCTCTGGTGAAATGAAGTCCATCAAACAACTATCGCGAAGAAGAGGGAGGGTAATTTCACTTAAATACTGTCAGAGGATATAGTGAAATTGCCCTTCTCTTCATAACAGGTAACTTACTGTAGAGGTTACTGGCCTTACATCATTGGAACTTCCTGAATTTATTTTCTTCTGAAAACTTTATAAACAAAAGGTGAATGCCCACATGTTGGGACTTGTCCTAATTTCGAAACCAAGAAGAAGACTGGAGCCTTGACAATCTCTCTGCAATGGCTCACATCTGGGCCCTGGCAAGCAGCAAGCCTCTGAGGCAACAGGTCTTGGTGGCACACGGTTCCCCTGCATCAGCAAGTCTTTGACCACTATCACTCGTCACTCTTTGTTGCCCTGATCTGATCTGTGGACCTGGCACAGCCAGCCCAAATGCTTCCCTTGTCAGAACTTGTTGCCCTACACCTGTTTTTCAGTTGAATATATGTAGGAGGAGAAAGAGCCACCTTCCTCTCGTAAAAGTCACAAGCCTCCAGGCTCCACCCTTGCAAGAGTCCCTATGCCTGCATAAGCATACATGCTTGTTCCTCTTCCTGTGCCATATGTGTCTTGGGCTCTGCACTTCAGAATCACCATAAAGAGCCTGTTATCTCCTGTTTGTCACCCCTGGTCCTCCACCTGCTGGCGCAGTCTTGACTCCCTGCAAGCCATGCTGCTGCTGCCCTCTGTCCCAGCCTTAGGAATACCACGGGGTACAGGAGGGCCCTGAGACCTGAGTGTTGAACGGCCACACCCTGCCGTTGGGTGTGGGTTGAGATCTCCAATCTTGGACTCACTCCAGACAGGGCAGGAGACCTGTGGTGCCACCTTTGTTGTGACAGCTCTAGTAGTAAGATGCAGCCCTGAGCAAAGCCTCTGGGACACCAAGTGCCCCCTCTGTGTCAAGCGCAGCCTTAACTGCCCACTTTCTGTCTGCACAACCTGCTGGTAGCACTCCTGGTTGCCAGCACTTTCCCTGGTAGCTGAATAGAAAATGACACAACCTTGCTGTTCCCCCAGTGACATTTTCTAATTGACAGGCAACTTCTTGCTTCTGGCTCCAGCTGCAGTTCACACCTTATGAACGCTGTGCCTGACACCCACTCCTCCCTCTTGCTTTGTGCTCCAAACAGGATGCCATATGTGGTCCTAAGAAGTTCAGTTGCTAATAGCCAGTTTTTAACATGCTATTTTGTTTAAATAAAACTGTTTTGAATAAGTAGCTTTTTTTCTTTTTCACTTGTCTTTAAATAACATAGGTACACCTAGCAAATTATTTAGAAAATTAAAGACCATTTAATATTAAAGTGTCCCAAGAATATCCAACAAATGTGGTAAAGGATGTGAACTGTCAGATTTACAGCTCTTTAGTTGGTAGGATGTAGGCAGGGCTCAGAGGAGAGCCCTACTCCCTGCTGCATGCCTCTGTTGTAATTCATTATTTGAAAACCTAGTGTTTCAAAAATGTTGTAACTGTTTCCCACACTTAAAGAATTTTCTTTTTGGATAGTATCTTCCACTTTTTTCTTTCTTCTTGCCTTTTTTTTTTCTGAAGTTACTCCCATTTGAAAGGCTTAAAGAGTTAAACCATTAGCAAAGAACTATCTCTTTCAAAAGGTAGTCAGCTTCCCCATTTTCTCAACAGGTGTAAAAGGGACAAAATATTCATTTTTTTTCTCTATTTTCAACAGATGAAGACAATTGAGTGGAACTGACAATGATTACATTAGAGAAAGTTAATCTGCATTTTAATCCTATTCAGTGTAATGGAAGCAAAAAATCAGTCTGAAGAAAGGAACATCAAACAGAAGACAGCATATATTTCAACCTCAGTAAAATAGGGGAATATGGAAATCATATGTAACAGACCATTCAGTGTGGAATTGCCTGAGGAAAGTGCTACTCTTCAGCCTTATTTAAAAGGAAATTTTTATTATAAAGAACATAAAAAGTAAACGTTGTGGTACAATTTTTTATCTGATTGTTTGTTTAATCAAGTCTTTCCCCTATCGCCTCTTCAGAAGCAGCTTGACATTTCAGCTACATTTAAATAATTAAATCTAAGTTAAGAAAACAGTAACCGCTAACCTGGGCCACATCAAACTGTTCATCTTACTCCAGCTTTCCATCTCTAGCAAAAGTCACTATGGAGTTCGTAGATATGGGATGAGAACAGACTGAAACTTCCCCTCCAGCTTCTGGCAATTCAGGACTTTTTATGCCAGGTATGATATTTGCATAGGTCTTGATAGACCTATTCAATAGGTAGTGTTTGGTGGATATTTGATGGAAATTTCTTCCATGAATTTGTTTACATCCTTTATGAGGACTTTTACTACTTAGGGCAGCTAAAATGTCCTGTGGCAATGAGTTCCATATTATAGTTGCAGCTTATACAAAAAAGTATCACTTTCTGTTTTAATTCCGCTGCCTTTGAACTGAGTCTCCTATCTTTTGTGTTCTAAGAAACAGGGAATTCCTGATCATCTCCTTCATTTGATACATATATTTGAGACAAATATGTGTCAAAGTGTATATGTAAGTATATTTTTTTTATCCAAAACAACTTCAATAATTTTATCTGGTTCAAAAATAAAATTCAAAAAAAACCCCACTGAATTTTTACAAGGAGGCTAATTTTATAATTACTGTGATGTTAAATTATCTACCAATTTACTTGTAAAACCTCATCAAATTCAATTTTATCTATGAAAAATAAATGCTGTAATTTGGGAAGGATTGCTGTTTTTCTCACACCCATGTGTGTGAGGTTGAATCTATTGAGTCTGTGCTTTAACTGCAAAACTGATAGTTAACTGCAAGGGATATGTCCCTAATTCTACTTGACTGATAAAAGTAATAAATTTATAATGTCTCTGCTTTAGTTAAATAATGTAAAATTCAATATATTTGTAAGAAATATGGAATTAAAATGATTCAATCAATGCATCTGCCCTACACCTCATTCTCCCTGTGCACATGTGAGACAGAGATAAAATGCAGTTCTGCTGGATTCATTAGATTATCTTGCTTTTCTCCTCTCCTTGAAAAAGCAGGTTCTACTAGTTGGTGTTTTTTTTAAACACTTCCCAGGCTGGCTATAGAAGAAATCATCTAGCACAGGGAGGTCTCTTTAGGATATCTCAGTTGTGGTCAATCTGCCTGGTCATGCTCACTTCTGGAGTACTGCTCCACATCTGGCCCTTCGTTTAAGACCAATCTTCTTCCAGCCCATGTATGTTTTGGAAATTGCCCATGAAAGGAAAGACAACTTTTCCAACCAGGTGCAGCTACATGAAAAGGTGATGAATGGAGGTAGCAGAGATGCAGCAGAGGTTTACGTTTTTCACCTGAAGCAGAGCAGGTCAAGTGCAAAGACTGCTTGCAACAATAGCTTTGGGAGGAGTAAGTTTCCTCTGCTCAATTAGGGTAGTAACTTTAAAGCCTTATGATTATTCAAATGACAAATTACCCATTTTTCTGCTAATCAGAGCAGAGAGAGAGGAGAAAGAGAAAAGGAATAATGACAGTTGATGATTTGCATTCAGAATGTGTATGGAAGAAAGAATTCAATCTCTTGATGGAGATCTGAAAAATTTATTGTGATGTGTTGTTTGGTGTCTGTGGTTGACAAAGCGTGCGTTTGTGAGGTCTTGGAAAGCAACTGCTATGTTTTCATCTGAAAACCACTGCATAATTTCTGCAGTAAAGAAATGCTCTTCTGTTGGGAGGAATAACATGGCTTTTCTGATGTCAGATTTTGGTTCCATAAAACTGAAGTTTGAGAACTATGAACTACCACTTTCCCTATTTACCCTCTGGTCTTCTCTTATACTCCTCAGTCAAGTAAATGAAGCCTGAAATGTGCTGTGTTTTAAAAGTACATTCTGGTGATAAGTAGTCTGAGCATGACTCATCAAAGGGACTGTGAATGGGAGACAGTGAGGGAGATAATGAAACTGCAGACTGTATTATTTATTGGAAGGAACTGTATGACAGATGCAGAGCCCATTTAACTCCACAATCCAGATTTTTTGTTTTAGAAGGTGAGATTTTTTTTTTCCTGATTAATTAGGTGAGAGCGAGCTACTTAACAACACTAAATTTGGGGGTTTATTTTTTAAAACCTTTCACTCCCTGCAAGAAATATTAACTGCCCAACTTCCTTGGTAAACAAATGGTCTTCACCTTAATTTTGATTGAAAATAGAAATTTAAAGATGTATCATAACATTTTAACTCTGTTAACATGCACATCTGTAGCTGTTTGCAAGTTAGGACTTCACCTTGTATAAAGGAGCCTAAAGTTTTACATAAAAAGAATATACTACAGGCAGATAAACATGCTAAAACTACATAGAACAAAACAAAAGAAACCACTGAAAGTCAAAACAGTAAACATACAGCACCAAGAATAATTATTGCTGTGTTTGCAAAAGCCACATGTGTGAGATATGCTTATATCTTACAAGTTTTATCTTGATTAAGGGGAATATTAAAATGCCTAAGTTTATATCTGTTAATACCCAAGGTCCTTAGTTTCCATAATATTTTAAAAAATACATACTTTCTTAGGAAATTAAATGAGCTCAAGAGGCATAATCCAATAGGGTGAAATAAGGTGGTTTCTAAATATAATAATCCTGAAAGTAATGGACACTGGGAATTGAATAATGTTTCCAGTTGATGTGTCATTGACCAGTTTTCATGAAAAGCAGTAAAAACAAAGCACTAAACTAATTAAAAACAGAATGGAGAAAAACATTCGCTTGGTACATCTATAATTACTTTCAGGGTGCATAGGTGTCCTATGCTAGAATCAAATATTCAGAGAACAATAAAAAGGTCCATTTTGAATCTTATAATAAACATGTCATTTTAAATATTAAGCACAAAAACATTTCTGAAATAGGCCTTTCTCTTTTCTCCCTTTCCACAGACTTCTTCCTTTCCAAGGAATTGCATCCCTTTTCTTATTTGAAATAAGAATTGGTTTCTTTTTTTTGTCAGTGATGAGAATTATCTGAACTTTGGTTTTATTGATTTGTAACTTCCAATAAGTAAGAGCTGACATGGTTACAGTGTGCTATTAGATGACATGTATTTATATTTTTCTGTGTAAATCCCCAAAGGTAGAGATGAAGGGCTATGTATATATGTGTCTCTGTGCACGTAATTTTCAAATCTCCTTGGAGTCTGGTTTAAAATTTGTAAATGTGGTAAACTTGTTGTGAGAGTGGAAGCAAAGATTATACAGGGTCGTATGTTCTCTGCTGGACCATTCCACACTGCTGGAGTTTATCTCCAATTTAATTTAATTCACCTTTTTAAAACACTTCCGATAGAAATAGGTACATTATTGAAACAGTTACATGGCAGAGAATGTTGCTAGTTGAGATTTATTTCTGGAAACTTGTATTAAACTAGAGTTTCACTTTTTTTTCCTTAGGCTTTCACTGCAAATACTCTGTGAACTCATATAGGAGATGCCAGATGTTTAGAAATATTAATATTGCAAAGGCATGCAACTCTCCTGCTGTGGCACAAAGGCACACAGAGAAAAACCAATGAACAGTGCAGCTAAAACCTTTAGGTTCATTTAAGTTTAATAAGCTCAGAATTTGTAGACGTTATAAAAGAAGCAACAGATAGAGGCATTTTATTGGTGAATTTTTCATGTCTATAGCTATTTTGGACTTCTAAGCTTTAATGCAATGAGTTAGGCTACTGACATGATTCTTACTAAAGCCAGTGGAACTACTTATGGTAAAAAAGGAATGTTCACGTCAAAGGATATGGGTCAATATGTAGGTCTGTATCTATATTCATATTGCAGGAATCAGAAATTCGTGTTTCCAGTGCCATATTTGTAGCCAAAGTGGATAGTCCTTGAGATACTATTCATCAGTGCTACAAGATCTTCCATCTTCAGAAGAGAATCAGTGATCAGGACTAAAATATTTTGTATTCACAGTCTAGACTGTGACATATTCAACAGAGAATACTGATGCTGTTACATAGAGCAGTCCATTTTGTATAGAACTAGTCTAACTTTCAGTAATAACTCTTGGATTAGCCCCAAATTTAGACAATACTGACTTCCCCCTTACTAGTTTGTATCTATTGAGAAGTATAGGTTATAATAATTTACCCTTTCTGAGATTTCATTTTTCTGGAAATAAATACTGAAGCAAAAAATCTTGTTCATGCCTATTATTTTCTGCAATGTATGTCAGCTTTTCCTAGGTTTTCCTGAATTGACTTTTCTCTCTTCTACTCTTCCACTTTCTGAACATGCTGAGGTTAGTAATTTTAGAACTGCTAATGGAGTTGGCCTGAACTTGAGAATTCTGATTTTCAAAAACATTGACAAATCAAAATCTGCATTCATTCTAAATCAACACCAAAAGACAAAAACATCTCACAAGCAACACAGGCTAAGAAACATTGTTTACCTATCATTGAAACAAGTATCTCTGTGCTGAAATGATGTTTCCTGGGGCTGTGGTTGCCTGAGACTGGTATTCTTGTTTTTCTAAAGAAGCCAGAGGACTTTCTAACTTCCAGGTTACTATATTGGAACTGCTGGGCGTTCTGGTTCAAGATGCAGAGCACAGAGTTAAGGCTCCTGCCTCTATGGCAGAGAGCTTGAAGCACCTGAAACCTGTTATGTAGTAAGGCTCATTTGATGTTGCTGAAACCAGTTATTTAGTATGGGAGAGAGTTCAATTTTAACCAGCTCGCATTCTAACAAAAAATGGGAATCTTCCAGTTAAAAAGAATTTCACTGTTAGGATATAGCCTTAAAAAACTCCAAGTTTTTTTATAACAAATATCGTGGGTTTAATATACTCTGTTTTCTGCAGGAAAAAATCAGAAATCAACCACCTTTTCCACAAGGCTGTTTACAGGTATTTACTGAAGATACCACCATTTCTTTCCATTAGTTAATCAGTGTACCCAGGCTTCTAAGAAACATCATATTGGGGCATACAAAGGAATGATAATATCAGTGGTATAAAAAATTGTCAGTAACAACTGTTCAAAGAAGTGTAATATGTAGAATTTCAGTCCTTGCGCTTTGCTGAAGTTGAAATACAGTAACAAGGAATCTGAGTAGAGCTAATTACCCTAGAGATGTATTGTCAGAAACTCTTGAAGCAGATTATTCTGAAACATGAAAAACAGGAAGGAATGATTAATTTCTCTAGCAATGGGGATGGATCTAGTAGTGAGAATATTAATAAAGGATCAATCTGTAACTATATAAGCTTTTTAATTCTTACTTTTAACATTTATTATGTGGATTAAAATGTGGCTAGCTGAAATAATCTCCTTTCCAAAGAGGATGCGAATAATGACAGATGCCATTGCTATACAATAGAAATTACTCAGATCACTGTTGTTCTGATGTTGTTTTACTCAAACATCAAAACCATTAATAGGGAAGAACAATGCTTCCATATGGATTGTATACCAGACAAATGGCTAAATGTTTCTTCCACTAATAACAGTTCTTGTTAGAACCAATATCAGGCAAATGAAAAGGCTTTTTTATTTTCCTTAAAATATGTGATCCTTTCAAGAGAAGTGTGAACCAATACACCGTCTCTTCATCTTATCGGGCTTAATAACTACCGATCCTTGACAACCTCCTGGAGTTTTTCAAATCACTTTTTGAACTTATGTATGCTTTTGATTTCCATGATATCCTGTAGTTCTAAGTTTCATAGATTAAACGTTAAAGGTTTTTTTTGTTTCATTTTATATGTGTTGCCTGAGCATTTAATGGGGCACCCCTTAGTTCTCATTTCATGACAAACAATGGACCATTCCGTCTTTCTCACGGCTTGCTCTTTTTGTTGAGTAGTGGAGAACCTAACAAGACCAGTGATGATAAAGCTAGAGTGATAGAGTAAGACCAGTAGCTAAGTCGAAGTACTCAGGATAGTGAGCTCTGGAGAAGCTGCTAACTACGTAGGCAGCTTAATAGCTTTGTATCTGATCTCTTGAAACTGGGGTATGACAAAATGAAAGGCCATGTGAGATAATGTGAAGCTTCATATTTTCCATCAAACAGCAAAGGTTTAACACAAGGATAACATATATATTTTCAGGTATTGAATTAGCCCCCAAAAGATCCAAAATTGGTTGAATGCAACCAATTTTTAATAAGGATAAGAATGTTGAAATACAACTTCTGTGTTCTCCATTTTTAGCAAGTTCAAAGGCATACAAAAGCTCTTGACATCTCTCTTAAATTCATATTTAGTTTGCTTTATCAGCAAAACACCTCCAAATACTAAAGAAGTAAAAGTGAAAAATACCTTTGTGCTTGGTAATAAATAATACTCAGTAATAGAGTGCATCAGTTGGACCAGTGTACATGTACATGTAATCATAATGCAGATATGTGCAAAAATAATTAAAATTCTGACATTTGTGGCCAGTATATCTACCCCTCTAAACACCCGTAGTCTTGGTGCAGGAAAAATCCAAAGAGCTTGTGCTGTTTCCCCAGAAGAGGTGCACGGAAATGATGAACTTTGACACATCAGCTATCATTGTACTATAGATTGCTAGAAAACATCCCTCTTCTGTTTTCTTCCGCTCACATTAGCAGGCTCTTCTAAGGAAATAATTCTCCAATAAAGAAGAACTTTGCAGCAGAAAATATTTACAAAAAAAAAAAAAATTGGTAGACATATTTTTCCTCCAACTTTTGCCCTTCACTCCAAAATATAGTGCATGGTGTCCCCTTTCTGTATAGATGTTTTCCTCTACAAGGGAGCTTTATATGGTATTCCAGAGAGAAATCATGGTTTCCCTTTTTCGGCTTGGGAAAATAAAGACATAAATGTGTATTTTAAGGTCATGAAAGGACTCCCATTAATTTATGCAGACAAATTACTGTATCCAGACATACTATTAGAATACTAAAATTAAAATACTATTCTTGCTATAAACATCATTTAACATGTTATCATGATGACAAGTTCTGATGAACTCCCAGCTGTATCCTTCCCTTCCAAAAGAAAGCCTAAATAAAGGCAAAAAGCAAGAGGCTTTGGAGGTTTTATTTGCTGTTTCTCTCAGAGAGTATTTTAGAAAGATTCTGCAGTAAACACTAAATGTACTATGCAGTTGAGTTTAGAATGTGTTGTTTCTTGAAAACTGTTGTCTTGTATAATACAATAATTTGATTTTTTGAAGGTTTTTTCCCCCTAATCATTTGCTAGTATTTTTAATTTTCCTATAAATTTTACAAGAAGAAAAGTAAAATAAACATAACTTGATTATGTTGATATGCAAAATTTACTATTCAAGGGCAGGAGAAAACTGATGGAAAATAAAAAGAAGAAAAGTAAATCAATTGCTCAGTTTCATTCAAGAAAGCAGTTACATAGTTTATCTAGTCACCATTTTTCCCAGGTGTGTCTTTTTTAAATTATACAAAATGTAAACCTACAGTTACTTAAATATTGAATATTAAAAAGGGTAAGGAAAAGAAAAATAGAAATATTACTTTTGTTCAGTGTATTGTTCTGTGAAAAAGGTTGTCTTGAGTGATTTACTATTAGAACATATGCCACATTTGTTATCTTGGGCACCACAAACACTTGATTTTAAATACAGGGACAAGCTTTATCTTATTTATAAACAGGCTAAACTTCCCCCCCCCCCCCCCGAACCACTAAAATATTCCTACTTATAATTTGCCTGAAAAAAACCCCTGTAGAATGGAAATTTACTCTGATTTCCCTTACTTGTCATATCAGTTACAACTATTTTCCACATAATTTTTTTTTTTCCTAAAAATCTAAGCCATTTTGAGAAGCTGAAACCAGGATGTACATTGCAAGGAAAGAACCATGCCTCAGATACAATGAAGAGAATTGTGCAGACAAACATCTTTGTAGAACCACCAGAAACTAAAGCAGATGGTGTATCCTACTTCATTGGTTCTGTAAGCAAAACTTTAGTTAAGGTATTGTTCAAAATCATATATTTTTCTCTGGAAAAGTACCTGGAAATGGGATCATAGCTGCAAATGTATATGAATTATGTTATAGATCAGTTTAAAATGCTGGTTTTAGTCATGGGTTCAGATGGTTTTGTATCCCAGTTGTAAACTCAGTTTATGGATTTAAAGTGATGATTTCTCAAGGCAAAGTTTTCCCTCTCTTAATTTCCACTTTCAAGTACAAAGTTTCCCATGTATACGGTCTCTTATTTTTTATTTTTCTTTTTGTTCTTGGAGAAAACTTTAAACCATTTTTAAACTTTTCTACAAACAAAGTAACAGGCAAAAACTCTCTTAGCTAAATAGATATCCTGGAAACAGACCAGCAAAATATCATTATAGCTCAGGGTTCTTTACTCCCTTGCACAATCAGGAAAAAAACAAAGCTCAGGGCTCTCTAGCATCAACAGAAATGAAAAGAGTTTAGCCAGCGTATGGGATGATCTTGTTTCAAATCCTTCTTAATGTTACGAAGATCTGTGACAGCGGAGTTCTAAATCCGTGTGTCTGTAAACCATGAAAACACCGCTAGATGGTGCTCAAGAATACATATAGTCCCTTGGATTTGTAAACCCCATGGACTAAAAGACGTAGAAGTTTGCATTTATCACGATGCTAAATAGTTTATAACTTCTAGAGGTTTAGTCTCCGTGGTAAAAATCTAGAAATTACTATAAAATTCCTGGGATCCCAGTAGTGGAGGAGAATTAGGTGTTTCAAACCTGTGTACAAAAAACACCAAATATTCAGCGAGTTTCCCAACGCTAGCCATGCACATAAGGGTAGGCTTGGTGATAGGGAGTGCCTTAAAATGTCTTCTCCAGAGAAGGTTGCTTTTATGTTCTTGGTCGCAAAAGGTCCTTTCCACTCTTCCTTACATGGACTTGGAGCTGTTAATTGTTCAGGCACGTATGCAAGATCTTGAAACATTGGGCAAGATACATGGGATTCTCTACTATAATGATTACGAGAAGTCCAGCAGGAGAAGTCTGACTTATGACCTTTGTTTCAAGAACTCTTCAGTCTTTTAATCTGAGACAACAGCCACTATTCAGTTCCAGTAAAGCAATAGAGTCCCTGTCAGCTGGGAGAGATATTTGGATACCTTTAGGCAATGGAAAGTGGGAGGGGATTTAGTTTCATTATAGTGTGTAATCTAATCACTAAGTTGTTATATATGCCAATCATCAAGTTTAACAGGAAAGCAGCAGCACCAGCTTCATACTGAATGGGACTCTACTGATCAGGTTTTCTCTGAGAGCACCTACCAGGTTAAGCCACACAGGACCATAAGCAGAGGAAACTCCAGCCTGCAGATGCTTAGGTAAGAATTTGCGTTGACCAAAACTGACCTGTTTTTGCTCATGTACTCTTAGGAATATGGAGAGTTGTAAGATCAAATCTGAGGTCCTGATGGAACATCCGTCAGAATCTAAGCTTGTGTTCTTAGGTACCTGCTTCTTCTTTAGACCAACCTAGCCACTCAGGTACTGTTTTTGACATTCACCACATAAAGTTTACTGTAAAATGTCTATGTTGAACAGTTCTTTCTACATATTTAGCAAGATTTTCTGGCTATGTGTGATAAATCACCATAATCAAAATAACTAAGGGAGAATGTATCTATTATTTTTAATTTTGTCTGTGAACAGTGGTGGAAGTATTACTCTTCCCTTTTGTAGAAAGCAATTATTGACTGCCTTTCATTGAGGAAGTAGAATTCAGTTCAGCTTCCTCAGAGCAAAACCATGTCCATTTTCCACAGAAAAAAACAAAAGAATTTTGGAGTGGACTATGAACAGCCTATGAAAGAAAGAAGGCAAAACAAAAGAGACTGAACCTCTCTTTGTTTTCCTTGTGGAGAATGTCTCTGGCTTAAGAAAAGGGAGAAGAATGAAAAGCTTCTTTGATTGATTTTGCAACTAATAGAATAGCACAAAAGCATGCTAATTGCTTTAAAATGGAGATGGAGAACTTAATTCAAAATTGGCATAAACATATTCAGCTTCCACTGACGTTAGCAGTAAGTGAAAAATATGACTCTTCAGACTGCCTTGCAACAAAAGCATAAAGATGGAAAAGCATAAACCATGAGTTATATGGTACTCACATTTCTATATTACAAACAAGAGTTACATTACACTGTATATTTCTTTATTACTCTATACTATAGATTTCTCAATATGGCGATACTATACACTGCACTAAACCTAAATTAGATTTTAGTAGATCCAGAGTACTTCAGGACTATAAGGCCGGGGAAGACTATGGAGTTGAAATGGCCACTTGAATGAGACTTGGTCTTATGCAGTTTCCATGTGCCTTACATATTTTCATGCTAAGTTCTTCAAAAATGGTGGTAATGCTTGCCTTAGTCAGTAAAGTATTGTGAAACCTCCCCATAATTTGAAAATGCAAAATATATCAAAATGATCATGACATGAAGATGTTAAGTTTGCTGTAAAGTTGCAACGCCATATCCCCAGCAGGAGTGAAGAACAGTCTTTTCTTCTGTTGACACAAATTCCAAGTATATTCTGAGTGAAAGGCAGCCTTTTTTCATAATCACAGCACACAAATCAATATTATTGTTCTATACGATATGCCAAAATGAATAGTAGTAACACCAGCTTCCTATCACTTGTGCAATTTCTTCAGGGCTATTTTCAAGCTTCAGTGCTCTTCACTATAGGAAGGTGGGTAAGATGTCAATGGGATAGATTTAGTACATTTGGAGGCTGTGTCGTTTATAATATTTGCCAATTCTTGATTAAGCAGATCGACATGCCCAGGGTCTCAAGGTCAGTTAAATTAGATAAGGTTGTGAACAAAGGTGAAGAAGCTGTTCTTGAAGATAATGTGTAAGCAGTTTGAAAACGTTTCACCTGATATTTAAAAGTACAAATCTCTGGACTAGTGTGGAAAAGGCTGGACGCAGCACAGGCCATTTACTGAATCTAAGCAAGATATATTAGTTTAAACCAAATGGAAAGATACGGAAAAAAATTGACTCAGCTGAGTAGTAAAGTCGGCAAGCTATTGCTACAGTATAACCATATACTGTAGTCTCTTCAGCTTTTATAAGTTAGAAAGGCCATGGCTGGGTCAGTACTTCACTTTGAGGTTAGAAATCTAGTAACAACTAGTTGCAGCTGGAAGTAGATTTGGTAACACGGTAAGTAAAGCAACTTCCCCTGAGTTGGTTCAAAATCGTATGATAAAAAAAGTATGTAATTTGTGGTCAGGTACAGCCTCATCTCTCTCTGTCAGAGGAAGGTGTTAAATTTAGTTCTGGATAAATTTCATCTCTGGGTCATTATTTTGCTCCTTTATGCTGCATTTTGCCTACATAAATTCCTGCTGAGTGCTATAAAATTGTTACTGTATTTTATCCTGAAAGGATAACTACTTCTTTAGCTGTGACTTGAGAATTCTTCATGTGAATACTCATTTACTTCATCAGGGAATGGTGGAATGATAATGCTTAACTTTAAGCTTCCAGAATTAAAGCATTGCAACCAAGCAGCTATTGTGAGGGCAGTCATGGTAACAGACAATACAGCACAGAATATTGAACGTTTTTTTCCACGTGGTAATGTAGCTTCTATAAATTATAGGCTGTGTGGTTCAACCCTTTATCATTATGATCGGGCATTCTATAATCACTGGAACATACATTAACAGTAAAGCATATAAAAAGAAAGATGATTAGCCATGAAATACTGTGTTCATTTCATGTAAAAGAACGTTCAAACTGACTAAGATGACAGTATGCATGAGATCGGTTTATGAATACCAATGGCTGTGGAAGGAGAAATATAACAAATACAGGAAGCAGCAAGGGAGGTGCTGGCATAAGCTGGAGTCATATGAGGCCATAATACATGCTTTACCCTTTATTACAATTTTGCAGTTAGCTGACTGCTGGAAAACACCCTGGTTTAGTGTGTTAGCAGCACAGTTTGCTGCTGCTGCTGGATGTTAGAATGCAGAGACAATCACGCCATATTGAGAGTGTTATGGACAAACAGAGCAGAACCACCCATGTAACCTTTTAATAATTAAAATTTTCTGCTTTTCTAAAATGCTTTCCAAGTGTTACAGCAGGTTCAGGACGCTGTTCGTGTCTTGTGTGCTCAAAAGCTTTAATGGTTTGCATGCCATTTATAGAAAATTTTAATTAAAAAACATTTGTGAAAATGACATTGGTATCTTCCCTTCTCAGTCCCCATATAAGCCTGTAAGACATCTCTGTCTGAATGGCTTAAGAACAATAAATATTCTCTGTAAATTAAACGAAAACAAATCCTTTATAGTCACTGATTATATCTCCAGAATTTACAAAGACTGAATCAATGCACTGATACAAGTTCTTAGTGAGTCATCTCAGCCAAATCCTTTTCACTCTTTCTCTCTTGCACTAAGGTTTTTGTTTCTTTGCTGTTTTCTGTTCCTTATTTCTAGTATAATTCTGAGATACACACCAAGGAAGATAAAAACCTCAGGTTGTGTAGATCACCATGTTTCTATAAAACCATGTACTGATTTACACCAAATAAACATCTAGGTCTAGAATTACTAATAACTGCTGTTGTACCTGGGACAGAAATCAGAACACAGCAGCGGGTTTTGTTTACAAAGCAAGCTACTAGAGGAGAGGAATTAGCAATCAAATACTCTTTCAAATTTCTTCTTTAGGTGACAAGAATAGCAACTCTTGATTCAGCTGAGTCAGATCCACTAGATGTCTAAAGTGGTATATAAAGGTAGTTTAGGAACTTGGCACTCTTTTGTCCTGATATTATCATTCTTGAGTATTACCTACCGTAGGAAGTATGTATCTCTGTTTTGCTAGACATCTCCATAGGCTTTAAGGGAATGCCTTAGGCACTCAAGAGGGACAGTGCAGGATTATGTGCCCTCCTCAACCCAAGGAGATTCAAACATACATCTCACTCCTGGGAGCAGTGATAGACAAGCAGATCAACAGATCAAAGGTGATGGCATGGTCTTACAACCTCACTGGATTTCTGGTCTTTTACAGAAATAGATGCAGAACTCAGAGAGAGAGAGAGTATAACTGAACTGTTAATAAAAAAAAAAAAGTGAATGCCTGGAAGTACAGATGAGGACCCCAACTCTTTAGCTCCATGTCCTAGTCAATAGGCTCTAGAGTCATACCTCTTGTTTGCTTCTGGTACTGGGACATAGCTTTCCCACGTTGGCTAAACCAGTTTCCTAGCATGCCCTCCTGCAGCTGGGAAGAAAAAAAACAAAAATGAAATACTATCTTTTCAGTCTAGAAAGACAATTTATTCCAGCAAATGGAAAAGAAGCAAGTGGAGCTTTACACAGGCTTTATATGTATAACAAACAGAATTAAATAAATCATAACAAAGTAAAACTAGTGTCTTAAAGATAAAAAGGAAAAAAACAAAACCAACAAACCCACCCCAAAATAAAGAGAATAAGTGAGAAAGAATTAAGCTTGTTTGAAAACCTTTTGCACTTGGAAAACACTTTCTTTGAAAATTTAATTCAGATCTTTTTGCCTGAAAAAAAGCATATTTTTCCTGAAAGAAAATTACAGCTTCCAAAACAACAACAACGAACGACAGAGAAAAGAGGAAGTTATAAGGGCACAAAAGATACTCTGTTAATATTCTCTAGTTCTGTTAATGTCATTTTATTATCTGGTTATTCAGTATTGTTAGATCCTTCTCCAACTCTTCATTGTCAATTTTTGCTTTTACTAACTTTTGCTTATGCATATTTTGAGCCATAGAGGTTTGAGCACTGATTTCTGTGGAACTAACTCCAAAGACAATAACTCATTTGTGTCAACATTAACCACTTACTTCTATCTTTGTATTCTACTTTTAAAACAATTGCGAATCCATGAAACTACCTTCCCTCTGAATTTCACTAATTTCATGACAGGTTAGTGTCTATAAGAGGTCTTTTTGATAAGTCTTTTGGTTGTATAAATAAGCAACACAAATCTAGTCATTTTATATACATTCTTGTTTAGTACTTCAGCAAACCTTTTTCTACAAAAGTTATGGGATTTATCCTTGCTGTATCAGTATCTACCCACATATTTGCTAACTTTAGTCTGTATTACAATTTTTCCTAATTTGACTCGTACAGGTGCCATGTTTATTGGTCTGCTGTTGCATGGATACCATTTAAAAAAAATTGTTGTTACATTTCATACCTTGGTCCTGAGAGCAATTTAATCAAGAGGCTATACAGCAAATTAACTGACTGGAAATTTCACTAATTTCTTTAGCATTCTCAGGTGAATAGCATCTGAACTTAGCCAGAGTTTATACTTTATTCTATTTTCTTTATCTGGTTGCAACTTCTGTTTTTTTTTTAAAAGGAGTTTTTATTTCTAACATGGTCCTTTACGCTGTTGTTTAACTGCTCATGTGTTTTTTTCCTGAGATAATATACATTGTTGCCACAAGTATAAGAGAGATTTGAAACAAATCTAGGGCCCTATATTTCTAGTAATAGTAATAGTTTACCCTTTTAATGGTTCCTTTTAATTTCCTTTTAACAGACTCCCTAATTTGGTATGCAGTTTGCCTTTTTGAAGTACAGCTATGGTGGATTTTTTAAGGCTTTCTCTTATACCCAAAGTGATGCTGAGTTTGAATGTATTATGGTCACTATTTCAGAATGGCCCAAAACTGAAAATGCTAATACAATCTCTGTGTACTTGTGAGGATAAAATTAAAGAATTGTTTCTCCCATTATTGATTCTTGGACCTATTTTCCTAAGGTCCAGACAAACACAATCAACTGGTGTTTCTGTCAGATACTGCACCATAATTCATTTTAATGATATTAAAACAATACTTATATAATCAGCAGCACATCAGACTGATCAGTTCTGCATATTTCATTGTGAAGAAAAGGAGAATCTGCACAACTCAGTGGAGTCTGCCAAAGTTTTATAACTCCTGTTACTGTCTTAATGTATGGGTGGATCCACCTGTATTTTTACTTATGGTCAATGCTGATGATTTTCCACCTGGTAAAGTTATATGATTCTTATACAAGGTTAACTTTTTTTTCTCACAGAAGCTTCCTATTTTCTTTGATAATGCATCTATTCTGTTGACAGTCCATCCATCAGTGTATGTTTTATTAGATAGCATGTTCCTCTTGTGAGACATATATTCTCAGATAACCTAGTCATCCGGAACATCTATCAGGATATGCTTTCTTTATATGCAGGAAAAAAAAAAGCACAAATAAAAAAGCAGCTTTTAAAACGTTATCTTATTTGTGTTTTTCCAAGTGTGGGTCAAGATAGAATTAATACATTCTTGATCATGTATATATTTTCGCTTCAGAGTGGCCAGATTTCTCAAGATCTCTGAAAATTCAAGTTATGTAGTGTGGTGGGTTGACCTTGGTTGGACACCAGGTGCCAATCAAGCTGCTCTATCACTCCCGTCCTCAACTGGACAGGGGGACAGAAAAAAATATGACGAAAGTCTCATGGGTTGAGATAAGGACAGGGAGATCACTCACCAATTACCCTCATGGGCAAAAGAGACTCAACTTGGGGAAATTAATTTAATTTATTACCAATCAAAATCAGAGTAGGATAATGAGAAATAAAGCCAAATCTTAAACCACCTTCCCCCCACTCCTCCCTTCTTCCTGGGCTCAGCTTCACTCCTGATTTCTCTACCTCATCTCCCTGAGCGGCACAGGGGGATGGGGAATGGGGATGCGGTCAGTTCATCACGTGTTGTCTCTGCTACTCCTTCCTCCTCACTCTCTTCCCCTGCTCCAGCGTGGGGTCCCACCCACGAGAGACAGTCTTCCATGAACTTCTCCAACATGAGTTCTTCATGAACTGTTCCAGCATGGGTCCCTTCCACAGGGTGCAGTCCTTCAGGAACGGACTGCTCCACCGTGGGTCCCCTGTGAGGTCACAAGTCCTGCCAGCAAACCTGCTCCAGTGTGGGCTCCTCTCCACGGGGTCACAGGTCCTGCCAGGAGCCTGCCCCAGCCATGGGCTATCCATGGGGTCACAGCCTCCTTCGGGTGCATCCACCTGCTCCGGCGCAGGGTCCTCCACGGGCTGCAGGTGGATATCTGCTCCACCATGGACCTCCATGGGCTGCAGGAGGACAGCCTGCCTCACCATGGTCTTCACTGCAAGCTGCAAGGGAATCTCTGCTCCGGTGCCTGGGGCACCTGCTCCCCCTCCTTCTTCACTGACCTTGGTGTCTGCAGAGTTGTTTCTCTCACATATTCTCCCTCCTCTCTTTGGCTGCAGTTGTGCAGTTATTTTTTTCCCCCTTCTTAAATACGTTATCACAGAGGCGCTACCACCGTCGCTGATGGGCTCGGCCTTGGCCAGTGGCGGGTCTGTCTTGGAGCCGGCTGGCACTGGCTCTATCGGACATAGGGCAAGCTCTAGCAGCTTCTCACAGAAGCCACCCCTGTAGCCCTTTCCACTACCAAAACCTTGCCATGCAAACCCAATACACATAGCAATAGTAAACACAAAAAACTATACACACACACATGTATGCATAGGTGTACACATTCGTGTGTATAACATATACAAACATATACAAATATATACATATATAACATCCTTCTAACTGCTTATTATTAACTTTACATCTATCCAAATATGGCAACATTACTGGCGGCTATGAAACTTGTTTACTTAAATATATTTGACTCTTTCTAGTCTACAGCACGGGAGTTAATAATAAAATGTTAGTACTACTTTCTAATTAGTTCTGATATGTCATGTATAGGAAGTCTGTGTTGTATTAATACTGTTATTTACCTACCTTATTAAATACTGAATTTTCTGCCATTCCTGTATTTTTTGAAATGTTTTTTCCTCCTCTATTATTGTCATGGATGTATTTTTTTGCATGGCGTTTTTAGTATTCTACCAATTTTTCTACTTAACCAAGTTTCTGATTATTTAACAAAACCTCAGGTTTTAACAAATCATAGAATCATTTAGGTTGGAAAAGACCCTTAAGATGATTGAGTCCAATCGTAAATGAGAGGAAATACTGTTTTTTGGTTAGAATCAAAGTAGTCAGCCTGGGATAAAGTTCATATGAAAATTGGTCCTTTGCCAGTAGGACTGCTGTAAGTCCTGCTAGATTAATATTCTATCCAGTGGACAAACTGTGTCATTCTCTTTGGAGCCCAGATTGTGATCACATCTGTTTGACAATTTTCTATTTCCTTCCCACACTGCTCCCTACTCTCCAACCTTTTCTTAGGAATATGCCAATTTGTTGAAAGCAAAGTTTTCTGTGTAAATGTTAGTTTCAATAAGAGTACATTTTTGGGCAAAATCTGAGACCTCTATCTCTCTGCCCATTACAAGTAACTCAGTAGCTGAACTAACAGATACTAAACTGAGATGGCCTTAAGCTGTCTCATAGCCTCAAGCCAGAGATTTGAACCTACCTGATGACCCAAATCTATTAAAACAATTGTTATTCTGGTGTACATCTCTCATAAGAACTCCTGCTGCAGATATTTCACTTTGAATATTTTAATATTCAGCAGAATAAATTGAACATTGTTTTTACTTCAGAGGACTCCTGCCAATATATTTATTGTTGAAAGGGATTAGGAGACTTAAATTGTTTTCCTGAGTCGGGGGGGGGGGGGGGGGGGGGAAGAAAGAAAGAAAGGCAGAAAATAAATGCTTATTGTATTTTGGAAACTGCAAAACAAGCCACCATCTGACTAAACTTGTGTAAGAGTTGAAATAAGCAATTCCCCAAAGGAGGAATTCCTTTAGCTTTAATAGAACAGTGTATAAATGCTCATATGAGGACTAACATCATGACCTAAGCTACTAGTGGTCTTAAACAGTTCATAGATACATATATACATTTCTTTGGCTATAATAAATTATGACTCACTTGGTTATGGAAATCACAGGTGTTTAAGTACATATATCCTTTCTCATTCCAATAACACAATCAACATCCCTGTTATTTGTGATAGTTAGAATTATAAAGTTAAATGGTTTCTGGGCTGAGCTGTCTCAAACTTTCATTATGGTCATATGGAGTTTTTTACTACTATTGATCCATCGTTATCTTCCTACATAGTAATGATAATAGTACCATTTCTAGCAGCAATTAAAGTTCTTTTTACACTTAATTCAGTTAGAATTTGTTCTATACAAACTTTCTCTGTAGAAACCTTTGCTTAAATTTAGACCTTATATTAAATTTGCAAGATATTTACTGTTTGGGGTAAAATATAATGTCCATTTCAATATAGGATTGATAGAAAGAATGGCAACACGAGCAAATGTTTGAATAGACTGTTTTCTGTATAACAGTGGTTTTTCCTCTAGAAAAATATCAAATTGGAAAAAATCCTCTATTGGGGTGAGTCAAACTAATATTAATGTTGATGTCTACCTGAGGGTCTCACTTGTGACTGTCCCAAAGTTTAAAAAGAGCAGATTCCTTCAAAGATGTTCGGTGACAGAAATTACTGTTGGGCTCAACAGTGCATTTTGAAAATAAAAGTCATCTATGTGATGGTATTACACGTATACCCTATGGTAAAAGTTTACCTTGGTTGCTCTGAGTATTTAAATGGATAGTATCCTTACCTCTATGCTGATAATGCTAATAATGCAGAGTCAAATACGTATTATACATACAAAGATGCTTGCTCATGTTAAAACTTATATCTTATTACCATGACATAAGCCATGGAATCTTGGAAGCTATGATTTCAGTTTACTAGATAGCATAATTTTATATAAATACTACCATGAAAAATTGCATATCAAGTTAGATGAAAATGTCAAAATTGGTAAGAAAGATAGCCATGACCATGCATAAAATAAGCAATTAATTATGATGAATGTTTAGAGTATTTTATATTCCTTCATTTTTTTATTCACTTATGAAAGCCATCATGTTAGCATTTGCAGCGTTCCCTTTGACTTTTTTTAAGGTGAGGTTTTATCAAGTGTGAATTTAGGAATAATTTTAGAATTGTGACCATAGTATAATGTAACATATCAACATCACCACACCATAGTGTGATTCTAACTCAGTAAAAGTCATAATGTAGGAAGGTTTTTTAGCATCTACTTAACTTTATCCATCCTTATTCATAAAAAAACATCTACCTGGTAAGCTTCTAAAACTGCCTTTCTTGAAACTTCATTCTGATAAAAAGCAATATTCATACGTGTGTAAGGGAATGAAAAAATATAAATTCCAATGCTTTGATATAGAAGTATATAAATTCATACCTATAGTTATATTGAATCGATTTACAATGCAAGTATAAGATAAGTTTAATGTACTTGATCTATGTAGAAACACAACCTGTAATTCTACATTTCTATTTTAAAAGTGGATGTGTATGGTAAGAATTCCAGAAATTATTTTAAACTGCTTCGAAATACAAATTCATTACAAAGAAAAAAAAACCAACACGTTTTAGCCCTGAAGGCAAATATATTAAAATATACATAAAATACATATTTATTTATTCACATCATCATTAAAATATGTTACAATTAGCAATATATAAATATAATATATATATTTTAAAAATTTTTAAAGTCATGTTCAATCAACACAATTGTAAACTTGACCTAACAAATATTTACAGAACTGAACATTTCCTTTGTTCAGCCATAAACATTTATTGGCTCATAATCTATTTTTTATAATTTATCAATCACATAGAGTTACCACCCTCCCCCAAAAGAAATGTTTTAGAGACAACCATTGCAAAAATAACAGTGCTAATGTTAGAAGAAGAACTGCAAATTTCATTGACTTTATCTTCTTGTCATTTGTGTTTCCTTTGGCTTACTTGCATAAGGGTGTAAAACCAGAGTTGAGTTTCTAGCTGCATTACCAGATGATGAAACTCCTGCTCATGTGTTTCTCCTCTTGCATTGCTCTCTTACTGGCACCTGTAAAATTACTTGTCGAACTGTGCCATAAACTGTCTCAGTAGACGTAGAATAAAAGAGAAAAGCCCTGGAACTTCCAACAGGATGGCAAAAGAAAGTTTTCTTCCCCTACTCTGTTCTGCATTGCTGGTGGATTCCATCAGTCAGGACAGCCTCACTGGAGAAGGACGTGAGGAGACTCTTTACTGGCTGTCTTCATTCTCACAATCACTTAATTCTTCCTAAAGAAGATTAAAATGTTTTGGGATGTTTTCTCTAGGACAACATATATAAGCATATCTTCTCCATAGAACTCATGCCTTAAACAGAAGCTAGGCTTATTTCTAGATTTTCAATAATGTAGTAACTTTCTGGACTCTGCAAATCACAATACGGAAACACTACCATTTCAATAAAGGGTTTGTTTAGCTATAGCAGAAACACACAATCCTCTTCTTCCTACAAATACCCAGAAAATTTCAGATTTAACTGAAATTCTGTTTCAATATATCACAGAGCTATAAAACTCTTCTTTTTTTCTTTTTTTCAGAAGTCTTTCTCTTTCCAATTTAACATGCATAATGCTTGTAAGTTGTATTCAGTGAAAATGAAAAGCTTTATGTCTCTGAGACTCATTACTATGTAAATGAACTAACAAGCATGTGCACAGCAAAACAGAGGCTATAAAAAGCAAAATGGAGTTAAGTTTACCAATATTTTGCAAGTGTTTTAACAGCTTGCACAATTAGGTTTGGAACTATGGTGAATTGGATTTGTGTGTGTATTTTTATCTGTTTGATTGACAAATTTGTTTAGCTCTAATTACTTTTTTGGGTTACTTTCAAGTTGGAGAGTTGCATTTACTAGGCATCATGTGTCATTGTCATCCTATAATATCACATGAGGATATATCCATATGTCCAGTTGTTTGGCTGTCAAGGACTGGGGAACAGAGAGGAAGTACATGAGCTTATCAAAATCCAAAATATTTCCCAAGAAATCTAAGTCTGGAGGAAATCACGTTTCCCAGCTAACACATTTTGAGGGAAGATTCTTAGATATGGAGAGATATGCCCTCTATCAGGCTGAGGATGGGACTGAAACAGCTTTACCTGCTTCCGTAGGTGTAATCCTCTAGATTATGGGCTAATATCGAATGTAGATATGAGAACATGATCTTGTTTAAATAAACATTTTCATCACCCTGTGGTAAGCAGAATATAGGTATTGCATCAGAGCTCTCAAGGATTTTAGGTAGTGCAGCAGCTAGAGGGTAATTCCTCATAACCAAATGTGGATGACTATGTATGATTGAATCATCCAGACTCTTCATTATTGAATAGAAAAAAAGAACATCTCATCCTAGAGTAGACTGCTGAAGTAGGTTAGATAAACTGTTTTCTAAACTTCCCTATTTTGCTCTTGAAACAGAGGATGACTATCTTCGATAAAAGCATCTATACAGCAGACATCTGAAGTCCAGTGAGATTAATCCACACTAATTTCTAGATCTTACGGAGGTTTAGCTATAAGAAATGCTCAGTTGCTCATACTGACACCATACTAGGCATGTGCCAAAGCGGAACTATAAGGAGTCGATGATTTTTAAGTCAAGTAATGTTAGGCACCTCTGTGCTCACATGGGTTGCTATGTAAGCAAGCACGTATTTTTCATTTCAGTCCTTTTAATTCATTCTATGCTTTGCTGTAGGCACTTAAGACCTCTTCTAGATGTAATTCTAAATCTTTTGTGAAGCTTTTGATTATGTTTTGCATACCGTCTCATCATTCTTACAAAGAAAGAACACTTTTCTTATGGAAAGTAACACTACTAAAGTATCAGTACAACAAACAAGTTAAATAGATTAAGAATTAGCTGATAGACCTCAAAATGTGTCATCTGGGATCTTTCCAGACGCAACCTAAAGATATGTTTGTATATACAACTCATAGTGATAACAACTTTGACTGACTTAAGGATTGACACAATGACAAGTGTGGAAATGAAAAAAAACCATGGCATACAAAATAAAATGAAAAATTTGATCAACTGAAATAACTGAAACCAAATCTAAAGTTATATACCTAACCATAAGAAATATAAACCACATCTACTGCATCCTGAAAAACAGTGGCTCAGAAAGTGTTCTGATTCATAGTGGGCAGGTAATTCAACATAGCTCCCAAAATGAAGCTGTTACAAAAAGGAATAATATCATGCTGGAGGTGTAAATAGAGACTAGTGAGTAGGGATAGGAACATGTATCCTTGTAGATGGGTAAGCTTATAGTAAAATGCTTTATATAGTTCTGATGTTTGCATTTTAAAGTGGACATCAGCAGAAATACAGAGAATTAAAGAAAATATTTGACAGCAAGAGATATGAAGAGATCAGTCTGTATAGTTTATTGAAAAGAATTTTGGGAGTTGACATGATTACACTGTGTAAGTGTGGGGGAGAAAACTGAATAACAAAGGACCCTCTGGTCTAACAGGAGAAAACATAACAATTTTCAATAGATCTTGCCAGACAAATTGAAACTAAAAATAAGGAGAGTTGATTAACTCCTGGCACAAACTACCAAAGAGAATGTTGAACTCTTGAGGATTTCAGTTCAAGACTATCAATCTTTGTAGAAGATATGTGTTAGTGAAGTGCAAGTTAACATGGAGAAATTTAAGGATGTCTGCTATGTATATTAAGTCAGATTAGTTAATCAAAGAGGTTCCTTCTGGCTTTAAACTCAGGGAATCTACGAATCTGATTAAACATACCTGATACAAGGGATTTGAAAGTAACAGCTTCCTGTCCTGACGAGTATTTGCATGACCTCCTTGAGTTACTAGGGTTCTGTACTGGTGCAATTTCAGTGATGATTTACCCTTAATTGATAACCTACATTCTCGGGCTTTTCTATCAGGTATGTATCACTGTAGATATTGTAGTGATTCCTCTGGTGTTTAGAAAAGCCCAGCAGTGTTTGCATTTTTACATTAGTTTGTTGTGAATCTATTTTAACATCCTCTAGGTACACTTCTACAATAAAACAAAACACTGTTTTATTTAGTTCTGTTCTTATATGTTAGTCTATTATCAAATGAACCTCACTTTTATCCCGGTATAAAATATTTAGCTGAATATTAGGAATCACTATTACTATATGTAACACTATAAAGTGTTAGCTATGCTTACTTCTATCTAAAAAAAAAGAAAAACAAGAGCAAGCAATGTGCTTCTGAGAGGCACACATCTAAATTTCTACCCTAGTGACAAGATTCCCTTCTCATGCTTTGTCTCACAACTGACTAAATCTGTCACAAAAGCTGAGAGAGCAAGCAGCCTTTAGAGTTGTGTAAGGGACTGGAGACCCTTGCAAATGGAGAATGACATATTTTAAAACTCACAGGCCTTTTAAAGGGAACTTCAAGGCTTGCAACTGTGGCATTGTGTCATAAGGGGAAAAGATCTCTTGCCAAAAAAATTGCTCCTGATACCAATTTCTGCAATCCCATCTTTTGGAGACTGAGCAAGAGAGTGTATAAGGCCTAGGGAAGATTCCACTATTAAGAATGCCCATTGCCCGAAACTTTTCTGGTCAAATTTTACAACTACCAGCTGGAGCCCTTTTATCTATTTTCACATTATGGTATAAAATGGAAGGGAAACAGTGCAGAGGTAGCTAGATGTCAGAAGAGCAAATTGAACACTCTTATTGTATTCAAAGCAAATGGGAAGCCTGGGAGAGCACAGTGAGCAAAGAGACTTTGTGTTTTGCAGAAGGCTTATATATTTTCAGAGCTTGAAATGTCACCAGTTCTGAAACAAAATGCTGACAAAGACACTTGCCATGATAAAATTTGGTAGACGCTTATGGCTCAAAAGATGGAGTGAAACTACTGAGTTTGGTGTGATGTATTTGGTGGCTTGTGTGACTGTTTCTTTCCAGCTACAGGCTCAAAGTCCAGGCTCCAGTACGAGTGGTACATGTGCTGCATTGTTTTTGGGAGGAACTGACTCCTGAGGCATCTGTATCCCCCTTGGAATAAAAAGAAAACATCCCAGTTTGTTGATGGTAGAGGTTAGTTCAGATGAAATCACAGGAAGGAATAGAGAATAATATTTGTCTAGATTTATCTGCTGTGCTTGCTGTGTGGCTTTTTAATTTGCCCTGAAATAAGGCTACAGTCCTTGCTATAACATATATATAAATGATGTGATGAGCATTGTGTTTGTACATGGTGGATAATAGCATAATATCTTTAACTGAAAAAGTGTTCTCAATACCAGGGAGAATGGCTTTGAGGAACTATTAGCGTTACCAGCATAGAATTGTTTAGTTTAGTCATGTATGCCCAATTGCATATATATAATAAATACATATAAATATGCACATAGAACGTTTCGGTACATGTTTATTTATCATTCTTCAATAGAAATTAATTTTAGTTATATAGGATACTGTATATGAATAGCAGAGAAGTGTATAAAAAAATGTGTGTATAACATCTGCTGGGTACACCGGTACTGTTAGCAGAAAACATCTAAATCCATTTATATATGACTCTGTTTCTTATTTGAAAAAGTGGTTTGCATATTTTTTATTGAAGCTGTCACTAAATGATGTTTAAAAATTTAGTATGCATAAATATTTTACTAGAGCTCCTGAGATCTCCTTATCTTGGTCCTGAAGAAATATTAGTTTCTAAATAGATGAAAAAATTCCATAAAAGGACTTATTAAATAAATCCAAAAGTACATATTGTTTCAGGGAAGGCAAACGCCAATACTAATTGCTCTTTACAGTATTTCTCAAACAGAGATTAAAGACAAACAAATTAAATATTTTTCATGCTGATAAGGTTTCAAAGCAATTTACAGTTCATCTTAAAACAGGAAATGCTCAGCTTTTTTAATTACTCCTTTGTGCTTCCATTTTAGAATCATATCTGACTCTAAACTGTGTGGGTCCATTACCTGAAATTTAACCTATATACCACCATAGGTGCAGGTTTTTTAGAAATTTACATTTACTTCAATAGATGAAAGGAAATGCTTTGAAGAGATATTTATTATCTCAGTTCAAATTCTTACCTTTAGAAAACAGGAAAGCTAGATTGAAAGGTGTAATGCTGAAAAAATATACTGAAAACGAAAGAAGAACAGCAGTAGAAACTCTACCTCTTGATCCCCAGAATAAAGTTAGAAGGTGTATTGAGGGAAAAATAGATTAGTAGATCATATTCTAAAGTAAATATAGTCCTAAAATCTGACAAAATACTTATCTTTAAGATAAGCAGGTTATTTCATGGTTGTGAAACACAGTTTTTGCTGCATTTTGAAAATTGCATTTTACAATAGGATTTTGACACCAAACCGTTCCATGAATACAGTCTCAGTAAATTTTACTGTTGCTCTACAAAATGCATGACACATCAATGGATTTTAGTCTGAGTTCTAAGAAACATTGTTTAGAAGACACATTTAAAACCTGCATAAGAACTTCAAACTTGACTGTAATTTTGTCAGTATTCTTTATTTTACCTGAATAGTTTTTTAGCAGAACAGCTGTGAACATATTTCACAATTTCTGTGCTTATTCTGCAGCATCTTTAAATACAGTCAAAGTGTACAGTTTACAGAAATGCTTAACTTACCAGTGGTTATTCTGCTGCTAGTCACATGAAGGACGCGTATAATTTGGTTTGTCATTTGTGATTCTAAAGGCAAAACCTGCCCAATTTAAATATTGACTGCATTATGGTGACGTTGTGGTAATTCACCACTAAAACATTCCTTTGGTACTATTCATTTATTTTTGGCAGTTAGTTTTGAACTGGATCAGCTTCCTAAAGGAGCTCACCCTCTAGTCTCAAAAATGTGAATATTGAAAGAGGGGATAGGGAGAAACCAAAGAGGCTGAGAGTAGTGAAGGAGAGCGGTATCACAGTGTGTTGGATATAGATGACATTAAGCTGAGATGGAATTACATGCTTAATTTCCTCTACTTGATAGAACTCATCTCTGATTCCAGGTCAACACCCAGCATATGAAGGCAGCCTGCCGTTTGCAAAGTGTAGATTATACATGACAATGACTTTTATATTAGTTATTCTCCTATACAGTTTTTTCCCTCATGTTAGAAAGATAAATATTTATGACAGTAGAAGCAGTTTTCAGCCCAGTACATCTGTTAGCTGAGAAAAATGGAAAGAGGAAGGTATTTGTTTGTTTTCCTTTATCCCTCATAAAAGTGCACATTTTTGAGTAGAAAAGACTCAGCTTCAGCGAAATGCTGAAAGTCCTGGTGAATTGAATACTTCACATCTCATAAATTACTTCTCTGATGCAAAATAATTATATAATGATTGCTTCAAAAAGAATGACTTCAATAGTTTGTTGGATATGGGGCCAAGTATAGAAGATAATAATTGCAAGATCTTAATATAGCTTGATAAAGAGTAATTAGCAAAGTTCCTCTGTAGTCTTTGCTTCTTCGTGATTAAAGGAATGACCTGTGTATTGATAGAACATAATTCTAATAATTTTCATTTTGGACAGTTAAAGTAGGTAATATAATTTTAAAATTTCTTCTTTCTATGAGAGTGAATGACTGGTACCTTATCAGTACAACATCGATTTATTTCGTAATGCTAATAATATGAGCAAATTAGTTCAGTAGAATAAAGTGTGGAAGCCCTTGTTTTGCTGTTTCATGGTATCATACAGTACCCAAATATAATGTATAATTAGATTAAAGCTTTTCAAGCATCAAAAAAGGATAGAATTGTCCATTTCAGGATAAATGGATCTTCCCCAGGAGTAACTCGGTCTTCTGGTCTTATTTTACAATTCAAATTCTAAAACTATATATTTTTTTAAATATATCAAGAGAGAGACAGTAGTACTGGCACCATTGAGCTTTCAGGGAAGGAATGCATAAAAGTCCTTTTGTTTATTTTGCTTGACCTTACAACAGATGACCATCTGGATAACTGCTGTGCATGGTGCCAAAAAAGCCGTTAACCACTAAAATAAATAAATAAATAAATGTAATTAAAATGAAAAGCTGCCAAGAGTGTGTAATCACAGGTCCCAGAGTCAAATCTACAGATACAGGTCAAATATTGATTGACTAGAAGCTTATCTTGCTTAAGTGTCTTGTACTAGGAAGGAGAACACCCCCACCGCTTAATGCTCCTCACCCACATGAACACTTTACGCTCAGTTTTATCTAACTTTTGCCTGATTGTAGGGGTGGGGTGTGTGAGTTCCTTTTCTGTCAATGTTACTATTATATACAGATGATTTAAACAGTAATTCAACTTCTGTTCTTACTTTGCTCATCAAGACAGTTTAATTCTCATGATTTCAGTTGGAATTGCAAGTGCCTGAAACCATTGAAAACCAGGCCATAATCCCTCTGAGCCTTGTCAGCTTATCTGAAGGAATACTGTAAGGTAAAATAAATGGTGTAGGTTCAGGGACAAGCTGTAGCTTTACAAAGCTCCAGCAGACCCTGCGTGAAGTGCTGTAAAACTGTAAAATGTATTGAAGTGCATTCTGCTTGTTGGCTTTAGTAATTTTATTTGTAGTATCCAGTTCTTCCTGTTCACCCTTTGCTTGGAATGGAAATAGCATTTGCTTTCCTTTTTGAACAAAGTTTTTTTTGCAGTTTTTGGCATTGAGTAGGAAAATGCAGTTTTTCAGTAAAAAAACCTAGTTTCTCTCTGATTTTTAATAGAGAACTCTTTAAAAAAGAAAAATAGATCATGTATGAAACAAACTGATCTTTATTTTACTTTCACTATCTGATAATCATAGAATCATATTGTCATAGAATACCAGGTTGAAAGGGACCTCAGGGATCATCTGGTCCAACCTTTCTTGGCTAAAGCACAGTCTAGACAAGATGGCCCAGCACCCTGTCCAGCTGAATCTTAAAAGTGTCCAATGTTGGGGAATCCACCACTTCCCCGGGGGAGATTATTCCAAAGGCTGATTGTTCTCATTGTGAAAAATTTTCCTCTTGTGTCCAATCAGAATCTTCCCAGGAGTACCTTGTGCCCATTACCCCTTGTCTTTTCCATGTGACTCCTTGTAAAAAGGGAGTCTCCATCTTCTTTGTAGCCACCCTTTAAATACTGGAACATGGTGATAAGGTCTCCCTTAAGCCATTTTTTCTCAAGCCTTTCCTCATATGGCAGGCTTTCCAGTCCTTTGATCATCTTTGTGGCCCTTCTCTGGGCTAGCCTGTCCACATCTTTTTGTATAGTGGGGACCAAAACTGAACACAGTATTCCAGGTGTGGCCTGACAAGCACTGAGTAGAGTGGGATAATGACTTCTTTATCTCTGCTGGTGATGCCCGTGTTGATGCAACCCAGCATCCTGTTGGCTTTCTTTGTTGCAGCAGCACACTCTTCACTCATCTTGAGCTTGCTGTCCACCAGGACCCCCAGGTCCCTTTCCACAGAGCTGCTCCCCAGCCGGGTAGATCCCAGCCTGTGCTGCACTCCTGGATTATATTTTCCCAGGTGCAAGACCTTATACTTCTCCTTGTTGAACTTCATAAGGTTCTTTTTAGCCCACACTTCCATCCTATTCAGGTCTTCCTGCAGGTGGCTCTCCCTTCTGAAGTGTCCATTTCCCCACTCAGTTTGGTATCACTGACAAACTTCATCCAGATCTCTTATGAAGATATTGAACAGTGTTGGGCCCAATATCGATCCCTCGCGGACCCCACTTGTGACAGGTTGTCAGTTTGAAAAGGAGCTCTTTACCACCAACCTCTGAGTGCAGCCTGTCAACTAGTTCCCCACCCACCGCACAGACCACTTGTCTAGACCGTAACACATCTGTTTCTCAGGGAGGACGTTGTGGGAAACCGTACCGAAAGCCTTGGAGAAATCCGGGTAGACAATGTCCACTGCTTGCCCCACATCAACCGAGCAGGTTACTTTGTTGTAGAAAGCAATCAGGTTTATCAAGCACAATTTGCCCTTCCTGAATCTGTGCTGGCTTTTCCCAATCACGTGCTTCATTTGACTTGTGATAACCCCCAGGAGGATTTGTTCCATAGCTTTCCCAGGGACTGAAGTAAGACTGATGGGCCTATAATTTCCTGTATCCTCCTTTAAGCCCTTGTAGATGGAGGTGACATTAGCTTTCTTCCAGTCTTCTGGGATGTCCCCCAATCTCCACAACTTCTCAAAGATTATGAAGAATGGCCTTGCAACGACGTCAGCCAGCTCTCTTAGCACCCTTGGGTGGATACTGTCAGGGCCCATCGATTTGTAGGGGGTCAAGCTCCTGTAATAGTCCACATACCAACTCCTCCTTCACTGACGGTGGGTCTGTGTTTGCATCAACCTGGATTTTTGTTCTCAAGGCCTGGGGCACAACAGTGCTGGTAAAGACAAAGGTGAAGAAAGTGTTGAGAACCTCTGCCTTTTCAGCGTTGTTGGTGACTAATTCACCTCTCTTGTTTAACAGTGGGCCAATATTCTCCTTCTGTTTCTGCTTGTTGTTTACATACCTGAAGAACCCTTTCCTGTAGTTTTTGACATGTCTGGCCAATTTCAATTCGAGGTGAGATTTTGCTTTTCCAGCTGCATCTCTGCATGCCCTGGCAATGCTCTTGTAGTTCTCAATGGGTATTTGTCCACTTTTCTGTCTCTGGTACGCTTCTCTTTTGGTTTTGAGCAGACTCAGACACTTGCAGTTAAGCCAAGGAGGTCTCTTGCTCTGCCTTCTTGCCTTACGTTTAAAGAGGGTGAACTGTTTTTGTGCTTCCAGGAGAGCATTCTTGAAAAACTCCCAGCACTTGCTAGCTCCTTTGTCCTCCATGGAAGTTTCCCATGGAATCCCTCCCAACTGAGCTCTGAGCGAGCTGAAGTTTGCTTTTCTAAAATCTAAATCCTTTGTCTTAGTACTAACCTTCAGCGTGCTCAGCAGGATCCCAAGCTCCACAATATTGTGATCACTGCAGCCAAGGCTATCACTGAGATACTACAAAGCAGGTTTTCTTGGTTTGTGAGTAGCAAGTCCAGCAGTGCCTCATTCCTGGTTGGCACATCTAACATTCATATGAGGAAGCAGTCCTCTATGCATTCCAGAAACTTGATGGATGACGTGAGCTGCTGTATTGTTCTTCCAACAAATGTCTGGGTAGTTGAAGTCACCCATAAGAACCAGGTTCTGTTGACCCGAAGCTTGCTGAAGTGACCCAAATATTGCTTCATTGGCCTTATCTTCTTGGTTTGGAGGTCGGTAGCAGATGCCTACTGCAAGATCCTGCTTGGAGATGACCCCTCTGATCTTGACCCAGAGACATTTGATAGGGCTTCCACAATTGCCATAGTTGACTGCTATACATTCAAGATTCTCCTTAACGCAGAGTGTGACTCCTCCTCCTCTTCTTCCCTGCCTGTCTTTATGAAACAGCCTATAGCCATCCATCACGATCCTCCAGTCATGTGAGTTGTCCCACCATATTTCAATTATTCCTATGATATCATAACTTTCTGACGGCATGGAGGTCTAGTTCCTCCCGTTTGTTCCCCAGGCTGTGTGCATTGGTATGCATACAGTTGAGCTGGTTGGTCTTCTGGTTCTCATCTTGGGAGGCAGCTAAGGAACACTTGTCGCTGCTCTGGTTGGCCTTGCTTATTCCCCAGTTGGTTGCAATGGCATGAGCATTGCCACTTTGGACCGCACTCTTTACCTCCGTCAGTTTAAAGCCTGTCTCACCAAGCTGGCCAGCCTGCTGTGAACGATTCCCTTGCCTCTTCTAGACAGGTGGATCCCATCCCTCCCTAACAGGCTATAGTCATCAAAGAATGTCCCATTGTCATAAAAGCCAAAACCCTCAGGATGGCACCAACCACAAAGCCAGAAGTTGATTTTCATTATACATCTATTTCTGGCTGTACCCTTTCCTCTAACTGGTAAAATGGAAAAAAAGATAACGGGCACCAATACTTTTTGCTCACACTCCCAGGGCTTTGTAGTCTTCCTTGATTCTGCCCAGGTTCCGGCTTGCGGTGCCATTTGTGCCCACATGAAAGAGTAGCAATGGATAGTAGTCTGTGCTCTTGACAAGTTGTGGCACCCTCTTGGCAACATTTTGGACCTTAGCTCATGGAAGGCAACATACCTCTCGTGACTCCCTGTCAGGCTGGCACATGGGTGCCTCAGCGCCCCTTAACAGAGAGTCACCCACTACGAACACTTGTCATTTCCTTTTGTGGTTCCACTGTGTGCTGCTGGTACAGTTTCTCCTTGCAGACCTTGCTCGTGGGTGTTTACAGCTCTTAAAGCTTCATACCTGTTTTTTGGTTGTAGTGCCGGAGCGTGGGGACTGAAGCAGAGTCCTGCTTTTGTGGGTCACACTTTTCTCTGTCCCTCCTAATCTAAGAGAAATAACACAAGATTTAAAAATGTTTCTAAGACTATGTAGTAGATAATGCTTATCAGTTGTCACAAAAATTGCTGCCCCTACTTCTTCAATGTGGGCAGGCAGCCCACAGATCAAACTTTGTTTTGTGACAATACAGTGAGGTTTTGAAAGGTATCCGATTTCACTGAGTGGGACCTCTGAATTTTCTTAAAATCAGGTTCCTATATAAAGTCTTAAGTTGGTCCAAATTGATACCAACTGAGGTAGCCAGCATATCTAGTCACCTTAAGACTCTGGGAATAGCTGAAGATTAGAACATTCAAGCTTTAGCTACAGATTTGATCCTAGTGGTTTTATTGCTTGTATCACTGATAAAAGAATAAAGGCCTTAGACTGCATTAGCTTTTAATCTCCCTTACTCAACTGTTACAACATGTTCACTATTGATTAATATAATTTTTATTTTGTATTCCAATTATTCTTCATGTGAAAGCTATTTTGAAAATGAGCAGTGAAACCTGAGCTGTTAGGAACAAACCTGCATTTTCCAGCAAATGCATGAGTAGAGGAGGACTTTATGAAAATCTTTCTCCCTGAAAAGCAAATGCTTTTGGCTCACATTCATGCAATCATTCCTGATGTTTCTCCTGACAATACCTCAGATTGTTACTACTGACTCTATGCATTTGATTATTTGGATACCTGTCATGCATAACTGGAGGGTGGTTGTAAAAAAAAACCACAGGATTAATCAAAGTAGGATTATAATTTTCTGCAACACCTGTTCCAGCCAGCTGCCCATGACTGTTGAGTCTGATTCTCTGAGTCCTCTCAGAGAATTACACAATAAAGTCATTTTGAAATCAATGGCCAGTCCATTGTAGTTTTGCCAGAATAGTTGTTGAATGACAAAACTGTGAAATCTTTGAAATATACACTCAGGCTACTGCAAAAAATAAGAGGAAAATCTTGATAATGAAAAATAAAACACCCATTTCAGAAGTCTGAAAATCTTATTTGCTCTGAGACACTACAACTGCTATTCTGACTACCCAGGACTCTGTAGAAAGAGGATTATCTTTATAACTGAGTCCTTTGATTTTTTTTCAGTGATTTCTTCCTGGGAAAAAAAATGCTTTTAGTATCAAGAGTTATGCTTCATATATGTTCAGCAGAAATTGTGTCCTCACTGGGGGGGGACTGTTCCTGCAACATCTCTGAAGAATACTCGTCAGGCTGATTGTTTTTCTTCCTAGAGGAATGAGTTCCATAATTTTTGTATATTTTTCTTTTGGCACTGCAGAATCCCCATAAATATAGGCTCTGTATCTGGAGAGTGGCAACAGTGTATCTGGGCAAGAGTAAAGATTAAAGATGACAGACAATGGAGAAGACAGGATGTATAATAGATTCCTCTAAAATCTTTGATTTGTGGGAGAAAATAATCTCATTCTTTTTATGTGTCTCCTGTGTAGTCCCAGATAGAATACTCCCTGCTAATTATTTTTTCCTCTCATAAATCCCCAGGTTTCAGTTTTCCTTTGAGAGATGAAATAAAATACCATAGTAAACATGCAGATTTGCCATGGCATTCTAAAGAAATGGTAAAGTGTTGCAGAAAAATAGCTAAGAGGATTGGTTGTTTGCTTCAGATTCTGGAAAGTTCAGGCACTTTAATCTAGTGATTTGAAGTCCCGGCAATAGCTCCAGTGTTGTTTCTTGATGCAGAAAGTGTCTAGGAGAACCTTCCTGGTACCTTGTTGAGAAAAATAAACCAGAGTTGCCTGAATTTCCTCTGTGCAAGCCTGAAAGAAACAGGAAGTTTTAAAGGCACAGTGTGATCATTTTCTGAATGTCACAACACATGTTTTTTTCACCAGAGAGGTTCTGAACTGCATCCTGGAGAATAATTCATCTTTAGCAGAGTGTGAATGTGCTAAATGTAAGATTTGTTTAACATCTAAAGCTTTGCTGTCTCAATCTGTGTCTGCAGTTTGCTTACTGCCCAATTATTCTCAATGACAGTCATCCCTTCTCCAAACAAGTCTGATAGAGCCCTGTGATACAAGCTGCATGAGTATTTTACTATAAGTCAAATTTTACTGCTTCAAGTTTTGTTTAAGTTTATTCAAACCATGGCAAAATTAATACTTAAAGCTGTGCAACAAATGACACAAACTATAGCATATGTCTATTGTATATGCTCAATATAGCAAATCCTATGGAAATGCAGTTAATTATGTTGCTAGAGATTTGCGGGATAAATTTTATATCTAATTAAAAGTTCCTTTATAACCTTTCAGTCCCTATTATAATAATAAATGTGCTAAACCCAAGCAAGCCATCTTCTTTTTTGAACTTTTGCAACCTTTTCATTCTAATTGCTTGAGATGTACTAATAACACAACTGAGGAAGCTCTTCCATTAGTGTAATGAACAAACAAAGGAAACCAGCTCTAAAGGATTCCACTCTACTGACAAAAATAAAAAATCTTCTGTAGTCAGCTCAAATCTTGAAGAATATTTAGAAAAGAGGACTACAAGCTTTGAAGGTCACGAAAAACATTTGCAGCAAAAGTACATATTTCAAACTTTATTTATAATGAGTTCTAGATTTATAGTTTTTGCTGCTCTAATTTACTGTGATACTTTTTATTTTGAAACATTTGGAATTAGTGTGTTTAAAAAAATGTAATAAATATTTGTCCATGTAGTAGCATTCTGGAACCAATGAAAAATGAAAGAGGGCTCGTCAGGTGACCAGGATAAAGATTACTGATATTTTGGAAATTTCAGGGCACATCTTGCCTCTGGTACCCACTATGCAGAAAGAACACCGCATGGCCTGACTAAGAGCAGGGATTTTAAAAGTGGAGGCTAGACCTAATCTCAGGTAACTCTGATGGAGGTAGCACAGGGCTCTAAGTCATACGACTGCGGTAAATTGCTGTTGTGGACATCTTTCAATAGATCTTGATGATAAATATTTTTATTTGCCAATAAATACACTTGCAATTTGCCTGGTAGTACCTTTGCCAAATGTAAAGATATCTGAAATTAGTGAGATATTAATACCATCCTCTGAGACTTGCAATGGAAGAAAGATCTCAGGCACTGTATTAAAATTCTGAACAGCAGCAAGGCACTTCTCATACAGGAGTCGCTTAGCAGTAAAGAGAAATTGCAGCAGGGAGGAATGAAGGGAAGGTAAACAGATAGCTAGTACCTGATGCTCTGAGCAAATACAGTGTATAACCAGGAGCTTGGCTCTGCAGTGGTACAGCTGAGGAGGTAGGCAAAGCATCGCTGAGCTTGCTGTAGGATGCCAGAGCACAGCGCTTTGTTACTCTTGTCACGATCTACTCAGGTGAAGTGAGCTGAGAGGAGCAGGTGCAGCAGGGTGATGGGCCAAGCAAGGAGGCTGTGCCTTGAATACATCATGAGGCATCGAGCAGCTGCCTTTGAGAAACAGTCTTTTCAACAGAAACTTTGAAAGCATTTCTTTCAGAGGCTGCTCTGCACAGCTGCCTTTACTCCAATTTTCCTCAGCGTAATCAAGAACATCGCTTACTCTGTTGACAGTAGAAATGGCTGAAAACCCTAAAAATGCTTCCTGTATATATACGGTCACTGTAAGCCTTTTAGGTGTATGTATGTTAGAATGTATCTATCCCTCTACCATAAAGATTTTTCATTCTCCTCAGTCTTGTACATTTAGCAGAGTTATAGAGTTTTACTTGAGTGATTAACAATGTCCTAGTTTCTGTGTATGGAAGCTTCTTACCATACAAAATTAGTAAGCAATGAAGACCAGATTGTGAATCTCCTTTTGCTAAGAATCAATTTTTATTACGGGTCTCAGTTCAGGGAAATCCCGCTGGGCATACTTAAGCCCCACTGACTTCAAACTCAGCACATACTCAAATGTTTTTTCAAACAGGAGCCAACATTAGCTCTAACGTGACATCTAATTGCTTACTAGTATGAATAAAAGGTTCACAATCTGTCCTAAGTGTTCAGTGGTGCTTATTTGACTTTTTGGACTTCTTACAGCAAGGCTTAGACAATCTGTGTGTGTGTGTAACCTAATCAACCTTGCAAGATCAAGACCCTATACCTATAACATTCTCCTCTGTTCCTCACAGAGATCAAGGAAGCCTGCTTTAAAGAGACTTTGAAAGGTAGAGGTGCAATGACACATCTCCTGATATGAAGATATGTTTTCCTACCTAATCTGTTATTACTGTAAAAATTGAAAATACAATACACATTTTCTCCTCAGCCTACGAAGGTATAATTTTATTGATTTAACTCCTCATTACTGAAAGTGAAATGTTTCATATGAAGTTAATAATTTAGGTGATTTAATAATTTTGACTTAATGGTTTATAATGGTTTTTGGTTTATAACTCTGTCTTTTATAAATGAGAGAAACAGATCCTTTTTTATTACAGCTGCAATTTATTCTGTATATTATACACAGTAATTTTTGGGAGCAAAACTTTCTCTTTCTTTTCTTTTCTCTTCTCATTTTGCAAATTAATATGAGGTTAATAAAGATGTTCACAAATTCCCATTTCTAATTATTTAGTTACCAGTACCATTAATTTCCTGTGAGACTAGTGAGCTAAGAATGCATTGAGTTTTTTTCCATTAAATATTTGTGTTGGTGTTTCTGTAGTCTGAGAAAATTCTATTTGGCGTCTGTACAAAACAGCCTTACTTCAAAGTATAAATTAAATAGGGTTTTGTTTTGTTTTTAAGGACCACTTTTTTTTTCTTGTTGCTGTTAACCCTTTCTGATTTGTAGAAGATTAATGAAATTTAATAGTATAGTTTTAATACTCTGTCTTTGTTTTTTATTGTTATAGCCTGGGAATGTCTATTTAAAGAAGGATTGCAGTATATTGTTTTCTTGATCAGTGTTATCCTAAATGTAATTATTTAATGGAAAGTAATGTTTTGATAAACCTCTGAAGAGGTAGGATAAATAGCTCACATTCCTCTATTAGATGCCTTCTAAGGATTCTGTGAATGATTCCATAGAGAAGAACGATTTTGAAAAAAAACCTTTTTTGTAGTTCTTTAATATTTCTGCTTTTGATCAAAACCCAAAGCAGTTAATCAAAAAAGAGCATTAACACAAAAGCAACAGAGAAGCCCCTTGGAGTCCACTTGGCTGTCTTTGTGGTCGATTAGGTTACACACATACACAGAAACATCATTTATGGCACTATAAGGAAGTTTGAAACATCAGGGTGATGTATGCAATAACCCAGGTGAAAATTCAGTTTACCACCAAAACAGTGTTCACTCCTTGGGCTCAGGAGTTCTACTTGATAACATGTAAAGCTTCCACATTTCTACAAAACCTTTACAATAACTGAGCAACTGTTTGACTGAAAGACTAACAGAGCTAGGATTTGCATTAACCCCCTTCATATTAATGACAGTTTTTGCACACATTTGAGTGACACAGAAACAGATCAGAAAGTATGAATTGCTATTGGCACCTTCTCTTTATGCTTTGTCTATCTGTTGGCAAGAGTAGTGGGGGAGGTGTTTCACAGAAGGGCTAGCATGCCTGAAAATGTGTCTCTTTCCAACACTAACGGTTTGCCTATCAAAATACTTTCTTTCTTCCTACATATTTTGCTACTTTTATGTACTTAGATTGTCACAGCTACAAAGCCTTTGTGTCTTTAGGTATGTGTTAATTTCCTTTCATTTCTCTGAGAAAACCATCATATTAGAGCATAAATTACTTTTGAAAATTCCTCATTATTTTGTAACGTGACTTCTTGTGGAAACTGTGCTTAGACAAACTCACTTTTTCCATGGATGAATCCTTTCCTTTTGAACTTATTGATGGATTTTCTTCAATTTTTAACAGGGTGATTACGGAGTCAAAGGTAATTATTTTCTTAATCATTTATGTGGCCAAGCAGATTAGGCAGACCATGTCAGTTCCCTGTCTGAAGAAAAGTTTTTAGATACCCTAGAAAAAGTAGCTTGAAAAAAGCTTCAGTCAGACTTAGTTCCTTGAATACCAGAGTCAAAGTCAAGATACTAATCCATGTGAAATGTTGTTTCATTTGTTCTAGAGCTGGTGGAATGGTTTTATTTGCTTTTTCAAGAGGATATATTATACAAGGGTGATTTTCATAAATATTTTTCCTCCACAACTATAACTGAAGTCATAGTGGCACTCAGGAACTACTGAAAGAGCAGAAGAAAAAATGGTCTTAATGAGCAAACAAATAAGTAAAAATGATGACATCTTTGCAAATACGTCCTTCCTGCTTATGGATTCAGAACATATCCAAACTCTGACTATTTGTTGATTTTATAAAATTTTACATATGTTCAAAATGGCATTACACTGACTAATTATCTTTAATCAGTACTCCAGCTTTAGTTCTGTCATTTGGCATGTAAATATCATTAATCTTGTCATCAACTTAACACTTTTTTCTTCAGCTGTGGAAGGTCACAACTTCAGTTGAAATTGAATCTAATCTTGATTTGAAAGTCTAATATTTAATGTGTATAGAAAAGATGTTAAACAAAAAGATGTCTAGTCTTTTGCTTTTACTTTACACCATTTTGACATTTTGACTTTGGAATCCTGAAACTAATGCCTCTCCTAAATTTCTTGAAAGGAAGTCTTTCTAAGAAGGTGTTTAACATGGCAGTTGGTTCAGCTCCATGCAAACTGCTGAAACAACTATAACTTCATTTCAATATGCAGTGAAGAAGCAGCTAATTCCTCCTACATCTTTTCTGCTGTTAACAGTAATGACTCGGCTATCACCTGGAAAGTGGAAAATGCAAAGTTCTCTCCTTACTCTGCCTGAGGAAGCTTTATTACCAGTCGCCCCAGAAAGCACCCTAATTCCCACAAAGTTTGATAAGGAAATGGTGGCAGGAAAAAGATCTGTGGCAGTGTCATTGTGTACAATACAGTTCAGGAGTCATTGTGTCAGTTAACCTTTGGTATGTCACTTTCTCATCATTTTGCTTGATTTTACAGCAAAAAATAATTACAGTATTTGAAGAAAGGAAAGACCAAATCAAGTTGTTTCTCCAGCTTTGCCAAAGTAGAAAGTAGATTAAATTACATTGCCATATCTAATATTAAACTGACATTAGATTTGATCTTAGCTAAAAGGCCAAGTAGAATAAGACACTTGTAGTGAAATTTCAATGAAAGAAACACATTATTTTCCTTTTATTAAAATTAATTTTATTCCTTGTGTCTCTACGTAGAAGTATGTATCTATGCAACACTGAGCATAACTGCAGCTAATATTTGTGTGACCTTCAGTATTATGGTAATTTATTTAAATGTTCTTGTTAATTAAGAATATTTCACATAAAAGGCAACGAAATTACTTTTACCAATTAATTATATCTTTGAAATTATTGGAGTGATCAATTATCATAATCAACAAACATTATGGAAATAAAATAATGAATGAGTCTTAAATGCCAACTGGTCTGTTTTAGGCTTGTTTTTTATTTGTCATTGAAAGGAACAACTATTTTTTAATGCAAACCCATTTATGTGTTGTTCAGTTCTACATAAACTAGTAATAGAATCTTCATTAACAAGGAAATTCATATTTTCAAAAGTCTTGCTCATTCAAAATTTTAGAAAGTATGTGCGGTACATATCTGAGGATTTGGCAAATATTCACCTTTACAGCTGTTAAAGAAGAACCCTCCAAGATTACTATTAGGTAACTCAAACACAAAGCCTCTTGAATGAAGCTTCTTGATTTTTTGCCCCAAACAAGAAAAAAAACATATTGAAAGAGCTGAAAAGAGTAAATAATTGACTATTCAATATGTTCTTCGAAAGCATGCAACTGCTGCAAACTAAAGATGATGATACATGATCAAGAGATGAAAAAGATAAGAAAATAGTGTGTTGCCTCGAGGGATTTGGGAATTGCCAGTAATAAGGCAAACTTATTGGGTAGTTTCTAATATAAGATTTACACCAGAAAATCCAGATTCTTCAAAGCCAAATTAGGAAGGAATTTAACAGTCTCGATTAAATTTTTACTGGCAATGGGTTTCAACGGTAGATTTTTGAGAAAAGAGTGCGTTATATTCAGCTGGTATAGAAAAAAATCCAGCTGCTTTTTTTTTAATTGTCCATGCTCTCGCAGTCATGGAGCACATCCCAACACAAGAGGTGAGGAAACCATTGACCAGTAATGTACATCTACTACATACCTAGTTAGAGATCTGTAAATGGGCTTGAGATCTGGAACTTGTGGTTAGTCTCATGCAAAACCTAACCATGAGGTAACCATCTCTTCTAGATAGCACGGGGTAGGAAAGTGGACCATTGTTTCTTAGGAAAAACTGTGACAGTTTTATTCTGATGAAATTACTGTTATAAATACAGAAAGCTTTATGGTGATAGAAACTTCTATCATGTTCAGTTCTGAAATGATTCACTTTGTACCAGAGAATGAAAGTGGAACCACTCTACAGAAACTGAGGACTCCTGTAACTGTCTGTAAACCATCTAAAATGTTATATAAGATTTTAATCCATTAATCAACCTATGGGTAGCTGTTCAGCTTTCTCCCTCCCTTTCTTCCTTC